>NC_073723.1:101943373-102284623 GCF_023634155.1 Falco peregrinus | reverse complement strand
GTGTTAATTATAAATGTCTTTTATAATAATAATGGTTTCTATACTAGTAATAAAACCCTTGCAAAGAGTCACTGCAGTAAATGTAAGATTATTAGACTATTTCCAAACAATGCCAAAACGGTTAGCAAAATAGTTGTTTCATTAGATTCTGTTGATGATTGATTCCTTGAGGATCATTTAGGTATTTTAACGCATCGCTATCTGTACCCAAAAAGCTTTGTTAAAAATCAGGTATCTTTTAATATTTCAGATCCATATTTACTGTGTAGAAAAGGTGCACACAGACCAGCCACCTGGTCTGGGGAGTACCCCCCCGTATGAGCTTGGCTCAGCCCAGCAAAGCCAACCCGGCCAAGACCCTCACAGGTGTTGGCTGGGGTTGTGCCTCATTACAGCCCAAACAACTCATCTTCTGTTATTCTTTTTCATCTTCCACAAGAAGGAGGTGCTGGGTAACTTTACCTCCTCTTGAATCTAAGTGATTCTCGGGTGATCAAGGCACATTTACAGCACTCTGTGTTCTACAGACGTTCTGACATGCCAATGGATCTGGGTCTGTGATCCCTCTATGAATTTTCTGATAGTGACAGAAAAATTCAGAAGCAGGAAAAAATCAGTTTAAAAGTGTAGTTCCCTGCCAAACAAATACAGCAGCTTCCAGTACCAAGGGCCATGCCTGACCTCTGAATGCCTCACAGTAAGGGTGACATTACAGTCATGGAAGATTCCTGATCACAACAGCTCATTCTTAGTCTGCCAGTCGTGAAAAGAGGGTTGGGATTTCACAACTGAAAATTATTACCATGAGAAAAGCATGATGTCAGACCTTTTCTACTTTAAAAAAAGTTTGCAACACTGTATTTCTTGCTCTATCTGTTCAAATAAGGGTATATAGTAGATTTTGTCCTCAAAAAAGTAGTCTAATTTCTTTCCTACAGCCACTATTGACAAGAATCATACCTAGATATTTTAAGTGAATTATATCCAAACATTAGTTAATAGAATTCTTTTTTTTTTTCATTTTTAATTAAAAACACACCCAAATATCAGACTGGATGTACTTAATTTGATTTAAAGACCACGCCACAAAATACCAAAACCACAAAGTTCCAAACTCAGACCTGCTTTGTCAGTCCTTGAAGAAACCAGCTACCTGCTAAAAATCTAATTATGCAACTGCAACCTCAGCTGAAAGTTTCTTCTCATGCTTCAGTCTAGTTTTCCCATTGCTTATCAGGAAACCTAGGACTCTACTAGACACGACATTGTCAAAAAAGGAGGGAGTCAATATTGGAAAATTCAGCAGAGGATTTTCTCAAGAAGATAAAAAAAATAAGAAATATACTGTGTAATGTTGTATCTTTGTTAAAGAATTCATGTAACCATGGAATGGCAAAAGGCAAAATGTAAAAGTTTCACTAGAAAGAAGAACAAAAATAAAGACATAAGGAAAGAAAGAAAAGAATCTTAAGCATTTGCTCTAAACCAGGTTGTTCAGGTTCAAGACTGAAAACCAAGTAAGGACGTTCTTGTGGCTACATTCAGATGTTGGATTAAGGCTTGAGTTCAAAATCCGGTAAGTAAGAAGTTTATACCGACACCTCTGGAAGAGGAGGCTGTAAGTTTTCTCAGTATCCCCTGTAAGCATCCCTCCCCTCAGAGTACGCTGGGTTTCTTGGGCTGCCTTTCATCAGCATCTAAACCTCAGCGTGTGTTCAGAGCTTCAGCCACCAGCCACCTTTTGAACCTTTCAAAATACAGCAGTAGCTGTTCCTCCCTGTTCCCAACAAAGATGGTGATGCTGATAGTCTCTGGAACAAGTGGCCAGGGAGGTAACGTGACCCTTCTAAAATCTGCATCTTCATATTGAGTAGTACCTCAGCTAGTGTGCCAAGGTGTAAACCAAGGAGGAACCAGAGGGCTAGCAATCCTTACTCCTCCCCCCAGCACCACCAAAATTTCCAATCTAATGTGCAGGACCCCCCAGGCTGGGAGCGCAGTTGTTCTGCTTCAGTTTTAGGCAGGCAGAAGAGGGAAGAGTCCCACCTCCCGGCAGCTGATGGGAGATGCCACCCAGGCTGCTACTCCCTTTCAGAAGAGTGATGGATGAGCAGAGGCAGAAACAGCAGTTCAGACAGGGCCAGGGCACTCACACCAGGGCCAGGTAATCTGGGAATCACGTGTCCACTTACAGCTGCTGTGGTCCTGGCATGCCAGTCACCTGTGGTGGGCACCTTAAGGATGGGAAGATTAATCTTAATCTTGCACCTTGGCACTGCCCCTCTGGAGGCCTGCGTGGGATACTGCCAAAACACGCCATGCCCAAAGCACGCCAGAACCAGAGAATAACTCGGCTGAAGGGGTCTGCACCAAGCCTTTCCTGGCCGGCATGCCCTGTCCAGGCTGTGGAAATCCTTGCCTACCCTGTTTCCACTTCATTTATGAGATGGAAAACCAGTGTTGCCTCCCTACCCTCTGAAAGACATAGCGCCAGAAATTAGGGAGCCAGAAGACGACCTTTAGGCAGGCTAATGCCACAGAACCCAGAGCCCCAGGGGCTGGTGGCCACCTCCAGCCTCACGGAAATGTGCAGCCCGGGGAGGCTGGAGCGTTTGGGTCCCTGCACCTCCTGGGCACACAAGGCTGTGCAGAACAGGCACGGCACCTCTCACCTCTGCAGCTGATATCTTCTGCAACGAGACCACAAGTAAGTGGACGCTGTGCACTTAAAGCCTCCTGAATACGAGCTTGGGGTGCAGCTAGGAGGGACAGGGAGACTTGGAAAGGTCAATGCACCCAGGGTCCCGGTTTAAACGCAGCCTACACTTCACCGCCCCAGACTATAAACCCATCTTTAAATTTGGGGCTGAAAGGTTGTTTGGTGACAGCTTTCTTCAAAAACATGTCACATTTAAAAGAGCTGCAAGTCACTCCTTCGTTAACTCAGCATCCTTCCAATTTATTTTTCATCGACTGCCACATCCCTAAATATTCCCTTTTAATATACCATCTCGGAATTTACACAGTGAGCTTCCCCATGCTGCATGGCTGAGAGGAAGTGCATACTGTGATGATTGCAGCTCATCCATGATGAAAAACATCTATCATTATATGCTTCCCCCCCAGTTCTTGTGTACAATTATAATAGCTACACTTTGGTGCAATCAAAATGTTTTTATAAAGAACTTCCATATAATCAAAAAAGAAAGAAAATATATAGATACATATATGTATCTGTACAAAACGCTGAGGTCTTAATCCTGGTAGAAACTGCCAGGCTGTTGAGGAGTGTTCTCTGCACATGCGAGCTCTTTGCCGGTGGGGAGTGCTCAGTAGCTGTCAGAGAGCACTCTGCACCCAGAAGGATGAGACCACAGACCAGTGCATGGCTCAGACCTCCGGCAGCTCAGCAGGTTAAACCCCCTGTGTCTGTCTGGGACACATGCCCTGGCCAAGGCCAGAGTTACAAGCACAGAAGGTAAAAATGCACATTGAAGCAATGAGAAAATGAGTACAGGAAAGAATTAAAATCTGAAACATTTGCAAGAGTCTTTAATTAATTATATGATGGGCAAAAGAAGCCTGAAATCCATCAAACTGAGTGGAGAAAGGGGACCCTCTGCATGCCTGAGCCAAACCCCGTTGAACATCCATGACTCCAAAATGGCTGTGGCTCGATCAGTTTGGAGATACCGCTTTCCCACTGCACCCTTTTGCAAAACCATTTGTTGGACTACACACAGGATCCACACTGCAGAAAATCGCAGGAGTCACACTGTTTTCTCCCGCCTCGCGAAACTGCTGTAAATGTAACACATGCTATTAAAAATATAAGAGGTATTCTTTCCCAATTTTTAAAAAAATCAAAAATGCTCAACATGAAATTAAAAATATCCCAGGGAACATGAAACTGCTTTTTGGGGATAAAGCGTTTTGTCAAAAAAAAAAAAAAAATTACATGTAGCTCTAGAGTATACCTCTAAATTAAGAAAGGAAAGGGGGGTTTAAAACAAGACTGGAATGAAATTTGATGAACACGCTCTCTTTCTCTCTCTTGTTACTCGCCCACAGCATTTAAAGGCAGCAGGGGCATTGTGACAACACAGACAGCTAATTGCAAGGAAATGGATGTCTGATGCCATTAACACTACCCACTTGCCTTGGACATTTAAAATAAAAACAAAACACGCCACTAGGCACACAGTTCTCTCCCTGGGGTGGAGATGAGAGAGCGCCTGAACTACATGTGATAGATGTTAAGTCAGATTGCTTAATGCACTACTGGAGGGAGCTCTGATACACCTAAATGAGGATAGTATTTGAACCTATATAAGACAGAACAGAATACTTGCATCCTGCAGAGTATATGTTCAGCCTTAATTTCAGGAAACAACTATAAAACTCTTAACGTCTTAACGTTTGAACCCACTGAAGTTGTCATTTAAGTATTCTAAGTTAATTACAAATATACTGTCTCTAAAGAAAAATGACAAATAATCTACTGTACTTAGGCAATACACAGGAAATTCTCAATATGGAATAGTACACACACAGAGAAATGGAAATAAGCATTTGTGGGGAAAAAAAAGAAAAAAAAAAGTTCTCTGAAAAGTAAGCTTTTGTACTAGACCTGCAAGCAGGCAAAGGAACGCCTGATGATCGCTCATTTAGCATTAGGAGCAGGGGAAATGACACAAAGCTGTTCCTTAATTCTTTGGATGTTCATACATAGGCATTACTCAAATGCAGAGTCAGATGAAAGGAAGAGAAAAAAATTAAAATCTCAGGAATGCTTGCTCCCGTATAATCATATAAGATGGATTTAAGCTATTTTAAAAATTCAACGAATGTTTTGAAAATACACCTACAAATTACCATATTGCTTCAATTTTGAACAGCCATATACTAAACTTCCCAAAAAGTTTGGAAATACCAACAGATTATTAACTATAGTGGCACTGTTAAGCACTGTTGCAATTATTGAACTCACCCGACTAACATCTGCGGCATTACTAGCTTTCAACTTGAAATAATACCTTCATTATAACTTAAGCTACCTATTTTAATACAACACACATTGTTTTAAATCCTTATTTTCACACAGTGAAATATGACCTTGACTAGACTTATCATTTTGAATAACTCATTTCCCCTCTATTTAAGAAAAACAGCTTGACAGTATTATTGTTAGAAGTCAGAATCTGAAGTTATAACACATAAAGACAGCAGATCATATTGCTATTGAATGTGATTTTTATTGATAAATTGCTCTACAATTCACTACATTGCTTTATTTTGAGGAAAATTGAGTAGCTACTATTTACAATTTGGGCTACAACCTGAATTCACTGAAATCAGTGGGAGATTTTCCTATTAATTTTGGTAGCAGCAGGATTTGACCATTAATGTAATAAAACAGGTAGCGTAAAAAAATTCCCAGCTCCAATCACTAGTGGATTAGGGGTCTGCAATTAATTTGCACCATCTCAGGTTGCTGGATAAAATTAAACACCTACAAACCTAGCTATGAAACATATATAAAGTTAAAAGAGATAATAATTACAAGCCTGACCCAACAAGATATAAAATTACTATTTGATGTATAAACAAATCTTAATAAGTAGCCATTAATTTAACACAGTGATTGCCCAGAAAAGGTAGATAATATTTTTAATAGCAAAAGTTTTTTTCAGTTTAGCTCTGTACTTATGTTGTGCCTTTTGTAGCATATCTCTGCAATGATCTCAGCAGTAAATTGCCTGTGCTTGTCTGTTGATTGCGCTGTGAAGAGGCTGGTTGGGCCAGCAGCTGGAGGACTCTATTTATATACCTGGCTGGTTAGATTGAATGGATCTGCAGGAAGAGCCAGCCCCATCAGAGCTTCTTCAATGGCTTCCATCTTGACCTTGAATCTGACCTTTGCTATGGTCCACTTCCATCTCCATAAAAATGAGCTAAAGGCCAGATTGTCATCTATTTGCTCTTTTATGTTTTCCTGGGTTTGATGATATATTCCTAGAGCTGACTAAACCAGATTAATTATCCCACTTTGGTGTGGATCATAGGAAAAGGGTTCGCAGCGCGCAAGCTCATGGTTGTCTGCAGTTCCTCACAATACAGAACCGACATAGTCATTCAAATCAGAAAGTGCTGATTACTAGGGTAACACCCCAAAATGAAATGAAAGGTCAAACAGCTTCAGGGGATCAAACAGAATATGCAAGATAAGCAGTTTCAGTACTTGCATGGCTCAGACCGCAAACCAAGGCGCATCCATCTGCAGCCACTCCCGCTGTGAAGGCGGCGTGGCACAACGAACCACCGCTTCACAGGTTCGGGTGCAGCATATTTCCTTACTGGAAATGATAACGAGAATTGCATGGCTTATGGATGCCAGTGTTTCCCCAGTGTATCTTGATTTATCAATGGGCACTCCCTTTTGACTCTTTCAAAGTTACTTCAACAAAAAGCAAACAAGTCCTAGTACCTATGTCTCAAGTAATTATATTTTGTTTGTAGGAGGGGAACGGGTGTTTTTATTTAATGAAGCTTTTTATTACTACAGAGGTAAGATAAACGTGGCATAAATTTCAATAAAGTAACATACCAGTAGCATATGTTAACATAAAGTAACATATCAGCCTTGTCTGCTGGGTATTTCTCATTTATGCTAAATGTAACATTTAGAATTGCAGTTTTCCAGGGTACAGCCACTGCAGACAGCATTGTACAGCCCCGTCCCTTTTCTGAGCTGTGCACAGCCATGAAATAACTGGTTTGGGTGCCAGGCTGCGTTTGGGGCTTCAGTGAGAACCCATTATTATAATATCCTTCCTAGGATCACGCCATTTGGGAGCTCCTGGATTACAAGCCAGCCTTGTGGGAGGAAAGGAAGGCAGGGTGCTGAGTCCCCCCACGGGGGAGGTCAGGAGTGCTGAAGGTGGGCTGAGAGCTGCGCCACTTTCAGCCCAGCCCTCCCCTGCAGACCCCCGCAGGCGGGCAGCAGAGCCACAGCCCCGCAGCCCACACGGAGCCCCCGCTGCCTCCTGCAGGGGCTCTGCTTCCCTTTTGGGAGGCCAAGACTTAAAAAAATGAAATGTGCTTCTCCCTTTTGCATTTCACACGCAGCACAAAGTTGCTCTAACTTTATTTCCTCCGTCCATTTCCCTGTCGCAGTTTGCTTCCCTCAGTTATGCACTTACACATATAATTTATACAAAAGCTTTTTAGGACCTGGTCTAGCATGAGAGCTCTGAAGTTCCTTTGCAGACTCCAGCTGTTACTCTTAATACACATTGCACAACCACCCAAAGGCTCCAGCAGGGACTCAGCCCTTCACAGCCAGCCTCTTCACTGGTCCTCTCTCTTTTAGGCTGGGGACAGAGTTTCAGCAAAGGTCTTCTCCCAAATGTCAGTTAGTAGAAACCCACCAGCAACCTGCTTTCTTAAGAGATCACTCCAGCTTTTGGGAACGTCTCCTAGTCTGTGGGCTCTGCCTCACTTCCTATCCTTGCTTGGGACAATTGCACAATGAAATGAAAGTCCTGTGCCGTGGCAGCCAGTGCCTATGGCATCCTGAAGGCTACCACATTATCTGAATTTCTAGGCAAAGCTGTGCAATCACCATTTACCATACAGCAGGAGAGGATGTGATAGCAAGTTCAAGCCAGCTCAGTTGGTGGAAATGGGCAGATTCACTACCCGAGCATCGCAGCCACGGCTCCACGGTAAAACCCCGCCATCGGTCCGATTGCCACGCAGCAGTTCAGGCAGCAGTGCGGATCTGTGCAGCCAGTAAGCCAGTTTCCTTTGCATCTAACAGCAGGGCAGCTGCTGAATGAAGGTCTTCTCATGAGCTTTAGCTGGATTATTTTAAGCCTGGAGTGCAAAGCACTTGCAGCATTTCTGCTCTCAGTAAGTGCCTGTTGTGGTCATCCCATGTCAATGAGGTTCAGTAGCTGTGAAAGTCAGCCGGGTAACTTCTGATTAGACTTAGAAATAACCACGGTCAACTTTGTTACCATCCATAGACCTGAATGCCATGGATACATGAACCTAAAGCTTTTTAGTGTCTTTTCTCAACATTTAAGAAACATGACTACCCAACTAGCTTGAGGTTGCTTACTGCAGTCATAACAACGCATAAAACCCCCAGGTGTCAAGAAAAAGCTGCCAGCAGCACAAGATACATCAAGTGATGCTACTCTCAAAGATTTAACCCAGAAACAACATGTTGACAGTTTGTGTCTGCACCAGCAACAGGCAATACAGTGGGGTCAACAGCAGCAAGAAAAAACAACACGTTTGGTGGTGAGTTATAACTTATACCAAGGGCAGTTCCAGCAGCAGGTACCAAGCATTGTATAGATTATTTTTTTAAAAAAAATTTTCTTTTCAAAATATGCAGGGGTCATTAGTATGTTTAAATTTTAAATCTCACCATTAGACCGTTTCAGGTAATGGTTATGGTAATGCTTTCACAAATAGAACAAGGGGCAGAAGACACAGTTGGACCACAACAAGTATTATAGCGATTATTTGCTTTGCAGATCTTTCTGCTGCTCAAAATCCCTACCATAAATTTGATTCCTTGTGTCAAAAGACAGGTCTCCTTTGACTTGTTCAGATATTTCTAGCCACTCACTGACCTGAGCATGTTTGAAAAGCAAATTTCAGAGCCATCTGTGTGAATAACTGCCGTACCAGATGGAAGTGTTGTACATACAGTACTCCTGCAGCCGCCCAGGAAGGTACCAGGGAAGGGACTTCCCGCAACACCAGACCGCTCATAGTCCCTGCCCCAACAAGTGATGGTGCCTTGATTTGTTCATTGCTTCCACGTGGCAACCAACTAACAAATAGATTTTTGGAATTGGCACATAATTTCTGAGAAGGATTAATGAGTAAGGAGAGAAGAAGGAATAAAGGCCAGGGATGATGAGTGAAACACCTAGGATATTTGGACCTAGCAGCACATTTTTAATCAACCTATTCAATTACTTACGAGGACTTCAAAAAAATATTTAATTAGGGCATCCTGGGTCAAATTTGGGTTGACTCAGCAGAAAGTATATTATTCCACATTGTTCTGCCTTCTGTAAACCACCTGCAGAAGGAGTTAAGCCACGGCAGCACTGAGCGCAGTGGCATACTGGTCATGTGTGGTGGTGAGGGAAAGGTGCTCGTTGCTGCCTTCTGCGCTGCTTGCCATCAGATAAACACACATACAAACTGCTGGCTACTCGGACCTTGCAATCTTTTATCCCCAAGAGAAAACCACTGATCTTTTTCGTCCAAAACTAGAAGCAAAATACCCATGATTCCTGGTAGTCTATTCCCTTGGGCTCTCTGTGCGAAGAGATTGATTGATTTTTACTTTTTAGGGTGGATTTGCTCTTAAATTAGCCTTTTTTTTTTTTGGCAGCATTTCATTCTATGAAGTTGCAGTAACGGGGGGAAAGCAGAACTAGCAATGTTAACCAGATGGAACAAATGGATTTTTTTTCTCCCCCATTCAGGATTTCGAGAGGAATCCCAAACAAATGAAACTTTTCTGTGTCCGAAAGTTACAGGGCATTGGCTTTAATGTTATGATTAAACATACAGATTCCCCGTACATGTGAGACTCAGGTGACTTCCCCAAGCACTGAAAACGCTGAAGGAAATCTTGCCTTGCGGGAGAAGTGGAATAGCTCCCGGACAGCCACGGGGAGGGTCACAGTCACGAGTAGCCCTGGGGTTAACTGGGGGCACCCAGGGCAGGGGCACGGCGCCTGCCGCCTCCCCCCCAGCCCCTGGCCAGTCTCCAAGGAAAGCAGAAATATTCGCCTGTGATTAGAGAAAACAGCTGCGAGGGGAAGGTGTGAGTTTACAGCAGCGTCAAACACACGTGTTGGCTGTCATACACTAATGCTACCATCCTGCCAGGAAAAGAGAAGGAAGACGGAGAATCAGTCCTCACACGGCTGCTTTACCGTGTCTGACTACAAGAAAAAATAATCCTGGTAAGCACTCTTGCAGAAACGTTTTGTTGGTTACAAAAGGCCTCTCTTAGTTTTCTAACTTGGTTAAATAAAAAAGATTGGTTTTGGGTAATATCTGACCAGGCTAACGACTGTGCTACTACCATCACCTCACCCAAAGAGACTAAACAACCCTGCTGCCATTGCTCACCTTCCTCCATCATGAGGAAACCTGTTTCCTCCTTACGATCTGCTCCAGATTTAAGACAAAAAGAAAGAAAAACAAAGCCAAAGTAAATAACCATCTGATACGGCTTCAGCCTGACAAGGCTTTCAAGATTCTTTTAAGTCTCAGTTTATGCATCCTAAAATTGCAACATTTGACACTGTAATCATGTTTATTTAAATAAATAAAGTTCTTAATAAAAAAGAACACCCCTGGCATACCGAGAAAAATTCTGTGTTGCATTTTTTAATTTTTTTACTCAATTCCAGCTGCAAAATACTTTCAGTATGGAAAGAAATATGAGCTTGGACCTCCGTCCAAGTTCCACGCTTCCAAACCAAGTTGTAGCAGTGTGGAAGCCGGCAAGCAGGGAATGAACTGATGCCACAAATCAAACTGCTGTGGGACTGGAGGACAGGGAACGTTCGCAGATCACTCTCCCTCTGAATAAGTTTATTTCTGCGGGTGTTCCCCAGATGTTTTATTGTAAATCTGGTATTGACGACTGTGCTAGCCAAGAATTATCATTGAACTGAGAAGAAATATTTCTTTGTGTTTTGTGCAATAAATCTGGGTGAGTTTTTATTTTGTTTTGTTTGGGTTTTTTTCTGGTTTTGAGATAGTCTTTAATTTGGGGGCAGGATTCCTTTCTATCTGTGGTTTCACTGTGCTTTACTGCTTGGACACTTCACAATGGCTGCTATTGCTAAAGCACAAGGTCTTCTATCAGAAGAACTAAAGATTTTAAGGTTATTTAATACAGACACTTAACACATCCATAATAAGCTAATTTAAAAGAGAATATTAATTGTGACAGTCTGACCTCCAGTCCACAGGAACCAGTTGCCCAGCGAAAGGTCTGGTCGGCTAGCATCAAGTTTTGCATCAGGAGTGGATTCCCACAAATCTTATTGCTGAAATTCTCCAAAATTCCTAACTCCTTTATGTAACAGGGCAACTCTAGTGAACCAGCCTCAGCTGCAAGCAAGTAAGAGAGGAGGGAACAGCCTAAAATTGTTGTTTGGAGAACACTAGCAGCTTTTCCTGCTTAAAAGTTCATTGCTTTTCAAGTATGCCTGTTTGCAAGGAGCAGTCCAGGGGCAAATACCTGCTGCGAGAATGCTCCATCACACCCAACGTTTGCCTCCTGCACTGCTTTTGCCTGCGAACAGCTCAGTAAAGGTGCTGCAGAGCTCCTGCACCCCCCCTGCTCCTGGGTGCTAGCACCAGGAGAAGGAGGTGACACAGCCACATCTGTGATACAGCAATGCATCCCCATTCCTGCTGCTGCCAGAGAAAACCACCAGCAAGGGGATGCAGAGAGAGGTTCATGGAGCTGAGGAGTTGCTTGGCGGTATGGTGGGGAGTGCAATGGGCTTGAGCAGGCACATCTCACTTTTGGGATGAGAAACCTCAAGAAGACCTGGAGAAATGGAAATATTTCCTTTCCTCACTCCAGAAGGTAATGAATTATTGGCACTAAAAGAGCGGGGGCTAAATTAAAAACATTTTAAAATTCTGGCCATGCCTCAGTATGCATGACCCGGTCTTCTCAAACATAAGAAAATGGAATGAAAGAGCATAAGGGCAAAGAATAAAAAGCATATGTGTCACTGAATCCAAACTTTGTATGCAGTACCTGCATGTCTTGTCCACAAAGTGCTGCAAGCAGAGCCTGAGATGGCATGAACTGATAAGCATTACACAGCTACGAATAAGCCCCAAGGAAAAGCAACAGTCCCATTGTCACAGCCTGCACCAGAGCTGAGGTTGCTCTGGAACCCTTGCAGG
This sequence comes from Falco peregrinus, assembly GCF_023634155.1. Lineage (NCBI taxonomy): Eukaryota > Metazoa > Chordata > Aves > Falconiformes > Falconidae > Falco > Falco peregrinus. Next base: position 102,272,644 of record NC_073723.1, on the reverse strand, counting down.
GTGCAGTGCCTGCAGTCCCACAGCAGCAGCACTCACAGTGGTGCTGAGCCTGTGCCGGGGCTGGGGCTTTCGGCTGTTAAAGTTAATACCCTCGGCTTGTCTGCACCGGAGAGCTGAGAGAGCTCAGAAGCTCCATGTGACATTTCCTTGAAAAGAAATTTCATCTTAAAACCACGAGAAAACTTGGCTTGTGACTGACTCGGGGACACTCAGTGTCTATAATTCAACCTGCAGGTTATAATAAGAACTAGCATTTGGCATCCTATAAATACAGATGTTGTTAAGGCAACCGAAAAATATTTAAATATGCAAATAATTCAGTCATTTAAAGCATTGTTTATAGTTACCAGCATCACTCCTGAATCCTGAATAAATAAATAAATGGATACTGAATAAATGGGATATTATGGGATTTGTTTTTAGTCTCCAGTAACTCTGTCATTTGATTTTGGTTTACACCCTCACAGCATATGCATACTAACTTTTTGGCATCCAGTGGTAAGAACTTCCAAATAAACTGGATTCTGTGACACTGTTTCAGACGCGCTCTAAATGGCATGTGTTGGAATTCAGTGGTCTTGGAGACCCAGGAAAGCTGCCTCTAATTGTGTGCTCTAATTGCTATGTTGGGGTGCCACCCAGGCCTTCAGCCACACCACGCAGGCCAGCCAGCGCAGCTCGGAGCGACTGATGCTACAGTCTCACCCCGATACGCTCATACCTCTGTCATATTTCCTGATTTACAGCTTGGCTGCCTCTATCAGTCCAGGCTTCACAAAAACACTCTCAAAACTGAGGGAACACTTAGTTCATAGGCAATTAATTGGAGAATCATCCTGCCACGCTAGATGAAAGTACACATCATGTTTATGTACATTTACACATAGCAATACGTCATCTGCTTTTACACCAAAAAATAAGAGTTCTCAGACAGCAACTTCATAGTATGGCTTAAAATGACACATAATGCCATTAACTTTTTTAAATGCCACCTATGCCATAATAGATGCCATTAAGGAAAATCAGGTCCTGAATTATAGGATTTGTACTTTTATACACTTAGCCTTAAAACCCAATCAATCTTCTAATGGCAGAAATTATTTCCCTTTTTCTCACTGCAGCACATGACATTCGGGAGTACCCCGAAGCTGTGTGCTGGGAATTAAAAGATTTTACTTCTCATAGGCTGAAGGTAAATGACTCCTTAGGGTTCCCTGACTAATACACCCATCCCAGGGAGGTGGATGAGTGCCAGAGACATGCCTCTTCTCCTTGCTTCGCCTTTAAGGTGCTGCAGGACTTTGCTGCAGCTTCCCCAGGGCGCTCCTCCTGCTGCTCAGGACACCCTCTGGATTTCCCTTTGTGTTTTCCCAGGCTCCAAGGCAGGAGGGTGGAATGAAGGGCAAGGGGATGCCTGTCAGGTCGCTCACATTCATGCCAACCGAGGAACATCAGGCTGCACGGGCAGCAGCTCAGGGGCTTCCTATTCACACATGGACTCAGCATCCCATATGCAGTTGAAAAACACACACCCCAAATAAGGCCAGCGCAGGGAAATTCTGCTTATTCATTGCAGACAACTCTGTTTGAATTTCAAAATGCATAAATTGAAAATATAGTACTCTTACCTTAAAATAGGGCTAATAAATTAATATAACCACTCCTAAAAGTTACACTCAGTCTTACAGAAAATCCCTGAAATTTCAGTGTCAGCTTGACATTGGCTGCCTTGTAACGTGACCGAAGTGTCAACATCTTAACATCCTGAGGATTTACAACTCTAGTAAATTCTTCAGCTAAAACCACCATTATTACTACCTTTTCATAATAATGCTGTTATCACATAAGCAATCACTATGTCAACATTCATCAACTACAATAAGAACATGAATACAGGGATGAGTTTTTCCCCGTTGGATAGGAAACCTGACCGTTTTCAAAGCTATGTGACTTCTTTTAACATTAACCTACTTTTTACGCTAGCACTAGGTACTAAAATACAAAGCTGTATTTAAAAGGAAAAAACAAAAACCAACCAACTCGGAAACAGCTTTTCAACTGTCCATCACTAATCCCATGAAGTTATTGCAAAAATGCCAACTGTCACGCAGGCACCTTGGTAACAACCCCAGGCCTGGACCCTCTGTGCCTTGCCTCAGTGCATCAAAAAACGCAGTCGCAAAGCCAAAGTCTGGCAAGGTTGAGAAAACTTTATTCACGTGCCGGTAAAGCAGGTAATAAAGGAGCAGCAGCCCACATCTGAGCTCTAGGTCAAGGTGCTTCTGCAGACATGCACGGGTGTGCACAGGTGGGAACACCCGCTGGCAGAACAGCAGGAGCTGCCACCAGCGCAGGGCTGGCAGCCGCACACGTGGCCGGGAGCAAACCAGAATAACCATCACAAAGCGTAAATGACCAGTGGTCAGAACGTACTCAGGGTGGAACGGCCCCACCAGGTCAGACACTCCATCCATTTGCTCCCTCCTGGCTCACCCTCCAGCTACCACGTTTAGTGAGACTAGTTAACACCCTGATCTATAGTTAAGCCCCTGTTCTTAAACAGTTTCAGGACATCTCTTAACTCTTGTAGAAGAAATGGGATACGACTACACATTGAAAATGGCATTTCAATACATTTGACTACTGATATTGCTGATTAACGTACAGGTATTTTAACAGCTAGACTAAAAGCTGGTGGTTATGTTTGTAGTTTCCTCGACTTCGGAAAAGCCAAACAGCAAATATAGAGAAAAAAAATGCTTAGGCAAATAGCTCTCTTTCTAACTGAACCTGAGGAACGTTGCTTTAACCACTCAACCGCCTAACTTAGATTTGCTTCCATATACTATACTGCACACTGCTTAGAGAGTTTACACTTAATATAATGGATGTTATCACTTTATTGGTAAATATTATACCTAAATCATTTTCTGCAATATATAGTGTTGTCAGTCATTAATTTTGTGGTTATCTGGGAAAACACAGGCAGATATCAGCAAGGAAACCAGATGATAAAACCTCATTCTTATCTAGTGTGTTAGTATTTTAAAACAAAACTCATGCACATGCTCCAGCTGCTATTTAATTAATATGATCCTAACAAAAAACCTAAACTATTATGTTCAGAGAATCAAATATTATTCTGTTGCAGAAATAGCTTCATTTTACACAGATTGGGTTTTATTTAAAATATGATGGACGTATTATTCATTGAAGGGTTTAATCTCAGTTACACTTTTATCTCCAGAATGTAGTGAATGAATGCTGCAACCTGATTTGGGGTTTTTTTGAAGTGTTTTGGTCCTGTGACAATCACCTGCCCCACGACATCTTTGAATGACCTATTTCTTGATAAAAACAAACAAAAAAAACCTACCAACCTTCTCCTATTCTAGATCTTTAATGTCTTTCTTCTCCCAACAAGTATTTTCCAAACTGAAGAGTTTCATTCTAATTAGTACTCTCTGCACACAAGTCTTTCCATACCTTTTATCATCCCTGTCATCCTTCCAGGTCTGTTCTGCAATTCTACTATAGCAGTTTTGAATGCGTGGTGTTACTCAACACAGCAAAATAATGGCATTTCTGGCTTAGCTCCACTCCTTTCCCAAAAATTTCCTACATTCCTCTGCCTTTTTGACTGATGATGAGAATGGAACCATTCTTCCACGGAGCTATACACACTGACTCCAGTTCTGCCTGCCTTTGTGCCGTTAGAGTCCAGCACTGCACTTGTATGCAGGTTTATTACTCCAGGGATATGCTTTATATATATATATATATACATACACACAATAAAAATAAATATTTTTTTTATTATTCTGCAGTGTGTCCACCAAGCAAGTTTTTCTGCTGAAATCAGAAACAAGTAGTCAGGGAAGAAACTTATTACTAGAGCGTATTTTCCATTGTACCTCAGCAGCTTTCACTTCTCAGGTGACCCCCAAGTGATAAAACTAGAAAAGAAATAAACTCTGATCTGTGAGTTTCTCCTCTTCCATCTACCCACTGCACTTAAGTACAGTTTCCACAATTACAGGATAAGTGGTCTTCTGTTCCTGCTTTTGAGCAAAATCCTACTGGGGGTGGGGGGGGTGGGGGTGGTGGTGTTTAAAAATTTTATGTGGGGATGCCCATCAGCAGTTGAAAGGGGTCAGGTCTGTGGAGGGCAACCAGAGAAGCAGGTTTTGGATAGATTCCCCTCTGCAAGGAGTGGATTACTCCTTGCCATTGCAAGGCTGCGGCTTTCCCAGTGTTTCAAGAGTGGAGGAAACATGCTCATCTTTTTTTCTCTTACAGAAGATAACTGGTAAAGAATCAGAGGTCATTTACACTGTAGGAGTGATGCACTGGCCATGGACCACCTGCTGTACCAGTCTGCAGGCTGGGAGGGATGGGTAAACCTCATCAGTCTCTGGAAGATCTCCCAGAGCCCGCTGGCTTTGCTGGGCACGCAGCTTGCTCCAGCATATCAATATAAGCCCAAAAATTCTGGGGAGAACATGGGTGTAGAACAAAGTGCAACGCATTAGATGGTGTTGGAAGGAAGGGGACTTTGTCAAGTCTGTGAGATCAGGCTGGCAAAGAAAATAGCTCTCTATGACAGGCTTTTGTTAATAAACTTTGGGTGCTTTTTTTTTTTTTTGTTCCCCTCCCGAGCATGAGGCAGTGGAAGAAAAGGAACCATTTGTATTACAGTTATTTGCAATCTAATTTGCCAGGCCGAAGGATAGTCTGAATGATCTAATTCTCAATATACTACAGGACCGAGGTGAAGTACAAATCATCTTAGAGGATCCAATAATTCTGTTTCAATTGATCAGCTTTTTAGGCAGTATCCTTTGGTTGAGACTTTTCAGATACGTAAAGTAAATTAGGTTGAAAACAAAATGCTAGTTTCTGAAATGCGGATTTCACAATGTATTTTTGATCTGATAGGAGCTCAGGCGCGTTTCTGCCAGCCGCTCGAGGCCCGCTGAGCCGCGCATACTGTACTCTATCAAAGCCCAGTTCTTTGCAGCTCAGTGAATAAAATACTGCAGTTTCTCCCATTGACTGACTGAAATAAAATAATCTATGATGCATGAACAAGTCTAAATGAAATAATAATATCCTTAGCAGTGAAAAACGGATTGGTAATACAGTAATTGAGCAGATTTATTGCCATCTCCTTGAGCTAGCCTGCTGAAACAGCCTGCTATTTTATTTAATCTCATATCAGAGGAATTACTGGCTGGTAATCCATTGTTAAACATCATTTAGAATGATGGATGAAAATGTCAGCTTTTCCAACATAATCAATTCATATCTCATTAGCACATATTATTTATGATTCTCATAATGGGACCTGCAGGGGTCTCCAGAGGGAAATGGAGACCTCAGCTGTTGTTGAAATGAGATGAGATATACTGTAGCTTATGAGTTAATAACTGCATATAAAAAATACTTCCCCACAGTATTGATTGTCCTTACCATTTTACAAATGAATTGAGTGCCTTGGCTTCCCCTCTTGCTGTGTATGGCAGCTCTTCCCTCTATTCGCTTCGCTGCTCATAATTCAGTGAGAAAAATATTAAAAAGCATATAGGACTATTTTACAAAGAACTTTTAAGACCCAGGGTGGGTGGCGGGGGGAGGTAGAAGTCTTTGAATGTAAAGTAATAAGAAACACTTTACTGCTCTGTTGCTGTTTGCTAAGGACTTTGGGCACTTTTTTCCCCCTCAGTCCCTATGAAGACAAATCGACATATTTCTCCAGCTACAGCACAGTTGCATTTTAAGGATACTTTCTACCGTATGCTGCCTCAAAGACCAATGAAAAGCAAACCTTGATTCATGGATTTAATGCAGCTGATGGTGCAGCAGTAATCATGGTCACAGTGTCAACTGCTGCCTCAATTAAACTACATTTGAGAATCATTTTATGCTTCAGCTCATAAACATCAATAAAGGAAAATGAGTAATAAATGACTGTCTAGAGTACAAAGGACCAGCTCATATTTCAGATGAAAATGAAGACAAAATGTAGCTTTTATTTGCCTGTGGAATTCCCATTAACTGCATCACTGACAGGAGGGAGTTGGATCAATAGTTGGCTGGCCGCAGAAAACAGTTTCTGGCTGTTCAGCAGCCAATGCAAAAGGAAAACTGTCATATTGTGATCTTTATCAGGTAATCTTCATTACACCAGAGCAATGATATATGTATATGCTGGTCAGCTAGGGGCACTTCTAATTCCTGCTTCTATTTGTGGTCTGAGCGCAGTGCGCTCACAAATTATTTGTTTACAGCCGTGAAAAACCTTCAATGTTCATCTCTTTTATTCTTTTATAGATAATCCATAACCGGGAACTTTCTCTCAAGACTACTTTATTCACTCAGAATTTTTAAGAAAGCAAGCGCTGTATCAAAACTTCTCATTCTCCCTGGTTAAGAGAAACCCGCTGGTACCTTTTGTGGCTGATGTCGTTGAGGCTTGACTGAAAGATTTACTGAGTATCCTTCAGTAAGTTCTTGGAGGGTATTTGTGCCTTATTACGAGCATTTCTGGGCTTATTTGAACAAAGGTGACTGCTGGCTGTGAAGGAAAAACAAACACGCTCTATGAGCTGTTAGCTTTCCAGGTGGCAGCTTGTACTTATGGCAAACTATATGTGAAACATGATCGTCTCTTATTTTTCCCCACCCAGACCCGCAGAGCAGAGATACTTTACTCCTCTGCAGTGCTCTGTAATTCACAGAGCTTCACCCTAGTCTGTACGAGGTGCGGGGCTGTGCGCACACGCCAGCAACTCCGGCTGCACTGGTACGTGGCTCTTGGAAGAGCAGGTTTTCAAAGCACAGCACAGATTTTTAAAAGATTACCACTTACAAATCTAAATTGGGGGGGGGGGGGGGGGGGGGGGGAATCACTTCCTCTTCACGCAATGATAACAGAAATTAAATTATCCAAACCTTACCCTGATCTCAGAGCAGCCACATTACTTTACACTTATTCCTGACTCCATCCCCGTGAGCTGTTGTGTACTGCTTCCCCATCTGGTTTCCTGGTTTACTCTGACCCTGTGAAATGAAATCTCCCACCATGGAGTTTAATGCCCAGCACATTAAAAAAATAAAGCCCATCATTTGCAGCTAATAATGATATTTCCTTTAAAACCTTCTGAATTCATACAAGTAACATCTACTTTAACTATAACACAGGACAACATTTGCCCTGCAAGTTATGCATCTGCATCTCAGCATGATAATTACAACTGAGGCTGGCTTGCATACAGTAGACCTTGCTGCTGCTCCTAAAAGTTACCCTCTTCTCCCTCTCTCTCCATCCTTGGATTCTGTCCTTCATCCTCATCCTCCCCTCCATCACCTTCCCCTTAGTTTCTATTTTTGACATTTTCCCTCTCCTTCTCCAGTTCCTTCCCAGTCTCCATTTGTAACCCCACTTCTCACCTTTCCTGCTGCGCATCCCCCTTCCCTTTCACTTAATACAGTGATGCAGAATAAAATCGTAGTAAAAAATACATATACCGTATGAAACTATGGTAACTACCTACTAGTCCATATTCCTTCAGTGTCATCCCATTTCTTTTCAGCCCCCTCAGTTACCTGTAGCTCCTCCTCACCCAGCCTTCTGCCTGCTTACTCCAGCAAAACTCTAGTCTTACGTACCATGGATTTACTCTCCCCAACACACGTACTTGCACTTCCAGTCTCTTTCTACAAGACCTTAATCTCTCCTGTCTCTTCAGATCCTTTTCCAGTCCACCTTTCCAGCAGTCTCTCCCTTCATGTCTCTCTCCACTGCTTCAGCTCTCTTTGGCTTTTCCCGTCTCCATGCACAAACACTTCCTCCAAAACCTGTCACAACCCGCTGATTCCTCCATTCTCCCTCACTTTTCATGCTGTCTCCTGCTTTCTATTCTCTTTTTTAAAACTAGTTTCCCTCCAGTTCATTCAGTTTGTCCTGGTTGAGGTGGCTGAGAATAACACAAGGCACTGGCACCTTTTTCAGAGGCAGCTTATTCCCAGGGGACAGCGGCCACCCCGCCAGGCTGCAGCCTGGAGGTGGCACTGCCAGCCAATAAATGGAAACTTGTGATTTGTGGAGCCAGAAGTGAAGACGATGTTGCACTGTCCTCAGAAGACACAATGACATTCACAATGTTCACAGCGTGCTCATGAACTTGCACAGTTAAACTGGTTTTGTGAGCGCATGCCTTTAGAAACTGGGGTGACCACGTGTTGGTCTTCACACTGAAACCTAGGACATTTTAGGGCAGCAGCAGGGGTCACATAGAAATATGGAAAAGATGTCTAAAGCTAAACTTCAAAATGCAGCAATTTTTAAAAGTTATTAAAATATTAATAACATTTAAATATTATTATAGCCTAAACAGCTTTCGGTTATATGGATTTTATTATATCCTGTTATTGCAGTACATTTTAACCTACTGGTCTGTTTTCCTTAACAGAACACAGAGATTTTGTTGAGACATGTCCACCCAGCCTAAGCTATCAGTGATAACACCACCACAGAGAATTACTGAGTCTAATGCATAACAAAACGACTATTTTTCATACACACTCACATTTTGAGCAAACTTCCAGACTGGGAGGGGAGGGGGAATAAATCATAGATAGGTTAATACATTTCTCTGTAGCTAAAGATACTTCTACAAAATGAACTTTTTTTTTTAAATACAGACTTTCATTTTCAGTCCAAATCTCAGCAGTGAACTCCAGAAGAGGAATGGGGATATGTATCATCAATAGCACCAGAGACATCAGGAAACAACACTGGTTTTTCTGACTACCCCATCTCTAAATACTTTTTCCCAAAAAGCATGAAAATAACATTTGGGTAGTTTGGTTCTCATTCATCTTTCTCAAAGGAGGGAAAACAGAACCCAAGCAGGTAGGTTATGTTGCGTCTTCTCCCACTCGACTGCAGTTTCCTGGATTTATCATTCTTTTCCCTGCAAAAAACACTTTAAGATCCCAGCAAAGTGTTCAGTTACGATGAGGCAGACACTGCTCTTGGCAGTTGTGAACACGCCGTGAGCAGTTGCATCATGCGCAGCCCACCCTGTGCTGCAGGAGCCCACCTGCTCCTCATGGCAAGGACAACCACAGCAGCAAGAGGAGACACACAATCCAGCTTGTCCAGCAATCAGGATATTTTGCGTCAGAAATTTCAAGAAAGGCATGGCTTTCCATCTCTCTAAATTTCCATTTTGCCAATACTCTACAGTCTTCCAGGCAACCTAATGGTTCAACCACACTGTTCCCGGCTCTGTAGCACAACTGTGCTTTGCCAACAAATGAGTGATATCCAAGGAACAGAAAATTTAAAAATTATCCAGTATTTTTTTAAGCTAACGTGATCCTTTCAGTCAAATTTCCTGTTTTTTTAGTCTAAGCACAGGGTAAATCAAAGAGCATCAACAGAGCCCCGTTTTCTAAAAGCAAAACTTGGTCAGCACTGATCACAGCAAGACAATTATTAAAACCAAACATCACTCTGCCATGAAGGGGGATAAGATTTTAAATCAGTACAAATTGAAAATAGATGACCATAAAAAAATGAAAATTGGAAGACCTGTTTAGAATCAGCAGACATCAGTGGCCTGCTTTAATATGTCGGGTTTATTTTGCTTTTAGTGTGTGCAAGTAACCAAAATGCATTCTTGACAATAGATGGCACTGAGGAAGGAAAGTTACCCTGTTCAATGCTGTAGAAGCAGACGAAAGCTCCAAACTGATCCACCAGATAGAGTTTTTTTATAGTTCTAAAAGAATTAATACTCACAAACTGAAATAAGATTGCTGGGGAAAAAAAAAAATCGAAGAAAAAGAAGTAGGACAGGTGGCAACACACAGGGGAGGGTCTGCCAGATGAAATGGAATAATACATTATTCCTTTGTGGGATGTTGTGTTATGCTTTGATAAAGACTTCGGTGCAACGCTATTTTTCATTATTTGCTGTATGACTTATAATTAATGCTAGATTACCATTTATCTTTATCATTAGGCTACAGAAATAAAGGCAAGTACTTTTTCTTTTATAGTAACAGCTGATGCTTTAATTAATTTTTGAAAAAGTGGATGGGGTGAAAGAACCACCTGATACTGAGCTTTGAGAATACTAAACCATCGCCCTGGACACATTCAGTCCACAGCTAAGACACAGATGAAGAGCATTTTAAGGCACAGTTGACGTGATAAAGGTTTCTCCATGTGGTTGGAGAATTCAGTAGCATTCCACTAAATATTTGTGCTAAAATAATTTCTACCCCAAGATAAACAAAGAATGCGGCAAGAACCTTGATAATTATATTCATGAAATGCATTATTGGTATAAGCCAATAATACTTTAGATATAATGTAGGAAAGTGTCTTATCTCTCTGACTTTACAAATAAACATTTTAAGTAAAAACATCAAAATATAAATATTTACTACCCTCTACTCTCTATATAAATTACTTTCTGGCTTCTCCACCCCTTTTTGCACTTAGTGGATATGTAGTTTGTTATATTGAATGAAAGCACAGGTACGCACAGCTTTATGCTAGGAACTATCAATAGCATGTACCTAATACATCATATTGACTGAAAGACTTCATAAATCAGCTATACAAGGGATCATACAATGCTTTTAGTGAATTTCCAAAGAGTCATAAAAGCTATAAATCAATGTATTTTTGATTAATCAACTCACAATATCAGCTTTTGGTGATAGTCATCTGTTGTGTCCTTCTTACTGGATGCACACTGGGGAAAGGGCTAGTGTTTCAGAGGGAGGTTTAAGCAAGAAAATAGGGGGAAACCCCACTACACTCTTGTACCTGTCCACATGTCACCCAATATCTGCTGCAATGGGGCAGATCTTCAGGCGTGCAATTACCTGACCCACAGTTTAGAATTTGCAGTGGAAATAATAGAAATTTTGAATGGTGAAGTAAAAGAGCAAGCAAATCCTAATTCTGCAATACAGAGGGCTAAACAAACACGTAATTAAATGCATATTCCAATTTTCCTACCATCTCATCATCTTCTTTAGCTAAACCGAGCACTGGAGTCCATAAGAGAGCTCCCTGCTCAGGATCTGGCCCTGTGCGGAGGTACAGGAGCCGAACCCCAGGTCTGCCTGTCTCCAAGCCTGCATGCCGGCCCCTAGCAAGGCACCACCACAGATTCATTTTTCCAAAGAAAATGCTGTTGAAGAGTGAAATCCCATGCACATCGTAAAAGACATTTGACATCAATATTTAATTTTATTAGTTATACTACAGGTACTCTAGGGAACCTGATGGAAAGCCTTCTTAGTATTGATTAGAATTCAGCAATCCCACTGCACTCTGTTCAAAAAGTTATTCAATTACAATTAATTCTTCAATTCAGAATAACGTAAAATTTATCATTAAAAGTTAATAAAAGTACATGAGTTTGGGACACACTGGGATTTATAATTCTGAGATGGAAATACTAACTAGAAATTACTATGATTTTTAATTTGCATAATCAATGTTTTTAATTCATTCCATTTTCCTTACAAGATTACAGTAATGGTGCGTTTTTAACATCTTGTGAAGACTTCAGAATTACTTCTTTCATGTGTATAACAGTGAAAGATGACTATTAGTGATACTGTGCTTTCTCTTTTTCACACAAAAGAGATTTAAAAGCAATAGCAATGAACAAGTTACTAATCAAAATGCAATGAATACATGAGTCAATATATCTAACTTTGAAAAAAAAAAAAAATCATTCTATCAGCTTTGTCACGTCAGAAGCCTCCAGACATCTATCTTCTCTGTGGCATGCAGTGGGTTCCTTTGGGCTATCCTCGATTTATAAATGTTATTTACTAAATTATTTTCAGTACACGGTGGTTCCAGTAAGAAATCACCTAGAAGAAAAGTGTCTGTGGAAGGATTAGGATTCAAAACAGATAACAATGTTGATTTTAAAAGTCTCATGAAATCAAGAGTGGAACTGATTACACATTCTTTTAAACACAGTGACGTTAAAGCTCACGGGTAACTGGATTTAACTGAGTTGTGTGAAAATATTTGCTGCTTTGTTCTGACCTGCCACGCTGGAGCAGCGGGTTTGGAGCCCTGTGTGTAACATCCCTGGTGTTCAGGACTGGAAATAGCGGTTTGCTTTTTCTTCCGGAAATCTCAGAGAAACAGATTATTTCTACATTGCCAGTAGTGGAAAACTGTATGAAGACTTACTCTTCACACCTATTTCAGGTAGCTCAGACAACAGATCGAGCGAGAGATCACACTGAGAAAAAAATGAGAAGAAGCAGAAGAGTTTTGCCACTTTACAAAAAGGAAAGCAAGCAGGAGTTAAGAGACTCCTACTGGACACCTGTAATTTTTAATTTCTCCTAATTAATCCTGCTGTCTATGTGAATGATTCACACTCCCCCATGACTACATCAGCGTTAGTTCGAGGATTAGAGCACTTGTCTGAGCTCTCCCCCCGGGCGCTGCCCTGCCGCACTGGCAGCTCACGCGAGGGACAGAGGCTGTTCTGCGACACCAGGGCAGAACCAACCCCAACACCGCACAGCCGGAGCGGCTGCGGTGGCACCAGCAGTGTCACAGGAAACGATGACCATGAAAAGCCAACGGCACCTCATTCGGGCCCTGCGTGCTGATTTGCAATATTTGACCAAGATATTTGGGAATCGTGGATTCCCATAGCTCGTAACTCCCCTTGCTGAGGCAGCATGGTTATTTCTTTGCACCTTCTTTTCAAAAGTGCTGAGCTGTAGCCGGCAAGAAGCAAAGGCGAGAGTGTGATGGATCAGCAGCTCCCAAGGAGGTAGGCAGTTACGGGCAGCAGGTTGGGGACGAGTACATAAATGAAGAATTTATTTAGTAAAGGAATTACTTTATTAAAATTTGCAGCAAGAACCACTGGCTCACCTGCATATTTTATTACAACAGTTGGAGGGTTTGGGTTTATATTTTGTGTTGTTTTCATGACTGCAAATCATTTTCAGAAAATATAACTTCTATTGCAAAACACAAAATTTTGTTGACAATGCCTTAGGGAACAAAAAACAACAACTAAATCCTGCATTTTCCAAATGCCTTAAAATATTTTGGTTAAGATCTAGTGTGAATTAAATCAAAATATTACCAGAAAATGTGAAGAATTCTACTGTTGTTTTAATAATGTCCTTTAAAGACTCAATAATTAAATGGTGTCTGAAAAGAAAATGAGCAAATGTAGATGACAAATTGATTCATTTTTAAGTCAGGGGTGGCAAATTGTTAGGAGGGGGCTGTTGGTGGAGTGATAATGTTTGAGGTCTTCTCTTTTTCCTTTTTTTTTTTTTTTTTTAATTTACCTAAAGTGAACACGTGTAGAAAGTTTTTCATAGCAACGTTTTGGATGAAGAATTTGCGTAAAGCTGCTAAGCAAGTAAAAGCCTGGCGTGTAGGTAGAAGTCTGACAGGATGTTTAGAAAGGCAGCCTTGCATATCTGGATATAATATAGCGCAGACAAAAGCGCATATCAAATGGCGCAGTGGGGCGAGGGTTCCATAGTGCTATTCTTGCTGTGCACTGGGCAGGGACTTTTCATTTCACACATCATCATTCACGGTTTGCTGCGGTGACTCGACACAGTCAGAACATGTCAACAACACACAAAGTGAAATATTTCAGTGTGTTTTTCCTTTGGACAATGAGGGACATGGGATTTTGATTTCAATTACCTGATGTTACAGGGGGAAGAAGTAGAAAAAGAGAGAATCGTGTTTTCTGGTTTGGCAACCACCAACCACATCACACGCATGTTCCAAAACCTGCTGTCAGCCAGGACAGAAATGAATATTTACAGGTAGAAACAACATACCTAAGTAGACAGAGAGATGAAAGTTGTTGGCCAGCCTTACTTCTTTTCTGATATCCACTAATACACTAGGTTTAAATTTATTTAATTTTTTTTTTTTTACTGTCCCGTAATAAAAGATAATTTCTGAGCTGACAGCAATAAGCAGGTTACAATTTGCCATTCTGACCCAGGACAATACATGCGTTGTTCAGAGGAAGGAAAAAAACAATTGTGTGAGGAAAGAAAAGGCAAAAGGAACCTCTAGTCGGATGAACTAGTTTGTGTGTTCTGAGCCTGAGTTCCCTCCCTTCTCACCCCCACCCACCTCCGTCAATACCTGGTATTTTTAAGAGTGAGAGTTGTTGCTGTAAGACATGGAAGAACTTTTTTTTTTTAATTTTTTGCAGCACAACCAGCCAGCCCAAGGCAGAGGACATTACACTATGGTCATGAAAGCCAGGGGAAAGTACAGACTTGGAATAAGAAAGATGGCAGAGCCCATATCTGAATCGGGATTTCAATTTTAATGTGTTTTTTAGTGAGCCGTTCACATGAGGTGCAGCCGTAGCTGAGCACAGCACCTTTGTGGCTCTGTATGTCACCTTAAAACAGATTCTGGAAGAGAAATAGGAAACAGCGATAGCAAAAGCAACTTAACGTGCACCACATTCATAACAAGACACGTGTGAACCATCCCCAGATGAAAGGTCATGGCAGCCTAATGACACCAAAACCAATATCCAGAGCAAATTCTGGATTTTTTTTCTAAGTTTACATTACATAAATTCTAAAACTGTTAAAAACTATGTGCCAACTTCAAGCTTGATTTAAAACTGAAGTCCCTGGAAGGATATCGTAAGGGTAAGAAGAGACTCAGACAGCAGAGCACACTGGATGAGAATTTCTACAGAGTAAACAATGCTGTACATACTTTTCAGATAATTATCAATGACGTTTTAAGGAATATTTTTCTTAACCATGATATAAATGTCCTTGGAAATAGTTTCAAAGTCACCAGATATCTACCACCCAAAATTTTCAATCACATAGTCAATGGTAATTAATACTGCAATGGCTATTAAAAAGGCCTTTTAGCATTCTGATGTACAATTACCTTCTAAACAGTTTTAAAATTAAAATTATTTTGTGGAAGGGTATAGTCAGTGTCCAGTTCTGAATAGCAGTCATACACCGGATCTTTTTTCACATAGCAAGGACGTCTTTCAAAGCATTTCAAATATTACTAATTAATCTTCACCCCTGTAGGTAAACAGTAAAAAAGCTTACACCCAGCGAGCTTGTTCCAATCCAGAGACACAGCCATAGCAAACAAACTCAGGCAGTTCTTACTCTCATTGCTCTGTTCTAGCCAATAATCGAATCTCCCATCTCTTTAGCATGAGGAATACCTATGAAACTGGTAACTCATTTAGAAAGAGGATGATTTTTAAATGCATATTTACCAGACATCTTGTAAGATTAGTCCAAAAACAGAAATCTAAAAAGTAATCTCTCTTTTACCTTGATAAAACCCCAGGTCTCCACCCCCTTTCCTATAGTCACTGCTTATCCACAAATCTGCTATTTATTTATTTATCAACATTCTTCAGCTCAGACTGGCCATTTGAAAATGAAAAGCAATTCTGTGATAGGATCATCAAGGAGGAACCCCTGACCCATTCACACTCAGGTGGGGGACTTATATCAATTTATACCTTTCTGGTATAGCTCAGGAATTAAATGCTACGGTATTGTTGTCTCCTGCCTTGACTTACTCTCTTCCTCTTGATAAAATACAACATAGACTGCAATGGGACAGAAAGCAGTTCATTGATGTGTGGAATAATACTTCCTAATCCCATACAAGTACTTTAGCACTACCACATTGTTTGGGTAAACACTTCCTAATAATTTGGCAGGACTGTTAAGTTTGACAATAGGTTTATGGCACTGATGATCAAAGCTTAAATGCAGTAGACCCACTGGTTTCAAGGAAAACTTTCACAACCTATAGATGACTAACATGTTTTCTTTGACCCTTACTGAAAAAATGTGATTTTTAATATGTAAATCAACTACCCATGAGCTTCCCAGAATACAAAAACGTTTGACAGTAAACACAATATTCCCCTACTTGTGTCTCCAAGCCAAAATTTACTTTAATCTGAAAAACAAGGAAAGAATTGCAATGCAAGGGGTGTAGGACGTGCCTCTTCCTCCTTCCCAGACAGTTTCCATACAACTTCACAGAAAGTATATTCCTCTGTAATTCCAATAGACTTTGGTTTGCATATACATCCACAGAATACGTTCAAACACATCCAGAGCTCACCTCGCGCTGCAGAATCTGTGACGGTTCCCTGGGGAGCCCTGCCAGGCTCCCCACATCCCTCAGACCATCCCTAAGGGAGGGCACGAGCTGCCCAGTGATAGCAAGGACACCCCCCTGCCCGTGGGTCTCAGCTTGTGGCTGAACTCGAGGCACAGCCAGGCAAATCTGTTGTTTCAATCTCTCCTTTTCCCCAGCAAGCTCAGGGCTTGTTTCACTGGTTTCACCTGCCCTCCCTCCCAGGGCAGCAGCGCTAGCCGTTCGGCAGCACTGTCCCACTCTCCTCCGAGGGCCGAGAGTTAATCCTCTTCAAGACAGGCACTTCTACATCATTTACCAGCTTATTAATTTTAAGCATAGTGTAAGTGTATGTACTGGAACTATTCAACATAACCTCTTTACAAGACAACCGCGTGGAATCTTGAATTTTTCAAGAAGCTACTGCTTGCCGCGCTGCCGAGTGCCGAAGGTTGACGGTACCGCCTGCTCCTTAAAGCACCTTGGAGATGTCAGAAAAGCTGAAGCCCTTAGAGATTTCAGATGCTTCCACTTGAAAGCCTATCCAAATAGTGATTAATTACTGGTTATTTCAACAGTGAAAAAAACCTACCTGTAACTTAATAAATGCCTGATAGTGAAAGACATGTTTTAGCAGTGATATTCTGAGCTCACAACTCACATATGCCACATGCACTTCATTATTACAATCACTATGGAAAATATTTCTCATTAAATTAAAATATCAACTTTGCCTCAGCAAAGTCCACGCTGTATTCACGACGTGAAATATTTTCATTTCTGCTTATTATTTTCCATTGGGTAAAACAATTCAGTGTTAAATCAGTTTGTGCTATGCTTCCAGATTGTAGGAGCTCATTCTCGACTGTTGGTTGGTTGTGGGTTTTTTTAATTTTATTTTAAGAAAAAAGGAGAGAATTGCCAGCCAAGGCCTGAAGCGTGGCCCTGCTCTTTAGGCTGATGCAATGCTGCCATCCCATGGCCTCCCCGGCACAGCGCTGGGGGCGGGGGGGGGGCAACCCCACACCCCAACCAGGTACTCATTCGTATGGACCCTTGCGACACACACAGATACTTAACAGGTAGGTGGTGCCCATCACAAATCTAGTAAGTGCTTATTATTTTATATAATAATATATTAATAGAATAACATGTATTATTGTCTAATAAGACCTACTGCTTTCTTGTGTCATCCTCTGGATACATGGGAGCCTCGGCTTTCAGAACTCAAAAATGTAAAATTATTTCTGTCTCTTAAAACCGCTGAGGGAAAGTTGATGATATTACAGAACACGCACCCCAGCAGCTGAAACTAGAACACAGCAGGGGAAAATAAAAAAACTTTTTCTTTTTTAAACTTATACTCAGTAGCTTCATGCTGATACTGAGGCAGGATTAACAAAACCAAAGGGTTATAGCCACAGTAGCAGGCACACCCCTCAGTATCAAGCACTTGTAGGATTACACCTAGCACGAATCTTTTCCAACACATCTTACCTCGTTTAAAAGACCACCTCATTTAATTTGATTCATCATGACCACCCACACCTCACCTCAGGTAGTATGTCAGATTTTCTTTATTCATCAGACAAATAAGGGAGAAACCGAATCAAACTAATCAAACCTTTGTAAAACACCAAGTACTATAAATGCTATTAATCTTGAATTCACGGGAAGGTTCCAGCCCTGAGAAACTAAGGCTGCATCTGTTTGAAACAACGATCCCCAAATCCCCCTAAAACCATTTGCAAGACCGCAGGCAACTACATGAGGCTGAGAGAAATCGTGCAATAGAGCATTTATTCCAAAGGAAAAATGAGGACTAAAGAAAATCCAGACAATCAGCTCAGGTACCAGAAATAAGTATTTGATCCAATGGATCCCATCCCCCATCTCTAAAAAAAACTAATTACAAAGCACAAAGAGATTGTGAAATGTTTCTGCTTTGTGCTCCATGGCTGATACTCTCCTCGCTGAAGATAAAGTTACCACAAAAGACTTTGTGCCCTTGTAACGCAAGTGAGGAGATACTGATGCAAGTAAGCAAAGTTGATGCTCATTAATGGATAAGTAAGTTTGCTACACACGTTTCTAAGTGTACATTACACAAAGTGGTACTTTCTCAGTTACTCAGGGAAAATTGTCTGGTGTAAACCAGCACAGAAATTGAAGGGTTAATAAAGTATTTCTATTTTAAAATAAAATATCACAGCTTCTACGAGTAAAATTCTTGAAACAGTCTCATTTCTTGTGTGTTTTTGTGGCAGCTGCAGAAACAACTGCAGTATTACCACAATATTATGGCAATCCTTCGACTATTCCAGCAAGATCTTCTGTTTCAAAATTCACCATCAATTTAACCTTTCCAGGACATACAGCTCCTCTTTGAAATTAGACAATAGTTAAAGACTTGGTTGAAAGAAACATTTTTCCCCTGTGACTGTTGCTGTAGCAAAGCACAGAAATGCCAAGATGTTTCAAACAGTTGTTTATTTTGAAGTTGAGAGGAATATAATCCATTGGCTACTTGGTTATTTTTGAAGCCGCAATTAAGTTACGTTAGGAATATTGGGGCGGGGGGAGGAAAATCTGTGTTAAAGTACAAAGCATTTGGGTTTAGTAATGTGTCATCGTTTGCTCACAGTATCAATAACGTTAACTTTCACACACATCACTCTGTCCACCAGTTAATGGAAAATGAGAATTGCCTCGCACACCTATTGGAAATTGCAGCCACGAATGCTGTAATTTAAGGTCAAGTCATGAAGCCAACAAAAAGTTCACTCGCTTTTTCTAATCTGTCACAAGAATTTTCTCAGCTGCAGAATTGTGCGGATGGCCCTGCACCACACCCAGCAGCAAACGAACCGGGGGGGCATTTTTTGGGTCTCACAAGCTGCTTTGTATGAGGTGAACGTGCACCTGGGCAGCTTCCGAGCTTCCCACAGGTGGTTAGGAAGATGGAAAAGAAATGCTGGTGACTGACTGCTGCTTCTACTGCCTTCCTAATTTCTACTTCCTCCTTAAAAAACTCTAAGCTTTCACAGTCTTCAATTTTTATAATCTGTGCTTACAAGCGCAATGATGTATTTGCAAAGTTTAAGTTACAATAAGATACTGATACTTTTTTTTTTTCCCCTGTTGTAAATGTAAGCCATAAAAACACACCATGATAAAGCAGAACAGATCATCACGGATTTCATTCCTGTTAGCCACATAACTGAAGAGCAAGAAGATACTCAGCTGAGGCTACATGAGAGCTTGCTTCAGGGCTCATGAACAGGGAAGTGACCTGCTATTCCCAGTTCATTCCCGCAATTTTTTTTTAAAGTTGGCTAACTTATTATGTCTATCTGTACCTCAAACAGAGCAGTGAAAATAACATTTTCGTATGTAAATAGACTGGACAGATTACAGAAATGTTGCTAAATATTGATTTTGTGAAGGCAGAAGTTCAAGACGTAGTTGTTTGAATTGTATTAAGTACTGATTTACACATTGATTTAAAGAAGTGAAAGTGTAATGGTATGTGTTAAAATAATCATTATTTAATACGGAGCATATTATGAGTATAAGACAACTGGACTGTGTTTCTGAGAGCAGGTGAAGCTTACCTTTGGAAGGAAAATTAGATGATACGCTTCTTTAAAACACTGCTTAAACAAGCCTTGTACCGTATATCTTTCTAAAACAAGCGCTACCTATATCAAACATACCAGCAAATCCAAAGAGCATCACTTGGAGCATATTCTAGGTAAATCCCTGCAGCCTCACCCACCCCCATGATCCCATCAGGTGGCCCCCAGGACCCAAACACATTCACATCGCCCCATTGCTCCGTGCTACATCTTCAGGTTGCATGGCCCTACGTAGCAAATGTCCTATGCTGGGGCCCTGCCCTGGCGTGGGAAGACAGACAATAAATAACATGCTCTGGCCGTTCGGTGACTGGTCCTTTATCAGAGAAGCCCACCAGCAGGTGCACTGGTAAGTGGCCTGGGCCAGGCTCCGTTCCTGCCTTCGTACTGTGAGGAGGGAGAATAGACCCACGTTCGTGTACTCACCCTGCACAGCCTGGCCTTTCATCGCCCCAGAGATATACAGGGGATCTCCTTCTTCCCCTCCTTCCTCTCCTGTCCCTGACACTTTGATCCCATCTTGTCTTGAAAAAAGTCATGTAAGTGGGCAGCTTCCTATAATAAAGGCTATTGTCATAAATACAGGGGGTTAGTCCACAAGATTTTTGTTCTTGATCACCATGCTTTTAGTGCACTTTGAGCAATGTAATTTTGCTATGTGGGATTGTAAACCCAGTTCTGTCTGTCTGTAAATGCGGACTGGAAATCCGTACGTATGCAAATGCACTCTTTTGGGGAAAATGATTGTGAAAAACATCTTTACTTTTTCTTCACTGTTATGCCAAGAAGAAAATTATACAGTTAAAAGATTCATGAAAATCTGTAAAACTATTTTAATTGCCTGTCTGTCTTTATAAATGTTGCAGCTCCTGAATTCGCACGGGAGCTGTTCTCCCTGGGTACCACAGCATTACTTAGGAGAGCTGTTGCTTTCTCACATGTATCCTCATCTTTATTCTGCCTGTTGCCAGCTTTTTGGTAGGTTTAGCTCAAGCCATAACATTAACAACCACTAGGCAATATTTGGATATATGTATTTGATACAATACATGCTCCCATCGGGTAAATGCACTTTCCATTATTAAATTCAGTGGCTTATAATGACTTTTTATGTTTACATATACAATCCAGAATATTTCATAATAGAAATCTTCATCAGTCTTTAACTGTCTTTGCTCAATTCCTTTAACACTTCTATTTTTCCTCAAAGAACCATTTTAGAGGGGTCAGGATACTTGCAGCAGTTGAAGATGAAGGGAGCAGCAGCATTCAGATCCCCCAGCCCCACTTTGCACTGCAGGCAAGGGCAGCACCGTTTTCACCTCGGTACCCCAGGACACCCATTCTCAAGGGACTAATGTAAATAAAGCTCCAAGAAAAGCCCACCAGTTCTGACTTCCACTAAACCAGACCGTAGTCTGCATGTGCTGCCTGCTTTAGCACAACACACTACAACGAGCACAGCCACCACCTCCCTTTGACAAATTTTAAGAAGACTTTGAAATAATAAGTGAAGGAAACCAACAAAGTCATGAGCTTTACATTTGAAGAGGCAGCTGTATGTGGTGCTGAGGAGTTGTGCATAAAACCAGTTGCTTGGACAGAACTAAAGCATGTTGCTTCTGTTCCTGAAAATATTCTGGGCATTAGGCACGTGATGGATGAACAACGAGTCATATGCAACTTACATGATGCAAGCTTATAATACGGAAGCAGAAGGCTTGTCATTGGCATAATTGAGAGGGACTCAATCCAGACCTTCCATACATCCAGGCATTTGCAGGAAGGCAGTACTGGGGAAACACTGTGTTATTTTGCTTACAACAATGCGGAACAAATACTTTTATCTAGGCCGTAATCTTTAATGTAAGAGTCTTGTGGGAACGTCATCTGCTTCAAGTCATTCCGGGCACTCAATGTTTTAGGTGTTGTTTTCCTGCTCTTGCCTTTTGGACCTTGCCCTGCAGGAACCAGATGCCAGGGCACCAGTACCATGTTCTAGCTGAGTTTGCAAGATACTCACAAAACCAGTTGTCATTGTAGCAGTTTAAAAGCCTCGACCATTACTGTAAGTGCTGTTCTGACTAAATCTGGCAACACTTTTTCAAAATAAATAACCTGAGAAGACCATGTGGTGAAGTGCATCATTCTGATTAATTTATGCAACGAGGCAGCCTTTTTAATTGATAGTTATTAGAGAACTTTCTGAATCTTTAAAACTTCAACAGACTTAAGCTTCCAGTAAATACCAGTGTTTATTTTTACACCACTGCTTCCATTTTAAAAGAAAAGCAAATACATCAGCCTGCTGATAATGATGATGCAAACAACAACAACAAAGGTTGTTATCGCCCCTCCCATGCAGTAGGAGTGTCTCCCTACATCATTACTTAAGGACTAAGTTGCAGACTTTTTTCTCTGTCCTGAGAAAGAAAAAGAAAACTAAGATTTTTAATTTTTTTTATCAGAGGATTATCTAGAGAGCAACTATTTATCTCTGGCTAAAAACTTGACACAAATTTATTTAAGGATCAGTGATCTAACCAGACAAAAAGTAAGGGTGAGTGAGAAGTTTAACTTATCCTTTCATTGTACTGTCTGATTATGATCACTGCTTGTTTTGTTCCTAAATTTGATTAAACACAGCTTGTGTAAGGTACAGCAGCTTCACCTGTTTCATAACACAAGTTTTGAAAATCTGAAAATTAAATGCAAACACATTGTGTGATGCCCATATGCTCTCAGCTGGAGCTGCTCTTTGCTAGGCTGTGTATAAATGCACTGGAGTGCACCAGAAGAGCCCCAAGCATTGGCAGTCTGAATGGAGAAGTCAGGAGGAACTGGTACGGCATTGGTGTACAAGGCAGGAGGATTAGCACTTCTGAGGTTAAGGTACTTCCAGATCCTGTCCATATCCTTGTCTTTTCATACCTGCACTCTATTTTTTTTTTTTTTTGAGCAAGTTTAGGTTACCATCAGCCAGAGGAGCAGGGCTCTCTTCAGAGCTGGGCTCAGCTGCTCAGAACCTTCTCCAGATCTTTTAAATGGCTCTGAGCTCCCAGTTCACTCAGGCCAATTGTCCCAGCGCATAACCACTCTTACCATGAAGGAGCTTGAGTTTAAACCCAGGTGGAACTTCTCTAGCTGCAGCTTGTGTCTGCTGCTCGCCCTGCCACTGGGCACCTCAGAGGAAAGTCTGGCTCCACCTTGTCCACAACCTCCCCAAAGGTCACGTAGGCATCACTAATGTCTTCCCCTTGGCACCTTTGCTCCAGCCTGAGGAAACTGTGTTCCCCCAGCCTCTGCTTGTACATTGTGTGCTCCAGCCCTCTGACCACCTCAGGGGTCCCCTTCTGTAGGTGGCCAAAACCCCACCTGCACCAGGTGGTCCAAAAGCAAGTGTTAAAACCATGGGAAGCATCACTTTCCTCAACCCACCAGCCACACAAGTCCACATGGCTCCCCAAATTCTTTTCTAAAAAGCTGACTTCCAGCCAGTCAGCTGCAGCATGTGCTGTTGCAGGGACTATTTCACCCCAGATACACTTTTGCCTTCATGAGGTTATTCATTCCTCCAGCTAAGAGATAATTTTGTTCCGAAATTGTATTTGCTTCCATCCTCTGCTTCAAATTAAAAAACCCCAAAAAACAAAAAAACAAACTAGAAGAAAGCAACCTCTTCATCTGTAATTAATCATGTAGACTTTTCTGTGGATACAAAGATCAGAAGAGGCTTCATTCATACCTGCAGCATATACAGATCTGTATGAACACAGATATTGAACATGAAACCAAAACAATAACCTCCTTAATACAGGCTGAGTTCTATAATATTTTCATCTTCAATCAGAAAATTCTTTACTTTGGGTAAGATTCTGCTAGAACATGGATCTTGTCCATGCCACTAGCAGAAGCTGCACAATATCCTACAATATTTTCTGGTTTTTTCCCCTATGTATTTGTTGGCTTAAAAATCAGAAAAGAGTTTCTATACCCAGATGATACGCGCAGCCACACTGACAGATACTTGGGTAATTCACTTTATAAAACTCCACATTAAGTTCAGATAACTCTCCTGTTCCACTTGTGATCCACCAATGTTCCTACAGAACTGGCAGCCAAGGGCACGTCCCACAGGCTGCTGTGGCAGTGAGCCGTGAGTGGGTGCAGCCAGCATCCTTCTGGCCTGCCCAGCTCTAGGTTTCACATCTCAAACAGTTCATCTTTTGCAGTCACAGCTACTCTCAATAGGAAGAGCTGACTCCTCCAGAAAATTGCAAGACTTGGAAAAAAAAAAGTATACAAAAGTCTTTAAAATCTAACTCAAATTTCTGAGGCAGTTCTTTCTTACAAAGCAGAAACTGAGAAGGCAGCCTTAAAATTAGCAAAAGGATATCCTGGAAACATGTTTTCATTTGAGAAGTGGGAGCCTATAAAGCTATATGCAGGGCAGCGTCTGTGACAGGCTGAAGGAAGGAACTGTGTATATTCAGAGCTGCCTTACAGGAGGCAGAAAATGGGTGGGGAAAAGAAATAATCAAGTAATGGAAAGAATAAAGTGCTATCAGAGAAAGCACTGCAGAAGCTTATGGAAGAAATCAGTGGGTGTCCCAGCTTAAGTCCACTCAGACTGGAAAAAGATCCTTTGCCAAGAATAAAGCTGGAATCAAGAAGTAAAATAAAAGCTAGCTTTGGTGTGAGTCATCAGGAGCTGCGGGTGGGAGCTGGCTGACAAGGGGGCACCGAACAATAAAGAGAAAATGCCGCAGGATGCTCGACCTCTCCGAAGCAGAGCCAAAGCTTCCAAGGAAAGGTTAAGTGTTAGGAAAGAGAAAATGCGTGTGCAAACCTTGAGCACTGTTGCCTTCCCCTTTGCACATCATCTACCTTTGGGTGAATAAATAAATCACGCTTCATTTTGAAGAAGCTGGGTTTGACTCACTTGAACCAAACACCGTCACAATTTCCCAGACTAAAGGGCTGATGGGTGACCAAGGCAGCTGAGCCCGTCCCCTTAACACTGCCTGGATGCAGGAGGGCTGTGGCACCCAAATTCAGCTCCAAAAGGACCTGGCTGTCAGGAGATGGGTCCTCAAACTGGAAGAGGAGCCCAGAGCACTGCTCATCCCTTAGCTACCCTGATGTGCCCTCGGAACCCTCTGAGCCGGAGTTTTGCCTTTAGAAATGGAGATACACATCCTTGGGACGAAGTTTCCACTCGTTATCCGTGGACAGGGCATTATCTACAGAGGTTAATGAGCAAGAGAGAACTGTGATGACCAGCCAATATCCTGCCTCACACCAGGAAAACTGAACTATTCGGCAACATCAGCATATCATTGTTATAGAAAATATAAAATTCCAGTGGAAAAGTAATCCGAGTTCCCATTGTCGAGTGCATCCCTGGGTTTCCATAAAACCCTGTACGCAGAAAACTGGTCGCTGTGCCAGTACTACAGAAACAACAGCCATAGGAAGGAAGCTGGTTTTGGCAAGGGATCCAGCTGTTGGGTTAAAAATAATCTCAATAAAAGATAAAGAAAAAGTAGCAGGTTCCAAAGGAAGAAATCTGATAAAATTAAAGTGTAATAGACACTTCAAACTGTGTGATCTGACCTAATAAGTTATTAATAGGGAACCATTACTCCTCATACAATTTTTATGAGGAAGGCATTGCCTTTTTGTCAAGATTAGTGGATTATAAAATATTTGTGCTACACAATATAAATGACCCTACCTATTAATAAGTCTCTGGAAAGATATGCGTAAATTGAATTACATTAAGAAGAAAAGTGCCAACAGAAAATTAGGCATAATTAATGGGAACACATAAATAAACCAGAGATCGAGGGGAAAGGACATTCTCTCCATTGATCATTTTGAGGATTAATTGTTGATATGCTCTAATGACATACCAACTATTACTGTTTTTATAAGGACCATTTCACAGAAGATGAAATCCATGTAACTATGAATATATATTGCAATTTATTGCCAGAAGATAATTACACTGATTGCATACCTCTAATTAGTCGGTATCATTTTGAGGGCTAAAAGATACAGCTTAAAATGTAATATACAATAAAGGCTCATTACATTCTTCTAGGAAAATAGATTTTCTTGTATTTAATTTTGGGGGACTGATATTCAAATACTCAGCCTTCCCTGTGTGTTTACGGGGCCAGGCACCTTGCATGCGAGGACATGGGCAACATCGCTGTTGTTCTCAGGATCCTTTCAGAACTGCAATACCTTGGAGATGGAGGAAATTATTTTTCACGTCTCATTCACATAATGGACAAAGTGACTAGAGTTACACAGAGAATGAGCACTCCGCTCTGCTCTGCTCACCGGCGTATATAGAGTTTCCCGGGATATCACAGCACTGCCTCCAGCGTGTGCAGCCACATTCTGCCTTTCATGGACTCACAGAAACTTTTGAAGGCTTTCATTACTGATCAGGAACGCAAATATATGCAGCTTTATTGCTCAGCCTTTAAGCAACATCTTAGGGATTGCAAACAGAAAAATTATTTTGCTCATGAAGTAAAGCCCTCTAAGTACAATAATTTTTTCTAAAAAAGTTAAATAAGGCCCTTTTTTCTAGGCAGAGGAAAAGAAAGAGGACCCATTCATTAGAAATAATCCACCTGAAACAAAACACCTTACACTAATCCCCCAAAAACCTTATCTACTCTTTGACACTGTTGTAACAAATACTTCTAAAGTACTGTGCCAACATTGCTCATGTGTTCAGTGGATTTTAATTAGAGCTCTGAAAGCTTGGGAAAACTGGCCGAGCAAGCGAGCTTGCTCTTTTCAAATGGCAGCGCAAAACCTCCTATTACCCACTTCCCAATCACGCGTATGTTTAATTAAAACCAGTGCAAATAATGGAGACCACAGAAAAAAAATCTCCTTCCCGCAAATTAGTGAGGAAAACATGATTAAGAAGGTGCACAGCAAGCTGAAGCAAGCACCCCATGTTGTGCTTTAGCTGCGGCCTGTCCTGGGGAACGCGCCGAGGGCTTTGTGTTCCTTTGAAATGCTTTGGACACGAGAGGTGTTTCAGGATGATTAAAAGGGAAACTACAGCAACTAAGGGCACAGAGAGAGTTCTGGCTTGTCCTGCTGCCGGAGTAGTAACCGCCTCAAATATTAGTCAAATAATATTTATTTTTTCTAATTCGCCCTGACAGCCTGCCTGGCCGCTGGTCACCTCCCGTGCAGCGGCCGTCCCACCAGGCAGCTCACAAGCGGGTGCTTTGTGCCCGCGGCACCAGGCTCCCAGCCCAGCAAACATCCCCACTTCGCTCTGCTCGTGGAGCCACCTGAGGCACGAGAGCAAAGCCCGTGATTTGGGGGGGAGAGGAGGGACCCCGCCAGGAGAAAAGGCCGCAGAGCCAAGGGAAGGAGAGGCTTGGGCCGGCTGGGCTGAGGTCACTGCAGCCACACTCACGTTCATTACAAGAGGCATAAGGTGAAGGAGATTAACTGGAGCACAGTACAGAAAACACGCCAGTGAGCAGGAAGAATATGCGAGAAAAACGAAGATTAAAAGCAAAGGAATAAAGGGGAGGGGGTGAGATTTAAAAGGAAAAATGAAGCACAAAGAGAAAGATGACAGTCATGAGTAACCACAAATCAATCACATCCTATAGGTTGCTCCGATGCCCAGTTATTGAAGCAAGTCTGAAGATTAAAAATATCAGTATCAAAAAAAATAGGATTTCTTCACACAGTATTTCATCCTGACTCAAACCTGCACAAGAAAGTTAGCAATGCTGAGTTTAAAACCGTTGTCTTGCTTTTGAAAGCAAAAATATGGAAAAGTCGACATTTCAGGGATATCAACCATGCTCATTTTTGATGTAATGAGTCATATAATGACAAAAACGCGTATCATACAGAAAAGAATAGAGAACAAAATAAACATAAAAAGACTTAGCATACAAAATACTACTAAAGGATCTGTAATTAGTATTACCAGATGGTTGCTCCTACTAGATCAGACTACAAACATATACCTATGAGCTGGGGTCAGGAGGGGCAGTACGGAACATTTCCAAATGCTCAAAAAGGTCAACAAATGCCAAACACCACTGCTAAACATGAAATAACTTTGTGATGAACTACTGTGTTAATGAAGAAAAAATTCAAGAGCGATCATAATTTCTTTTTATACCTGCTGAAAAGTGAGGATGAGATCTCTCACTGAGGCACAGACTGAAATAATAAGGATTTAGAGGCTCAGGAGCTCTTACAGTGTTATTTTTAAACTGATTGCAAGGTACATCTGGACTTCTCTGTCTGAGTACTTGTGGTTGTTTGATCTTTCAACTACATTTAGCAGACTGAAAAGACAGCAAAATAAAATTTGACCTATTACGTTGATGCACAATAGCAATTATTAAAAAGCACAGCTCTTCGGGGAGGGGGAAGTCTGGATTCTCCTCTCCTGACATTAGGTAGTAGCATATTGCAATGCTGATTTTCTGCAGAACATCAAGATTTCACTGTTCCACAGTCTCCCTTATAATTATATTTAAAACAAAACAAAAAAACACTACAACAACAAAGCAGCAAGTAATTTAAACCTGGAGAGGAAAGCTGCCACCTGCAGTTTGGATGCCTACAAGCAACTAAGTAACAAACCGCATAAGAAGCAAATGTTTCATCGTCAAGTTGTTGGTTACCCTAGCAGGTGAAAGATTTTTTGAAGCGCCTGGAGAGTTCAGAGCCGTGTTTTCAAGACCTGTGTTTGGCAAGCTGGATCATTTATCACTGGATGAGCAGAAATTAAGCACTATTCACTAACCAGTTATGGAAAATCAGTGGTAATTCTTGGAGTTGTTTTTTGGGTTTCTCAGGGAAGCAGGATAGCTGCAGGGAGGTGGTAGTGACCACACACACCTCTGGAGGCAACCATCAAAGAAGATTCAGAAAACCTGTTCATATCCCTGGGAGAGATTACTCTTCAGTTAGCAGCAACTGCACTTTCACCTGCAGTGGTGAACTCATAATTGCCTATAAATGTAGTTAGTGTGTCCAAAACTGGATTACTTAGTCCTCTCTTCAGCTTGTGAGAGGATAGCAGACTTGTGCCCCATACAAGACATGTGAAGTCTATCTAAAAAAAATAATAAAACAAAAAGACACAACCCATACAGATGCTCTCTGCCTTACTCTTTTAGCTTTCAATGCTTATAACATAAAACAATAGAAAATTATATTATTTTTTCCCCTGATACAGCATCCAAGTTATTTCTATGTTTTTTGCCCTCTAGTGGCTAGGATAAGTGAAAAAGATGTGAAGCTGTGAGATGCTTCAAGAACTGACTGTTTATATCTAAAGCATCATTGCCCCTCAAATACTCACTTAAATCATGTTGCTGAATTGTGATTTACACCTGAATGTGGCTATGACTAGTAGGGGAAGCTACTAACTGGGGCGGGGCAGGGCAAAGCACAGAACTGGTAAACAGTAAGGACACTGCTTCCATTTCACTTTGCTTAGGACAAAGCAAGCAAAACTCAGATTCTGGTTTTGTACAGTGCACAATCGAGAGTAGTTTGTCTCTCACAGGTTAACGCCTTTAATCAGTTCCACGTGGATCAGGACCCTGGATTCCATATGGAACGTGACCCTGGGTTTGGATGTGGTAGAAGAGTTACCAAAAGTTTAAGTTGCAAGTTCAAATCTTGAGTTGTGTCTGGCTTTGTGATGGAAAGACTGTTGACTATTTTCCAGATACATTCTGGATTAAATATGTACATTTCAAACACAAACAAGAAGTTGCATTTTAAAATTCCTATGAAAATTTGCAGTGGCAGAGAAAATGCATTTTTTAAGAAGCATAAGATACCCAGCCTGGCAAAACGCAACAGACCGCCTTAGTTCTCCAGTTTGTGGCAGGCGCTGTTCCTTTCACTCCAAATGGCTAAGTTTTGGGGTGCAGCTAAATAACGGTCTCTTCTATTCCTACTCATTCAGAAATAATTACCAATGTAACAATTACAAGCTTTAAGAGATGGAATTATTTATCCTAGAAACTTTTTAAACCCACTCCATTGTCCTCCCATGTTGTTCTACAACTCCCAAGTCCTGGATTGCAGTAGTACTCACTGATCATAAATCCTCCTCTCTGTCACGAGCAGCTCTCTTGAAGAAGAGGAGATGCAAAAAGAGTTAGGCAAAAGAGAATGAACTACACAGAGAAAACTTAATGTTGTTGAAAACGATCAGTGTGTTATCTATCACCTGACTTACATCTGGTGGCACCAATCACGTGCTTAGCAGGGAAGCAGAGCACCATTAAACCAGACCTTTCCAATACCACTAATGAGCAATGTTCGTTGCTGGCAATTTCAAACACCTGAAGTGCCCACTGGATTTTAATCCCAGATAATTCCCAAACCACAAACCCCTTTATGTGGGTTAAACCCGAGCTACAACGTCTGCGTGTATCTTGCTTTTGCTGTGCTTGCTCCTTACTTTTCACAGGTGTCAATTCGGTTACTTCCATCGCTTAAGTAACAAGGATTAGGGTATTTTTTAAAACTTTAAAAGTACCTGCCAATCATTCTACAATTTTTCTACATCTGATTCTCACCGAGGGCTTTTGTCATCATAATGCCACCAGCTTCCAGCCTCCATAACCTCAGGCTCACCAGCGCTCCAAGCAAGCGAAGCCCCGGAGCTGCAAGTGCTGTCATCCAGAAGAAATAGCACAAGGAAGGGGGATCGCTCTAGAATATGTTCTCCTCCTAAACCACATGATGCATTCAGAGAATTAAATTTTCAACAACTCATTTACTGATAGCCACTCTGTGAGTGCTACTCCACCAGCTTAAATTTCTTGTGGTTCCACAGGCATTTATAGGACAGGGCTTTGTTATGGAAAGATGCTCTGGGGAAGCATTTCTGTTTGTCTTTCCCTGGCGATGTTTGCTCTTGCCAAACAAGGTCAGAGTTAACAAAACACCAAAAAACAGGAAAGAAAAAAAAAAGTAAAGAAAAATCAGTTTAATAACTGTGCCCTTTAGTTTTCATAACAATTATGAAACAGAAAACCACCCTCATCAAGGGGGGTAGGTGATTAACTGAAGTGCATTCACTATTGATGGGCAGCAAGTGTAAATGAAACTGCAGCAGCTCAGTGCTGCAGGATTTTAGAGCACGTTTGTCACTGACCAGGTTTTTTGAGATCATTATCATTTCTCTGAAGTGAATACTCTTCGGGGGAACATTTCTTGCAATGGAATATATTTACCATGCAAGTACAACAAGGTGGTATAAGTTCCACCAGGAGGTAATATCATTATCATTTTCCTTTCCGGAGATAATCAAGTTTTCCTTTTCCCTTCTTCCCTTTTTTTTTTCTTTCCTCTTCTTGTGGAGGGCAGGAGGAGTTGTAAATAGTCACTAAAAGAGCACATCCCAGCTAATTGCAGGCTTTAGATCACTGCAATTTTAGCTCAAACTACATACTCACTCAGATACAGCTAAAATACTTCTCATCTTTTCTCAGCTTTATCCTAGCACAAATAGGGTATTTTCATCTGGGCCCTTCTTTCAGCTGTAACTGTTTATTTAATATCTATAATATAATAAAGACATATATATGCATTCACACACCTTTATTTTTTTTAAATCTTCCCTGTCCTTCAGGCTTTCTGTCTCGAAGTGGGTCAATTACTACTTTGTGAAACTTGGTACCGAGTCTCTGAGTTCTAGTAATCTGAACCAAGGCAATGATCTTTTGTGCTGAGAGCTAATCATTCTAAATTTTCTTTCCATTCCTGAGAACCCAGGCAAAAGCAATGCAGAGCCAGCGGTACAGGCTCTCTGACCTGAAGCCATTTACCTAGGTCGGGGGGAGGGGGGCATTATTTGCTTTATTAAACATATTGAATATCACCTTCTTACTCTGAATTCTGTTGTTTTCTTTTATGCCTTCCATGTGTCTTTCCAACTTTGTCCCTCAACCGTAGCTTAACATGGGGGCTGGGGGCTGGTATGGAAAATCTTCGATGTTATATTCAAGATTATTCAGGGAGTTTAAGTAGTTTCTCTTGCAGAAGCCTGCTCCAGACATCAGTATCAACATTTCTTTTCCTTTTTTTTCCCCACCCCTTTTATTGGTTTGGTAACCTCAATAACCTGAGGAATCAGACAAGTCAGCAGGAGTTAAGAGAAAATTTATGGAAACTACCAAGCAGAGTGGGATTGATGTGTTGTAAAAGGAGACATTAGGGCAGGAACAAAAAAGAAAACGTAAGATGACTTCATTTGGCATACAGGATGTAATTAATAGCAAGCAGATTAAATCACCTCACACCACCAGCTGAGTGTAAGAACTTGCTAAGTATCAGGAATTGAAGTTATATAGCACTGAGTCCTATGGAATAGTCTTGTGATGTTCCTGAAATGAAACACATCAGGCATGGTTTGGCAGAACGGTACAAGGGACTGCTCTGTTGAAACATCCTGAAGTGGGACAGGGATTTGCACCACTGCTTTCCATGATTCCTAATGGAATGGAGGCAGAATCCTGCTCTGTGGAAAGGTGTAATTGAAAACGTGGTTCTATTTCTTTCATATTAAAAGCGCTTTCTTTCATATTAAAAGTGTAGCACAGCCTGGCACAGCACCATTCCAGTCTTGAGATTTGCACCAAACAAAGGTTTCATTGACTTCGCTGTTCTCACCCTTTCTCATCCTGTGCCTGAACTGATGACCCGTTTGTGACAAATATCAGTCACATTACTTAAGATGTCATTACGATGTGCTCAGATGACAATGTAAGAAACAGAATAGTGGAAAGAGACTGTGGGTAGGCTACAAGTTACAGAACACCACTGTCTGGAAGAAGTACGCTAACAAGACACGCACAGATTTGGTGGCACTGAGTTTCTTGATCCCTTTCCTGTTATCTCAAATGGTCCTTCTTTATGGCTGAAAACGATGCCAGGTGACAATTACATCCTGAATTGCTGCCTTCTGAAGTGAAAACTGCACAGGCTTTATGCCATCCATAAAACACCCTGTGCAGCCCACTTTGGGAAATGTCCCTTGCTTACTCAAGGTCAGGTGCAAAAGGTGCTATTTGATCACACTGGTCCTGCTGTGCGAGACATCCACCAACGGGTGGAGAGAGGCCAGTATTGCAATTTTACCAATTATTGAGTGTTAATAGAGGGTTCACTTGATTAGAAGAGACTCCTTCATTATACATAACCATTACAGTTTATAGAGGGTTTCTTTATTTCCATCCTTCAACTTGATTTCTCAGGCAATATAATAAAAATGAGTGCTCTGACTGCTCCATGACAGTTACCTTCCCCAATCATCTCCCTGGCCTGACCTTGACCTATAGATAGACTTTAGCATTTAGTGATAATGTGGTTTGTGGTGGCAGTAACCGCAAAACAGGATCTTCCCAGTGGCTTCAAGCCAGAGTGTTACTCAGTAGCTAATGGTTGGAATGGAATGATAACAGATATGGGTGGAAAAATCTGAGATTTTGCATTTCTGTTAGTTTGAAATAAGAAGAAACATCTACACTAGAAGTATCTTTGATCTTGCAAAGTATCTTTGATTCTGCAAAGCATTCCTTTAAGAAATTATGGTAAAGTGTATTCAAATATTTTGTCCATGGATCTAACACCCAGTTGTGTAAATATGGAAAACATCCTACGTAGAAAAAAAGTCGATCATAAGTTATTAGTTTTCGTTTTTTCCCCAACACCATTTTATGACAAGAAACCCTTTATGCAAAACAAGGAGACGAGTATTGCCTAGGAATAATAACTGCCTGCAGTAAATTGAGCCATAAAAGCAAAAATCGAGGACAAGCTCTGACTCGTCCATATAACAGCCTACCCTCCAGCAAGCCAATAAACAAAATATGTACTCGGTTATCACTCAAAATGCAGCCTTCACTCCATGTAAGACCTTGCATAATTTCCCAGGTAGGAAATGTCACGAGGTTCTGCTGCGCTTGGTCATTTTAGCCATGTGGGCAGTGACTGCTGGGGGGTGGCGCAGCCTGGGACTTTTGGTAAGCTTTTGGTGCATGAATGTAGCAATCTTACCTCCACAGTGACACTGACGATCTGTTCATCATTCTCTAATAAATACATCCTCAGCATTATATAGCTAGCACACAGATGATTCCAGTGCTAGGCCTCGGTCAATCAAATGAAGACCATTGCTGTTTTAATCCACTGAAATCATTGGTGACAGAATATTAGGCTAATGCTTATAATGACTGTCTCCATTTCGTGGCACTGCAGATTATCCTGCTCTTGGACTACTGTTACCCCTTGCAAGAAAAAACAAAACGCTCAGTCCAGCATGTGACGGCATCTTCCTTTCATAGAAGATCTGCCCAGTCTGAACCTTCCCACTTTATGACTGGTATACTAGCTCAAAACAAGATTAATTCCCCTTAGTGATATATAACTACACTAATTTTTAACTGTAAAATATTTTGAATTTATTTTCTACGTATTGACATAATGATAAAAAGTTAAATTACCTCCAGGACACAAAAAAAGACTTTGATTAAATATTTTTGAAGGATTTTCATATGCTATAAAAGTTGTTCTTAGGCATTTTCTTTACCCATTATGCAAATATGTCAAATCATTAATAATTCAAAATAGGCAATACATTAATAATTAGGATCCCCCATTACAAATCTGACCTTTAATTGAATTCTATAGAAAGAGACTGTGAAAAATGAGTCTCTTGATTTATGCTAAGAATAAAGGTTAAAAAGCGTTTTCCTAGTAGATCTAATTTTTATCTTTATTGCCTAAGCAGAAACATTGAGATAAGAAACTTTTTTTTCCCAGTTCAACCTTGGTTTTTTGGAAATCTGCTTCCAGAAAAAATATTAAAAGATGTTCATTTATGCACAGTTCAGTACAATGTGTCACTGAACAAGTGACAGAGCAATCACAGAGGTTTGAAAAAAGTCAACGCTTTCCCTTCATTTCTCTTTGCCAAATGACCCGTGGGCTTCATGATTACATAATTCTTCACACTTCACTAATTCTTCTTCATAATTCTTCTTGTTAACTTCGTCATAACGTTTAAAGGTAAAAACATTAACTGACTATATAAAAGAATGATTGCTTCCAGCTGTAGAAACCCTGACAAACCACTACAGAGTGTTGCGATGCTGCAGGGACACGCGGTTACAGGGCCTCCTGCTCTCGGCCTTCCCGACCCGTGGTGCCTGCAGTGCCCTCACAGCTTCGCAGGCGGATTTCTTTCTTGTAAATCTCAAGTGAAAACATAATCAAGATCGACCCCATGCAATGCTACAGGCTGGTCAGAGCCCCCAGCGTGCGCAGGTGGCCAAGGAGGCCAGCAGCGCCCTGGCTGGTGCCCGAAACGGCGTGGCCAGCAGGGCCGGGGCAGTGCCCGTCCCCCCGCGCCGGGCCCTGTCGGGGCCGCCCCTGGAGCCCTGGGCTCAGCTCTGGGCCCCTCGCTGCCAGAGGGACGCTGAGGGGCTGGAGCGTGTCCAGAGCCGGGCAGGGGCTGGGGAAGGGGCTGGGGCACAGGCTGAGGGGGGAGGCAGCCTGGAGAGGAGGGGGCTCGGGGGGGCCCTGATGGCTCCCTACAGCTGCCTGACAGGGGGCTGTGGGCAGGGGGTCGGTCTCTGCTCCCAGGGAAGGAGCGACAGGAGCAGAGGGAACGGCCTTGAGCTGCGCCAGGGCAGGGTTAGGGTGGGGGTGAGGGGACATTTCTTCCCTGGAAGGGTGGTCAGGCACCGGCACAGGCTGCCCGGGGAGGGGGCACCGGCACTGGGGGTGTTTCAGCGACGCGTAGATGTGGTGCTTGGGGACAGGGTTTAGTGGTGGCCTTGGCAGTGCTGGGTTAAGGGTTGGGCTTGGTGACCTCAAAGGTCTTTTCCCACTGAAATGATTCCATAATTAAACCTCTATGATTCTATGATTAAAATACCCTTAAGGAAATGGCAAAGGAATGAGAAAAATGCCTAGGAATACAATAGAGAATGACTAAGGGTGTTTTTTCCCCAAAAAGCACTAGACAAACATTTTATCTATGTAAAAGAGTAGCAATAAGCTTGGGAAAAAATGTTATTTGTCCTTGTTGCAGGCAGAGTATATCAAGCCTAAATGCATATAGAGAGCTGTTGCCTGAAAGCCATGATATCATAAGAAATGTGTGGACTTTTTATTTCCTTTCATATAGATCTGAAGTCCAACAAGCACTTGAATGTCCCAGCAGAAAATGTTCCATGTTGGCTGGTAAATCAAGAGTACTGTTTGGTGCTGCAATGCGCAGCAGAAACAATTATTGCTATACGAGCTACCACATGGGTATGATGCCCTTTAAAAAGTGCTAACTTTGAGAAACTATGAATGTATCAAATGAATAGACACCATCCATTTGAACAATTAAAGCAGCTTTGTCACAGGCATATGCTTTGAATATCATTAAAAGATCACAGCCCCTCTATTCCTAAAAGGGATAAGAACAACCAAATGCCTGAGGGCACACACATCCAGAACTGGAAACCTCACCACCACCTCCCGGCTAACCGCAAACCCTCCCCAATACTCATTCTTGTAACATTAATTTTTCCAAGTCACCCATTTGGATACACAAACCCAGCCACGACCACGCTGAACAGCCTTTTGTCACTCCTCCATGTAAAGTGGGGAGAAGCTACACGTGTCGGCATTTTCATTGCTCAGAGTCAAAACCAGTCTAACACAGCCACCAGTTTAACCCAGAAGTGCTTACGTGCCATAATAACATTAATACCAATAGGATTTATCAGCTCCCAGGAAACACATAAAAAGTTAGCAGCTTTGTGTATGGAAGTGCTGGCGCTTCTGAGCTCACCCGCAGCAAAATGCTGCTGCGAGGGCTGATGCTCTGCTGGCCCAGTTCATTCTTGCAGTAAAATGTATATTATACAGGCTCACACTGTCCATCGCCCGAAAGGCCCCACAGCCAGGAGAGCTGCAATTATGGTGAAACTGAACTACAACTAATGTTATGAAAGGGACCAGCAGCTCCCTCATTAGTGGGCACAGCATGAAACTTCCTACAGAGGGCTTAACCACATCACACTCCCAACTGTAACCAGGAGAGCTGGAAAGTCAGTTGGATGGGCAACAACAGCCAAGCTGCTCAGGGGCCCCAGCACACATTGCACCTTCGCCTGGTATCGGGGTGTAACCCCGGCCGGCAACCAAACCCCGCGCAGCCACTCACTCACTCCCCCAGTGGGATCGGGGAGAGGATCAGAAGGGTAAAAGTGAGAAAACTGGTGGGTTGAGATAAAGACAGTGTAATAGGTAAAGCAAAAGCCATACACACAAGCAAAGCAGCAGGAGGCACCCATTCCCCACTCCCCAGGGGCGGGCAGGAGGGGCTCAGCCATGCCAGGACAGCCGGGCTCCATCCTGCCTGACAGGGCCTTGGGGAGGCAAACGCCATCACTCCGTATGTCCCCCCTTCCTCCTCCTTCCCCAGCTGTACATGCTGAGCATGAGGGTGCATGGCCTGGGACAGCCCTCGGTCAGGGGGGGCAGCTGTCCCGGCCGTGCCCCCTCCACATGTCCCGTGCCCCTCCAGCCCTCTCGCTGGCAGAGGCCGAGAAATGGAAAAGTCCTTGACTTGGTATAAGCATCACCCAGCAACCGCCAAAACCATCAGTGGGTTACCAGCCTTATTGTCACCCCAAATCCAAAGCACAGCACCGCACCAGCTACTGAGGAGAAAATCAGCTCCATCCCAGCTGAAACCAGGACACCCGGCTTGAGCACATTGGTCTTTGCCTGGTCGTGGCATGAGGAGGACTCTTCGCTTCCCAAAGCCAAGTGCCCTCATGCCCCCTACTGAACAAACACCATGTTGTATTTTTTTAATTTCTGTAAGCGGAACAAAAGGCAACACAGCAGAATTACAGTGTTTTACCCTTTCGTCTTCTTCATTTTATCAGCTAATTACCTGCTCAGACTTAGGATACAGTTTCTAGGTGGGGCTGGCCCATAACTCAGCCTGGAGTGCCCCCAGTTTCCAGTGAAAAGCCACCTGAGACACCTGAGCACCAGCGACTGCATCGAGCTCTTCCCTCCTGCAGCCAAACTCTGCCACAACCAACGCGAGCAATGAGCCAAGGGCACTTCAGCACAAATTAAAAAGCTTTCTTAGTACTATC
This sequence comes from Falco peregrinus, assembly GCF_023634155.1. Taxonomy (NCBI): domain Eukaryota; kingdom Metazoa; phylum Chordata; class Aves; order Falconiformes; family Falconidae; genus Falco; species Falco peregrinus. Next base: position 102,234,584 of record NC_073723.1, on the reverse strand, counting down.
TGTTACTCATCACCAACATTGAAATAATGACTTTTTATATATATGTATATTCACTTAAATTGCAAAAAGACTCTATTCCAGTGCACAAAGATGCTGCCGCTTCCTAGCAATGCTGCTAAAGCTCCGTATCTTCTGCCTTAGGCGTGTGCAGTCATAGGCACGTAACATTTCAGGGGTAAACTCCTGAAGCTGTACTGTGACTGGAAACATACCTCTGCATTCCACCACATCAGACTGAGATTTTTTTCAGCGGAACAAAACTTGTTACTTTTTCACATCTCTGCCACCACTTAAGTTACAGCAAAACTGCAAGGCGGCTCCCCACAAGTGCAACAAGTCCTTCATGATGTCAGGGGAAAGACAGTGTTAGAGTAATTGATTTCTTTCATGGATTGGAAGAGTGTTTTCAATATATTTTGATTTTTCTCCAGCGATTCCCCCTTTCTATTTGATTGTACCTGTACCAGATACGAGTGGCAGACACCATTTAAAAGGAAAAGGAAGGGGGGGGCTGTAATTGTCATTATTCTGCTCTGTTGCCATCTGTTCCACCTATGGAAGAAAAAAAAACTTTTATTTCATTATCAAAAAGGTTGCAGAAGTGCAATTGATTTTGTTAAGAAGCAAAGACTCATTATCGTTCTGAAGACTGGAATTGTGCTCATTCCCTTGGACTCCCTAGATAACAAAGAAATAAAATTCAACCCAGCAATTCTTCCACCAGCAAAATTACTTGTAACTAAGGGAGGTCATCTTTTAGAAAGACTTCAAACTGAGTTTAAGTCCTCAGCCAATGAAGAATTTTCTTCGTCTCTTCAAAACTTTCCCCATTACTTAGTTATTGCCATTGTTTAAAATAACTGATTTATTACCAGACTGAGAGATACCCTCACATGTATTTCTTCATAGAACTAGATATGCTTTACTGTATTGTTATGTGTTTGTATTTTTCAAATGAGAAATGGGAAATAAAGTATATCATCAAATTTACAGCAGCAGCATGGAAAAATGAAGGGGAAAAAAAACAACCACAAACAAAGCACATCGGTTCTCTATACTGGAATACAAAAGATGATTTTAGTAGGATTAGCTATCCAGCTCTTCACACATTACTGCCTTCATTGTGGAAAGGTGACTTTTTTGCAAATGCTTGAACTTCAAAGTGTGGGAAATAGTTAAATATTTTGTATTAAAGTGTAACCATCCCCCAAGGTATTTGGGAAAAGAAGGCAATAAGTCTTTGTCCCACCAAACAGAAGACACAATTGCTCGTGCCTGCAGTTAGCATGCTTCACGGTGCTTCTGAAGTGAAGCGAATGGATTAGTCTTGTGAGCAGAACAATTTTTGCTACATATCTTATGGTTCCCAGGCTTCCTCCACTATTTAAAAACAATCTATATGATATTTTGCACCGTAAGCAAGCACAGGAGCGTGTCGGGGATGTGCAGGGAAGGGAAGGATGGAAGCTGTAAGGGAAGGAGACGTGGATGGACAGAAGGGAGATAAAATCTCCACTTACTAGTAACTCTTGTGGCACGGAGCTGACACGGGTAGGACGGACCCTGACTTGGGGCGTGGGTGGAGGTGAGTGGGCACCCCCTTAGCCTGAGCCCTGCAGCACCCAGGCGTTCTGTGATGCCAGGCTCCACAGCTCGCCGGCCATCCCCGCCACCAGCCCGCAGTGCCGGCAGCCGTTCAGCGGGCGGGCGACGTTGCAGCCTACGTGCTGAAAAAGAGGATGGGTGACCAAATCATAGGGCATAAAGAGTTAGTGTTAATGAATTTAAAGGAGAAACATGATCAGGAAATAATAGTGGCATTTTTTTATTATTATTATTTATTTATTTTTATTTTTTTAAAATATTTTTTAACTTTTTTAACTTTTTTAATTTTTTTAAAAAATTACACTCAGTAGAGCATTTCATTTACAGTCAGAGTACTCTCCTCCTTTGCCAAGAATATTCACCTTGACTTCGTAAATATGCTGTCATACCTCAACATGATAAAACTAGTGAAATAAGTCATACAATGACACTAGCAATTTTTGTGATGTGTTTTTAGTGCTACTGCATTGCTTACTTTCAGTAAATTGGCTGTTCAGAGCTATTGCATTGCAGACCTGACTTTTTGTAAAGCTGCTGTTAACCGGGAACAAGTGGAAGCCCAGCAAATTAACTACCCAATTTAGAATGAGGGGTTGAGATGACAAAAACAGAGCAAAAATTAAAATTAAAACTAACTAAAGCAATTTTCAGTACTTCACCAACATAGGGATGGAGGGGAAGCTTCTGTTACTGTGACTGAAATAAATTCTAGAAATAGATTTATTTTAAGCCAGTGAGTGTTACTGACCACAAAAACAGGTATTTATGGCATTTATTCTAGAGATAGAGCAGTCTGCTATGAGAACGAAACCCAGAAAACTAGCCCTGATGGAGCTGAAAAGGGTCTTTCAGAGAAGTGTTTAAAATGTTCCCGTCTTTTTGCATCCACTTCGCTGCAGTTGCAGGCAGAGGAAAACGCAGCTCTGACAATCCCTCGTGGCATGAGATGGCCAGGGTCAAATCCAGGGCCACTATCCCTTGTGCCAAAAGATCCCAGGAGATGCCTCCAGCTTCTCTTAAACCTGTAGGAAGGAACCAGTTGCCACTGAAGGGGGAAGGTGACTCATGATCAGCGATTTTTTCCTATGCCTTCAGAGATACGGGTCATTGATACTAAAATAATAGAGTAGGATCAAGGCAAGAGACATATTTCATCTCTGACACAATGTTATGGGCAGAAAACTGATTTTTTATGTTTTCCCAACTATTTCAAATATTCACAAAAATAGTTTGAGCCTACTGTTAGTGAAATCCAAAACCAAACCCCTGGATTCTTCACAAATATCACCAACAGGATAGTACCCCATCACTTTGTGTGAGAGGGTTTTTTCACACACACACCCCATCGGGTTTTACGTTCATTTTGAAAAATCCGAAACTTAGTTGAAAGCCTTTGGTACCAGAAGCAATTTTGTTCCAGCAACAAACTTTGTTCTAAAATGTAGAGAGCAGGCAGAAGGAAACCTCCTTCGGTTAAGGAGCATTAAGAGCATTAAGGAAACATCTAAGAACCTTGCAGGTAAGGGAAAAAGCAGAGACACTAAGGACCGTGGCTGCTGTGTGATTAATTACTCATAAAGGCTGAACAGACAGGAGCGGATGAAGACTGCAACCGAGACAAAAGAAGCTAAAATACTCAAACCTGGCAGGGAACCCGATAACCTGCTAACACCATTCTGCGTGAAGTTACACTCACGCCTCACTGTGCTCGGTGCTCAATTCCAGCACTGCTGGGGTTTTTTTTATTGTTGTAGATTTTATTCCCCACTCTACTTATAATGAATAAGGTAATGATTAATGCTGCAAAGGAGAGGCTGTTGTTCAGTGCTGCCACAAAATCGGCATCTGGATCCCTAAATCTGTTAGTGAGGAGCATGGTAAGATACAAGTGATTGAATAGATTGAAATAATAAGAATATCCTAAAACTAAAAAATGGGGTTCAAAAGCAAAGCCTGTGATACTACACAGATTTACCACATGTGCTTTTGACCAGCTAACCTGTAAGACTTTCTCATGGCTCATCTCTAGTCCATAGGTCACTCATCAAAACAGTTGGAGAGATTTTCATATATGCTGCAGGTTCTATATTTCATTGCATGCATTTCACAGGACATTGCTAAGTGACAGCTGAGGAACTAGTTCTATATTTGGGGTAAGGGGACTCATTTTGATAGAGTTTATGTAAGGCCAGGCTTTGTACAGCATGGCTTAATAGCCCCCAAAGATGAGTGTCCTATCATCAAAACACTATTTTTTTTTTTAATAAAAACTTTGTGATTTTTCAAATTAGTTTTCTCTCTCATCCCTAAATTTACACAGACTTCTTCCCATTCTTTCCCATTCCTTCCAGGGACATTTTCCTGGATGATAATGAGTGTCTCTATTCCCTTCAATTCTTGGGTCACTAGAGTGGCTAGCTTCATGTTGTGCAATTCTGTAACAGTTTTATAATTTCTCATACCGGTGGCTACTTGCTCACAAAATTCCTGAATCACAACTGATTTTTTTATCTTGTTTTATTTATTTATAGGCTCTAAGCTGTTCAGTCTCTTCATAATATGTCTCAACCTAAAATAAAGCTCAATATTGTCCAAGTACCTGTTGCAGACAGCTGAGCTATGAAGATATATGTTAGGAAAATTAATGAGACAATACATAATGGTCTGAAAATCACATCCCCGCAAACCCCTGTAGAATCTTCTATGCTTATTGGAATCTCAACAAAATTCAGAAGCTCACTGAAATCTTAAAAAGAGCCGCTACAGCTAGATAATTACACTGCTCTTCACTAACATTAAAAAAAACCCTCTGTACCATACCTACTTAAAATGACTGAAATATTTCAACTCTAAGAGACACGAGATCAGGCGCAAACTGGACAAATATCACATAGCTCACAATGTTACACAACTTTTCAGCCCTCCACATGAGATGGACTCAAGAGAGGGCTCTCATTACAACACTACTTAAAGCAGAAGCTCCCACCCTTCACTTTCTCCAGCTACTGTTCATCTCAGTTGATCCACAAAAGCCTTTCCACAGGCGACCGTCCCTCCAGGCTGATAACGTATTCGTGAATGCTCAGAAAGCAGCACCAACAGGGATGTAAGCTCAGCTACGAACTCACGCCCCAGCATTCCAGGCTGGACTTTGCATATATGCCGTCTGCTGGAAGAGCAATCCCTGAGACTCGCTGCGGAGGACAAAAGTGATTCTTGAAGAGCAGCAAGCACTCTGGAAATGTTTCTTCAGTTCATAAACTTTGCTTACTCCTCCACCTATTCCATTTATTTTAACGCCTTTAATTGCGCTGTGAAATGCAGTCTCTCACATGGCATGTCAGCTCTCAGAAAATCTAACACTGTTTGTCCAGTGCTCCCAGAGCAACATCCCAACCCTCAGCACCAGCTTTCCAGAAATACAAAAAACCCTTCAAAATATCACTTTTCCTCCAGGTCCATGCCACTCTTCAATTTCTCAAGCTACACCTTTCCACAACCAGCTGTTACTTTGGTATTCTTTAACATCACCAGCATTTAAAAGCATTTTTTAGTAATGCAGCCGTTTGCGAGACACACGTCTCATTTCAGTGGCTTGTGACTGTCGGTCCTGGGAAAAATTAACATGGATATCCATCCCCCTTCCCTCCCGCTGCCTAACACCAGGCATCCTGCCCTTCCACACCCCCCGCCCTGTCAGCTGCCAGCGGTGCTCGAGCCACCACCATGGGCACCGAGGGTGCTGGCTGCATCGCACCAGGGGAATGGCCCTGCCCCCGTGCCGCCAGCGGGCCCTGCGGATGGCTTTCACCCTCTGGCTGTAGAGATGCTGCCACTTCTAGTGGTCTGTATGCACATAGCACACTCCAGGACAATTTCATAAACCAAGAGCTGTATTTACATAGCAGCAAACAGCTATGGCTGTATTTCCTCAACTGCAACAATCAGACGGGACAGTGGACACCCAACACGCACACAAGGAGTGGCCTTGGCAGTTTATGTCTCCGTGCACGGTGTGCACCATACAGCAGGGGCATAGAGGTAACTAAAATATTACTTACAAAACAATCAGACTTAGATATTTAGGCACTCCAGGTTTTTATAAGTCACCATCAAAGGGCTAGCCCTGCTTCTGCAACACCCACGGTGACAGAAAATTCCTCTGCAGTCCTTACAGGCTCCATACGTGTGCAATAAAGCACATTTCATAACTGCAGAGCTCTGACCTACCTTGAGGCTGCTTTTCAGGAGCAGGTCATTTGTGACTACAGGAGTTTGCACCGGTGATCTCTTAGGGCTGTACATGATTCTAGGGCTTTTTTAAGACATTTTCAGTTTATCAGCTGAGAAGAAATTTTGTGGCAGGAGGACATCTAGTGATGTGATATATATTTACATGCTTAGCTGCTTCCACGCACAGCTGAGTGAGTCATGGAGGGTTTGAAGGGTCTTTAAAATGTGCGGGTGTGCACTTGACTCTGCTAGGAAATAGACTCGGGGATTTGATAGGATAGCATCCGAAACCGCGGCAGCAATTTAACCACATAATTCCAAGATCAACCTTTTCAAAATGAAATGCTGCCAAGATTTAGTGATTATCGCCACACTTCTCACTGACATTGATATGCCACCTCCAAACCTGGATTTATACTGGCACTGATCACACAATCCATGCAAAATGACCATTAAAATCATGATACATTTAGCATCAAAAGCTTCCTATTGAACTACCCATAGGCTCAGCACAGCAGCAACTCTGACTGATGGCTCTTCTTAAATTTTCTCTTTTTAAAGACAGCTCTTTTAAAATTGTTTTTTAAATAGTCTTTTTTTTAATTCCCCTGAAAGCAAGAATTATTACATCTCAGACTGATAAAAATCAGAGTAGTTATTCTGCATTGTAACTCCCCTGAACTAAGGTTTTATCAGTGAAGCACTGGAAATTCAACACTATAGACAGACAAATACAATAAAAGTCAAAATAGTCAGTTAGTACACGCTCGTGAACAGAACATTACTTGTAGAAAAAATGCCATATATCACAAGTGTAAAACAAATATCAGTATCAAAGTCATGTGGAACTATTAACATCTGCATTTATACATTTCCAGAGTGATATCAAAATATCCCTTACATATTTTTCAAAATAGAACAAAGTGATTATGGTAAAATAATTAAGGAAGAGAGTCAGTTAACCATTTATAAGAAAAAATAAAATACACTATCAAAGATGTTGGTTAAGTAAGGACTGATACATTTTTATAGCCGTAGAGAAAGTCTACAAAAACATGTATTTGCTTACATATATTTCTTCATTGTTTTGTGATTTAGGGGCTAAAACTATTGCACCAGTAAATCTATATGTGCATCTTGAATGTGCTGATTTTTCTATTGTACTCGCAGTGTGACCACCGTGTCCCACGGAATCCGCTTTCATGCCTGATATAGAAGGATTACCTTTGAAGGATGTTGCCAAAAATGCATTTGCACGGTGGAGGAAACAAGAGCTGCTCATTGAGATGGCTCCCATCAATGTGCACAACAAAGAAAACACCCACAGCCAAGACAGCTTCTGATTTCAGCTTTTGCATGTGTATGCATGGGAGAATATCTCCGTAATTTGTATTACTAGTATTACAGAAAGAAATGACGATGAAAAAAATAATCAGAACACTGTATTTAGGAAGCAGCTCCTGGGAAAGCCACGTCATAGCAGAAACAGCAGAAATACCAGAACATCTGGGCAGCTGCGGTGCACTGCATGTGGCTACGAGCAAACCTCTCCAGCCTGAGCATCACCACCTCATCCCCTGTTCTGCAAGGCAGCACCCTCGCTCGCGATCTTGCTCAAAGTGGGCTCAGGGAGCTCATGAATGAGTAGGAGATACTGACATCACCACGGAGCCAGGCCAGCCCCTTTGCGGTAAGGTGCACTCCTGCACACCTTCGGTCTGGGGAACCCCTGCTAGCAGCACAGATCGTGGTGGGTGTGTTTGCAGAGCTGGGAACTGCCTGGGTTGCAGTTACACATGGCAAACGCAAATACAAGTAAATCTCAGAGTCACAGGGCACATCCAGAAGGATTAAAATGTTTTTTCAAATCATATTAAGTAATCACATCCCTGACTCTGGACTGAAACCCAACCGTTTGTACCAGAACAAAACGCAAACTCAAAATGGATATTTTTTTTTTTTTAAGAATCGCTTAGATTGGCAAGTCCTACAGAGTATGAACATTATAAGACGAGATATTCATAGATAATATCAGAACAAATAAAAAGTCATATTGGGGCAAGAAATTACCTGCTATTTACTTTGACAGTTAGCTGCTTACTGCTATAGCTTCAGACTTACACAGAAGGCAGTTCTCGGTATTTCAATGCCCCTTGAGTCATTAACACTTCAGATAAGCAGGACATGTGGGTGCACCACTTCAATCTTCTTCATAAGAACCATAAGCTGATGGAATATTCCTCAGGTGCTTTCCAAAACCTCTTAAAAAATCTCTGTAGTAACCACAGGACTGCAACTACTGTGTTTTTTCTTCAAATAATTCTATATTGCCTGATGCAGCTGTGAAAAGCTTTGTTATCCATCAAACTGGGGTAAAAGAAAAAAAATATTAAATTAATAATAAATAATTTATCACACATTATTAATTTTAGTTCTTTGCCTTGCTTCCTCTATTTCAATTATTCACACATATTATACAGCTTTTTTTTGAGGCTCAGAAGGTTCTGACCCAGAACCAGGAGCAGATTTGTGGGAAGGCAAGTCCTAATGGTGCTGAGCTGGTTAGATTGCCCAGGGCAGGACAGAGCACAGCACGCACTGGCACTGCTCTGACCATGTCGTAGTATTAATGACTGAATTTCTGATTCAGTTTGTATTGCATACAATTTACCATGATGAAAACCGAAATTAGGTTTTCAATGAGAAGATATGGAAATGTGAAAACTTTGGAGGTTTGGGGCAATACAGTGAATGAATACAAAGTAGTTTGCTTTTCAGCATGTTATTTATCAGATTTTTTTTACTGCTTTTAATTACTGTCCTCACATTCAAAATATCTTCTATTTCTGCTAATAGCAAAATTGTTACTGGAACAGAAATATTTCTTGTAGTTTATTCCAAGTTGTACACTGAAAGAATTAGGAACTATATCTCCAGCAGAAATAAAGTTAGATAAAAAGTAAAATCTCCCTTTATCCCATTGCAGAGCCAAACCAAGTGTTTTTCTCAGTTTATGCTACAGGAATTTATTATCCTGGAGACTGTCTGAAGACATCTTTAAGGAAATCAATTTAATTTTGTACCGATGCCTTTTGCTGCATTCCCTCAATAACTAACACTGGTATACAAAGCATATGGGTGTTTTATATATACAGAAAATGACTCTAAATTTTGTCTAAAAGACTAATTTTCTTTTATTTTAGTTGATATAGTCCACTGAAGTTGGCAGCAAGGAGAATACTGAGCAACTTTTTAAGGAAAAGTAATGCTGGGTGCCTTGCAGTCTTATTACCATAAATTATTCTTAAACCCCATTGATTATTGAAATAAAAATTCCATTTCCCTTACACATCAACAATTTCTTTCAGGGAAAGGGGAAGTTTCTTTGTCATACAGAAAATTTTCATTCCAAAGTTTTCTAAACAAAATTGGCATTGACATTGCTGTGATTATTACAGTCAAGCTTCTGATTTTTAATATTTTCAACTGACAGATTTATTTCTTCTCAAATAAAAAAAAAAATCCTTCTCAGAATAAAAATATATAGCTTCCTTATATTTCCTGATTCTGAAAATTACCAGGTGCCAAGCTCTGAACATAAGGAAATTGAAGACCCTTGAGGGTGACCTTAAGAACCACAAAGGTGGGGAATTGTGATATAGTGGTTTAGGCAATTTCATTGCAGCTGCTTGGTGCTAGAAAAATGAGAAATGGGTTTTCTATTACTAAATATAATGAATTCCCTTTCTGTCCTGTCACAAATTGTCAAACTTCATTAATGAGAAGAAAGATGTGGTGCATACATATACAAAGGGTAATATGAATATACATAGTTAAAATGGAGAAATGCTGCATATTGCTACAGGAGGGTTCTTTCTCTGTATCAGATATTGCATAATTCTTTCTAAATAAGATATTTCAAAATTAGCTGGCATAGCAATCTAACGCAACTTCTTTATCTTCAAAGCAATTTGCTATTATTTGCAAAAAATGGCTACATGCCTTTCAGGTGCACAGATGCGGCTCAGTGGCTGTATTTCAAAGTAATATTTAAAGCACATTTAACTTTAACGCTGTGGCTATCCAACGGAACAAGGTAACTGCTTTTAGTTACAATTAAGTTTAAATATCTTGCTGAATCAGGGTATAAAATACATCATCATTCCATAATAAAATGACTTGCACTTTTAACTGTCTTTGCAATTACATTAAATTCAGCATGGCTCAGCTTGATTTTTGAGGACGGTTATGGCTGTCTTTTATTCTTTTATGCAGTACAGGAATAAATGAACTGTCAATAAGAAATGCTCAGATTTCACTTGCTAATCACTGTAAAATACTCTTAAGTGTCATTTAATTTGGAGTTATGACAGTAACAAAAGTGAAGGAATCCAGCTCATAAAAATTTCAGTTTATCCCCAGTCTTAAGCCTAGACTTTTGCTAGTTAGGTCTTCTGGGGATGAAGGAGAGCCTGGAACCATGCAGGACCCTCCATCTGCCCATTCCATAGAGCTCTATCAACCCAGCAGGTACCCTGAGGGGCAATATGAGCTTACGTGTGTCTTATAGGCAGGATGAATTCCCCTGCGAACTGCAACCCTTTCTGGCACAAGACCCAACCTACATTTCTCAATTCTATCAAGAATAAATTATATCTAAACTTGCCAGAATGTAGGAGTAGTGTTTAGACATTTAGTAACAGCAAGACTTCTGCATCAACAGAAGTGAAGCATGCCATGCGCTTTTTGGGTCCTTGTCGGCAAGCAGAACACAACAGGTTTGTGTACAAACCTGTACCAAAACACAGGGACGCCGGCAGTCACTGAGCAACTTGAACACATCTAATGTCATAGTAGGAAAAGTGCTTCATGGTAATTCAAAATACCCTACTTATAGGAAACCTGAAACTGCAAGCTCTGAGCTAGCAGCAGCGGAGGAGTCTGGCCACCTGGGAAGGAGTTTTTCTTTATTCCTCACTGGGGTAGACCAACAAACCTGCAGTATGTGCTCAGAAACCATGCAGCCCTGGGTTGTATCGCTGTATTCTGGTCACGTCCTCTCCTCCAATAACCCTGCTCACAAAGTACCAGCTCTTGAGGTTCGCTGAAAGTGAGGATTTTTTTTCTTTCTGTGCTGTTCTGCAATCACAGGCTCCACAGGAGGTTGTGTCCCTGTATCTAACCTCTTTACTCACTACCCAAATCTTCCACAACATTAATTAGATTGATGCTGGTTTAGAAAGGATTTTTTTTCTTTTTTCTTGTCTTCTCTGCAGTTGCCTCAGAAGTGTCAAAGCTACATCAGAACTGATCACTGGATGTGCTCCATGGCCTCCCTCAGGGCTCCCGAGGTCCACCTGTCCTCAGCCTACACATCCAACCTTCCTACAAGTGGAAACCAAGGCAGAACACACACGGCAGGGGGTAGTTCAAATGCACCCAGCTGTTAGTTGTATGCAAAGTCAGCGCAACAGCCTTCCGATTTAAACCTAGCCAAAGGGGTTTTGCAAATCACTTATCCCTCAGCAATTTTGCTCTAGCACTTTTCCCTCTGTTATACGCTTAGAGCATTCTCTGTCCCATTTATGCAGGACGTGCTCATTTCTGCTTCTTGCTTAGCAAATCTGAATTTGAGACAGTCTAGAAAATCTGGTAAATGTTTAAGTTCTGGGAATCAAAACAGAAACAGAATGTTTGCATGCAATAATAAATAGGAAATTAAATTTCAGTTCTGCAGAGAAAGACTATACCATCTTCCTGAAGCATGCAGGAGTCTGTTGCTGTTTGCGCCCATGTTCCACCTTATAATGCTCTTTGAAGCAAAGCAGGCTTAATTATCTAAATAAATGTGAATTAAGTTAGGGTGTGTACAATGTCAGGTATTTGTCATAAATGGCTACCCACACTGGAGACATCACACAAACAAATGCAGTTACACAGGTCTGAGAAAGGGAAGTTCCTCCCAGTAAATCCAGTTCAAGTCATCAGTAACCCTGCTAAAATTAACAGGATTAAAAAGTAGCGAAATCAGGATCTGTTAAGGGTAAAGGATCTGTTCTTAGAGTGAATGTCCTTAAGAAACCAAAGATGCCTCACTATGAATTTTTAAGAGTGGCTGCTGTTTGGTCCTTCTGGTGTTCATATACCCATGGAACAGGGATTAATCCTTTTAACTGACGACACCAGCTGAGGTCCTCACCTGGTGCAGCACCACAGAAAGCAATCAGTCACATGTAAACATTGCTACCTATCAACGTTAGGGCAATCGGATCTACTTACACTACAATTATAAAGCAGCAATGCAGCAACTGTCTCTCAGGCAGTTGTTTGCATGGAAGCAGATACCACAGCAGCCGTTGGCAATGGACATTATTTTCAGATGTTTCTCAGTGCTGCCCGCAGAGACATCTAGCAGGGGAAGACCAGCAAGGCTTCAGTTCCTTCTGAGACCACAAAATTGGACAGACTTCATTTTTTTAACCGCCCTGCTAATCCATCAGCGCTCTAAACAGACCGCTGCTTTTCTGCATAAGGAGACCCAAAGCCCCATGAAGGAGCAGTGCCGGGTGATAAGCCAAAGCCATCAGCTCGTGTGGAGTGGGACGGAGATCCACTGGTGGCACAGCCACGCATGTGAGGTGGATCTCACCAGCAGCCGGGCTGAGATGTTCAGCCTGCCTGGCAGCTGGAGCTCGGATCCCAGTCTCCCCAGTTGCTGGCACCTGGGCATAGGGGACCTTAAGGCCACAGCCCTGCTCCAGGTGCTGGTACAGACCATTTCACCAGCACGTAGGCATGCACGGGCACCCAGGCTGCCCTGGTCCTGCAGGCACACACGTGCATAAGGGTCTCATTCCTAGAGACCCTATGGTCTCCCCATCAGCTAGCTGGGACTCTCCCGGTCCCCAGCAGTCCACTCCACTGTGGTCTCATCTTTTAGAGCCACCCACCTTTTTACCTACACCCTGTCTGGTCACACTTGATGTGTGCTAGTGTTCACACACTTACTTGCACACCCAGGTGCCCAGGGGAACACACATCCCTGTGGCCCATGGTCCTGTCCCAGGGGCTGGCACATGGTTTCGGTCACTTCAGTCTCTCCAGTGGCTGGCACCAACGCTGACCCGTGGTCTGGCTTCAACCAGTGCCACCCAGAGTCCCCCCAGTGCAGAGTCCCTCATGCAGGGAAGTTGTTAGAAAGGGATTTAGTAAGAAGATGGGACAGACTGCACTGGTCAGGAGCAGGGCATGGCCAAATATACATGCAACTAGCCCTTTTATTTCCTTATGCCTCTGTTTTCCCCATACTTCTTCCTCCCCAAATCATCTAAATTCCTCTCTTTTCTCACATTTGCTTTCTCCCCTAAGCACCCCATAATAATCTGTGCAATTTGAAAATGCTCTAGCCTTGCATCCCATAATGTGCCCCATTTCCCTAGGCAGCAACTTCCCTCAGTCCAAAGGTGCTGCAGGGTCGGCTCCTAGTGATGGGTATCACGCCGGCGGCACTGGGGCTGAGGCTCGCCTGGGACAGCCCTGGCAGGGACCAGGAAGGGTGTTCCCCCGCAAAAGCCACAGTCTGGGTTCCTGTCTGCCTTTGTGGATCCCTGGGCTCCTCTGGGCTTGTGGCAGTGGGCTTTTGGTGGGCTGCTGGCACCTGTGATGGGCCTGGGAGCAACCTGGCAGGGTATTATTTGGGTTCCCCCCACCCACCATTGTCTCCCTCTTCTCCTTTGTGGCTGTGCACAGGGAGCTTTTATTGCATAACCTAAAGGACAATACATTTATACTTTCTTTATATTTAAAATAACTTACAAATGTAATATCTCTTTAAAGTATTTTTCAGAAATATGAACACAGATGTTGTCAGTATTTCTTTCACTTTTTTTCAAAAATGTCTACATTAAAATCAAATAGAAGTTTTTGTTGAATTTCTTAAATGCAAAAAAGAACTTTAGTTACAGTATACCACACTTCCTAAATGGAGTATTTTGGGTATTTCAAAATACCTTGTTCAAATCAAATACCTTATTTAGAACTCATCAGAAATGCAAATCTGGAAAAAAAAAAAAAAAAGAAAAAAAAATTATATCCCTTTTTGTCCATGTTTTCTTAGATTTTTTTCCCTAAACATGATCCATTTGGGCTCCACAATATCCTCTAGCAACAACGAGACTCCAAGTCAGGAGACCAAGCTTGAGACCCGACGTCCTGTAAGAGCAGCTCAGGCTCCATCGGCCAGACCACCCCTACCACGTACAACTACTCCTGTGGGGCAGCAGACAAGTAAGGGGTGATGCTCCTGAGGATTTACTACTTCTGAGCTACTGCGATCTGTTCAGTGAATTTTAATGAATTGGCTTTCCAGTTGAAGTATCCTTTTCCAGTTATACAAAACTGAAGAAAAGAAAGAAAGACCAGAAACATTTCTTTACTCCTACGCTAAATGTGTGTATCTCGGCATCCTCAGGAAGTAGAGAGCTTTCGAGGAACAGGCATATATTCACGCATACTTGCCTTATGCATTATACTCCTATGAACAGCTCGAAGGTCATCTCTGAACAATCTTATACTCTCCATCTTCCACTTGGAAACAGAAGCACAGTGAGAAATCACGTTGCTTTACTCTGAGAAGATGCTGGGACAGCCTGATGCAATAAACTCACCTCCTCCCTGTAAACAATAGTGCCAACAGTAATAACTGGCAAAACCATTAACATGAGAAAGTACAGAACAGTTTTGCGTAAGATTCAAAGGTAATGAGTCAATAAATAGTTTACACTAAATTGTATTGCATGTTTCCTAGGGACACAACATGACTTGGGTAACTCCTACTGACAGATGACAGATTGTCTCCATAGAGTTATGGGAACGATGTTCTGCAAAATACTGCTCACTACAGCAAAAGCAGTGCTTAAGCTAAAATCTGATAGGTGCTTTTTCTTTTTGTCAGGGTTCTTACGTTAAAGTATCTCAGTCCAACAAAGTGGGGCAAATAGTGTAAATGCAGATTTAGAAATATTAAATAAATTTTGTATCGACTAGTGTGCCAAAAGACAAGCGCAGATGATTGATTTTTTTTTCTATGGATGTTCATAGTAATAAAAATTATTTTTCATTAAAGTATGACATAGCCCTGGGATATCATGAATAACAGTTCTATACTACAGAAATTGCATCACATAACTGATAAACTACCTCACTGAGAACTGCCAGGCTGTAGCTTATTTTAGGCTGGTATGATAAGGAAATGTACAGGGACTTTTAACAATGAGATCTTATTAACACTTAAATGTTGTACAGAGCTTGTCACAGATCTATTTTTTATTGTTATTACACATCTATTTTTTTTATATAATATAATATATATATATATGTCACTGAGCAGTTATCACAAACTCAGCCCCAGATTTCCTTCAGGCTCTGTAACAGCCTGCCTCTGCTGTCTCGCCTGAGCACGGGGGGCTTTTTCAAGACCTGGGGTTTTCAGCTGACCCAACAGGTAGATGTTCTTAGCTGCACCAAGAGAATAAAATCATCTTTAATGAGTGAGAGGCAGCAAGTGGGCAGCATTAAAGTAGTTTCTTACAGGAACAGTCAGCCTCAGGAGCAACAAAACCGATGACCAGTATGATAATCCCAAGGCAGGGTCCCAAGAATCACACAACTTGCATTACATGCATTTGGTAGCCCTGTCCCAAAGGCCACCCCAGATCTCATGTATCTTGCTGTGCCATGGCTAGACAGCTGGAGTTTTTCTCTTACCACACACCCCCAGCCAGCAGAGGTCTTGACCAGGTAGGTTTTTGTATTTCTTTGCTTGCATTGTTTAATAAAAGAAGCCCGGGAGGCAATCAAAATTTCTGGCTGGGAGACATCCAGCCTGCAGTGAAGGGAGAATGGGGAGAAACTGGTAAAACTGACGAAAACATCCGAAGTTTACCCATGGTAAGAGGCAGGCAGAAGCGTTGTATGCCTTCAGCACCAGGTACATGCATTAAACAGCCTGTTCTAGTAGGCGGTTGTGCAAGACCTTAAGGTTGGGCAGGGGTTGTAGTTTATTTTTTTAAATGAGTGTTATACCACTCAGAAAGAATTAAGAGTACTAACTCCGTTTATTTTCTCTGGTCTTAAAATTTAAGGTGTCCCTGAGAACCCTGGTGCTAGGCAACTTCTTTACACTTGCCTCCAGATAATTAATTATGTTCATCTGAGGAGACTGCAAACAATTCGTCAGTGTCAGTCATGACAAAACCAGTCACAGACAAAAAATCATACATGCTGAGTATTGAATTCATATGACATAATTTTCACAATTGATTTACAGGATAAACAAGCACAGAACAGGTAGTAATATTTTTTTAAAAAATGAATAAATGAATCCACTTGTCTCGCTGCTTGGAGCCTTTCACAAAACAGAAAAAGCTTGTAATGTGCAATAAATTTACTACAAAATGCATCACGCACACATACTGAATTACATGTTTGTATTATCACAGCACTTCAGTAAGCCCTAATCATGAACCATGACAAGCCACTTCAATCAGCGTCATATAAATGAAAAAAATTCCACTATTCCAATGCAATTACTGTAAGAAATGTCCCAGGAGCAGAGTGCAACAAGTGCTTATAAGCATCTTCCCCACAGCTGAAATCTTAGCAGTATAATTGCGCTGCACTGGTAAGATTATGTTAACGTAGTTTTCAGAAGTCAGACACGAGAACAGTGAGGAACTGGATTACGGTATGTGTAAGAAGCCATGGGCGACCGAGCCAGCCCTCCAGAAACTCTTGATTATTCCATATCCGAAAAGCTGAGCCTCTTTGCTCTTCTTTGCAAGCAGAGTGTTTCACTGTGCCGCACTGACACGCCTTTGTGTCCCGTCCCAGAAGATGGCAGCAGTCCCACAGTTTTTCAGATTTAGAGCTACTGTTTGCTCTCCTCTGGATGTGCTTTTAACAGGTAACTTTCTCTATTTAACCACTAAAGAGCTAAATATTCTTTATCATCACTCTGCTGTTACATACAGTTTGTAGCCTGACAATTTATCACCTATTCAGGTTTTTTTAAATTTATTTTAAATGAAACTAAACCTATTTGTTTTACAATATTTGATTAATGACCTTCTAAAAGGCCATGCAATGTTATTTATTTACTATTTACTGGCATTGAGATACTAAAAAACGCTAAAAGTTCTGTGCTCATCATAAGCATTACATTCTGCTCCTGCAGCTCTTCCATAGAGGTTCAACAGAAGCCTGACAGGACTATGAATACCAAATAATGTATTAAAAAAATAAAAAAAACCCACAACAACATTTTCTCAGATTTGCAATGGAAGAGCATGCGCTTGGTTTCAACAAAACTGGTTGGTCTTTTTTTTTTAAGGAGGAATAGTTTAGGTTAACATAATGTCTGTATTAAAGCAATTACACTTTTTGTATCATGAAAGAAGGGATAAAATGTTCATACCATATATGACCTGTAACTAACTATAAGAATCTTATCATTGTTTATATGTCAGCAGTGCTAAATGACACACACTAAATGCTACAGAAGTGCAATCCCGTGACAATGAAGTGCCCTGAAATGCCTTGCTACAGGCCAGACGGGCACAGAAACAGCCCAGGACTGTATAGGGATTTAGTGTCACAGACTAGAACTGCAACTACTAACTTTATTTGCTCATAAATTTTAGAACCACACCTATGATCTCTCCTTAAAATCTGTTTCTTGGTTTCACAAGGAGCCTTCAGCACATCTTGGAATGCTCTGAGCATGAACTCAAGACTGAGAAAGACCCTCTAAACTAAAAATTTTCTGTAAGAAGTGAATAAATATAAAAAAAATGAAGAAAAAGGTGGAAACAGACAATGTAAATACCTGCAAACACAGTCCTTACTACCAGCCGTGAAGAGGTCAGATAGCAGTGCTTGCAACCTTTAGCACGGAAAGATGGAATCTCACAATGTTCATATAGACCAAATACTTCAGAGCTTACCGTTCCAGTTTTCAAAGATCTTTTGATTATGTAAGGGAACTTCTGGCCTAAATAAGTGCAGAGATGATTTTGAAAAATATGTGCCAAACCAAGGTTCTAAAAAGCTACAAGGCAACCTCCACTGTGCTCTGTCCTTGCAGAGTTCTTGGGCACCTTGTCACCTGGCGTCTGCCTGGCAGTTCTGAAAGGGGCAATGAATGAAGCAACCGGAATTCATGTTTGGGACTGAAACCAGAACTTTGGGGTCTGTGGCATTTATCTCACTTACCTTTGAAGGAGCTTCGCTTAGAGAACCTGAAGTGAATACAAAACCACTGACCAAAACGTAAGAGCCTTCAAAGTCTGCCTTCAGCTTCTCCATTTCATAACTTCCCATAACACTCCCTAGAGCATCTCTGAGAGCTCTGATTCCTGAAATCTATACTAGATGTGAGGTCCACTAAAGAGCGATGCTGCTTCCCTCCTGGCACTGTATTCTTTCCCTTAAATGAGCTGGCATCAATGAAAAATGTTTCTTTACAAGGTTGATGGGGGGCTGGGGGAGCTGGGGGGAACTTGCAGGGGGCGGGGGTGGGCAGCCTGGAGAGGAGGGGGCTCGGGGGGGCCCTGATGGCTCCCTACAGCTGCCTGACAGGGGGCTGTGGGCAGGGGGTCGGTCTCTGCTCCCAGGGAAGGAGCGACAGGAGCAGAGGGAACGGCCTCGAGCTGCGCCAGGGCAGGGTTAGGGTGGGGGTGAGGGGACATTTCTTCCCTGGAAGGGTGGTCAGGCACCGGCACAGGCTGCCCGGGGAGGGGGCACCCGCACTGGGGGCGTTTCAGCGACGCGTAGATGTGGCGCTTGGGGACAGGGTTTAGCGGTGGCCTTGGCAGAGCTGGGTTAAGGGTTGGGCTTGGTGACCTCAAAGGATCATTTCCAACCGAAATGGTTCTGCAATTCTGTTCTATGAAAAATGATAAAAAGTGCTGGCCCTGAAACACCTTCACAACAACGCTATAGAAAGGTAGGAAATCTCTATTCTCCTTTCACTCTTAATGCAACAAACTTAGAGGTGGAAAAGATCAATTTTAAAAAAATAGCGTTTTCCTATCCAGCCATGGATGCTTTCTTTGAACTTGCAGAGTAGCCTTCATAAAGCAGTGAATTAACATAATGAGCTAATGAGAGTTAAATTTACACCTATTTTTTGGTTATAAGCATGTGTAGTTATTTACATTTCATACATAATAAAGTTAACAATTACAATTAATTTTTTTTGTCATAAACAAGAACATACCAAGGGAATGCTTCTTTCTCATACTTCCCCTCACACTCCCATATGAAATATGTCTTTATATCAATGAAACAAAAATTATGTGGCAAGCTATGAAATTTGCTCTCCAATAATTTTACTTTTATACTTGTCATGTGTTGGGAGAGAGGGGTTCTGTATGTGTCGGACTCCTGAGCAAGCAATGCAAAGCACTTATCATCTTGCACCGTCTACATTTCAAACAAACTGCTGTTGCGACGGAGGGAAGACACAGTCACTCAATATGAGTGATCAGCAGACTTCGTTTATTGTCTCTTACAGTCACCTTTTATGCCTTCTTATAATTAGCTCATACATATTACAAAAGTTAAGCTCATTATTGGTTAGTTGCCTAAATACCAAGCCCGCCCCTAGTTTCTCTTCTGTAGTTTTCTGTTCCCACCTGCAACATTCTTTTCCCACCGCGATCTTCCTGTTATTATGTAACAAGAACAGCCAAGGATAGTGTATTTTGCTTTACTTCAGATAAGCTGAGGGCGATGTGCATTTTTGTTCAGCCAGCTGGACTATGTCTATGTGACCCTTTTCAGCTAGCCAGTTATCCACAAACTGCAAGCAGGGACTTTTGTGCTTGGTTCAAGTAAGCCAAACACCTGCCGGTGTGGCAAGATGGATCTGCTCCTTGCCCATCAAGGAAGTTTTAGGGAAGGATGGAAATGCATGCCTGGGTGAAATGGAGAAATGATGAAATGGGGAACAGAGGAGAGGGCAGAATTACCCCTTCCAAAAGGTGCGAACTGGAAGCTTGGATCAACCTATGTCATGGCGGGGATGCAGCTGCACAGTGCCTATGAACCCTCTGCTTAGCCTTTTAAAAGGACGGTCCTACAACGCTCAGGATCCATTCTCAATTAGGAAATATTTCTGTTTTGGCAATGTTTGGCACAGCTGAAATACAAAATGAAAGTAAAATAAAATCTCAAAAAGCTGATACCATCAGAAACTTGTTCTGGAAATGCATAATGATTCTTCAGCTCAGGCTTCCACCTGCACACTGGTCATTCAATAGATGTATCAATACACAAATATATGTGGGTTTATTTGTGTTTAGGTCTTAGTTATAAAAATGGAGGGCTTGGGGTGTTGGCTATCCAGGATGTTTTAAGTATCTTTAAGTGTCTGTAAGCTTCACCTTTCTAATATTATTTTTTACATCCAGATTACGCAATATCCATATGATTGTTTCTTAGTGGATATATAGAAGTACACGTAAGGAAGCAAAGAAAACTTATGTTCTGTAGTACTTAAAATTGCTCTAAGGTAAATCATTACAATGCTATGAATCTTTTTACTTTTTTAAAATATTTAATACTAATTTTAACACTTCTCTCTTCTCCCCCAGTCACTGCTGAGTTACTAAGGCAAGTCAAAAGGTCAAGTGGCAAGAAAAAAAAGGAAGTAATCATCTCCTATTAGTCACTGAGGTGGGGCCAACTTTATTAGTACAAGTTATTTATGTTTGAGGAAGACACATGCCAGTTATCTTCAGTCTGTCTCATTCACAAAGTGTCAATATTTTGGCATTTTATAATCAGTCAGGAAAATTTCTGTACCTCATTGTGAAATCACCTAGCACTAGATACATCTTCATATATTATTTTCAATGCAGAGAAATAGTTGGCAGTTAGATCATAGCAATCTTACTTACCATTTAGAAATGTTGACATCCTGAAAAACTGAAATTTCACTTCACTAATTGGCATGATTAAAATCTCATAGTCAGGGGGCTTAATATGAAATGTTGCTGTAAGCTACATTAATCGTGTATTCTCAAACTGAGAGTCAACAGAAGGATTTATTCTGTCCTGATTAGTCAGAAATTAATTAAATAAATATTGAAGGTACCTTGCAAGTGATTTACCTACAAGGGAGTAGGGTAACGTTTCTACATGGAATCAGAGGGATATCATAGGGATGCAGTTCAATTTTAACAGCTAAAATGTTAATTTTAACATACGAAAGTCATTATACTATTACCAAGCAGAGATGTCATGAAAGCAATGGGCAAAACATCTCTAAAATTGTGATAGCACATAGAGATTGTTCTTTTACGATATTTCCTTTGGTAGCAAAGTCAGCTTATGAAGTTCCTGCTCCTCAGTGCTCCCCTGGCTCCTGCAGAACCCCTTTCCCTACCAGATGTGCTGGTAAAAATTTTATGGAGCACTTTGTCATTGCAATGATCTTCACTAAAATAATCAGCCCTCAAAAGCAAAGTCATATTTTTAGATGGTCTTTTCACCAGTCTTAGTCTTTTGTATGGGAAAAAAAAAAAAAAAAAAAAAAAAAAAAAGACTGGTGCAAATGAGGGACAGCAAGAGACAGCACACAAGCAGGTACCACAGGACAATGAGGCCCCGCGCTCGGGAGCCGTGCCTGCGGCCGCCCGGCCTCCCAGCGCCCGGCACCGCGGGGTGGGCACCGCCGGGCGGCTCCGGTCGGGCCCTCCCCGCCACCCGACATGGCGCCACCAGCCCTCCCCGCTGGGGCCTGAGGGCTGGGGAGCGCCCGAGGGGCCGCTGTAAGCAAGGCGGCGCTGCCGGCTGTAAGAGCGGGCAGGGGAACGGGGCTTTTCTTCTCAAACTCTACGGGGACGCACCGAACGCGCACGACTCGGAGGCGACAGGGCTGTCGCGCCTCCACCTCCCTCCCGGCACTTGCGGGGCAGCGCGGGCCGCGGAGCGATGGCTCTGCGATCGGCTCGGGGGGCTGCCGGGCCCTCGCACCTGCGCGCGGCGGCAGCGACTGGTCAGGCCTGGGCGCAACATGGCGGCCCCCGCGAGCACCAACCCCTCCCAGCTGCTGCCGCTCGGTAACCGGCGCGGCCGCCGCGCTCTCCCGGCGGGCGGGCAGGGGGAGCCCGGCTGCGGGCGCGGTGGGGTGAGGCGGCTGGCGGCGGGCGGAGCGGGGCTGGCCGGGCTGTGGCGGCTCGGCTCGGGGGGGCTGGCCTGGGCCCCGCCGCTCGCACCGCAGGGGCCCGTGCCTGCGCCGGTGGGCCTGATCGCCTCAGAACCGTCATCGCCAACGAGCAGCAGTCAAGTGTGCAATGAAACCCTCTTAAAATATATTTTTCTTGGGTTTGGGTGGTTTTTTTCCCTCTCTGTTTTTTGGGGTTTTTTTACTAGCGCCCGTGGCAATTACTTTTGTACCATCACAATGTCGGGGGGGTTGTTCTAAAAAGTACACGTTCTCTGAAATAATCTCTTGTACCTTTCAGTTTGTTTGTTTTTATTTTCAGAGCTTGTGGATAAGTGCATAGGTTCGCGCATTCACATTGTGATGAAGAGCGATAAAGAAATTGTTGGAACGCTCCTGGGATTTGATGACTTTGTCAGTATCCTTTGAGGGAGATGTGAGGCCGCTGTGGGCTGTTAATTCATTTGTTGCCTGTGAGAGGTTTGAGTTCACTGGATAAAACCTTTTTGTACGGTTTAATTGTATCTGTTTATTTTCCGGATAAAATCACAGTTCAGTATAAAATGAAAATAACTTTAAATATTTTGATTTTTAACTTTATGGGCCTCACTTTCCTTGAAAGTGGATTTTCAGATATGGTGTTAGAAGACGTTACGGAATTGTAAGTATAATTTCTGCCTCTTGTTATTTAGTGCTTGGTTTCCTGAGGAAAAATACTGTGTAAAATTTGTAAGCGAAGTGGTTTTGTACTTTTTCGAATACTTCCCAGCTGAATAGTTTATACCATGGAGTTGAACTACAGCAAGTGATCTGTTCCAGCCAGCCGTGTCATAGAGTAGCTGTTGCATGATTTATACTTGTAATCAGGCTCCTAATTTGTAGCCTTAATTCTACACGGTTTGTATGTTGAACTTTCCAGTAGTTTGTTTGCTTTTACATCTCCTTAAGGCCTAGGCAAATACTTAAAAAGCCAGCAGACTTGGGGATCAGTATTTATTACTTTGTTATGCCATGTTGCTATTTGAAACCTATTTTGACTATAGGTGGTATGCCAGAAATTGCCAAGATTAGAGGCTAAATCTGTAGCTTTATGTACTGAGCAGAAAATTACAATGTATCTTTTTAGTTGCCTGCTAGCTTTCTTGACCCAGCTGGTCAATTTAGCAAGATTATGCTGCGGTGTGGCTAATGTATTTGTGAGTTCCAACGAGTGTCATCTTGACGCAGAGATTTATGTCAGTTCTGTAATCAAAACTGTAGTCATTGTCCCTGGTTATGTGTTCTTACATAGTTTTTCTAATGCTGTTTCAGTGAGATTACACCTGAGGGCAGACGAATCACAAAGCTAGACCAGATTTTGCTAAATGGAAATAACATAACAATGGTAAGTCATCGTTGTTAAAAAGCTGCATGCATTTATCTTCTGTACTGTAAATTGACTAGTAATTGAGTTCGACTACTTCAGGCTTAGCTTCCCAGGCAGTTCTGTTAAGCTGTTTCCCAGTGGCTTCCAGGGTATGGGTGTGTATGAAAGTGCTGGAAAAGTGATCTTGCTGCCTTACTTGGTACATGTTGCTGTAAACATGAAAAGAGCATGGCCCTGATTTTTGTTTGGGTGAATACGTTTCTGGTCTTCAGGTGTGCAAGGGCATAGGTGATCTTGTTGTGCGCATTGTAGGTGGTTCATTCAGTGGCTTTTAACTTCTGAGTGTTTGCCTGCACTAAATACGTAGGTGGGGTACATCTATGTTTCATCCGTTATCTTACGTATAAATGTGTTTGCAGCAGTTTGGATGCTTCCAGACTCACCAAGTCATGCAGCAATTATGTGATGCCCAGAGAGCTGTACCTTAGTGTGCTCTGAAAATAATACTGGAGGTCTGTTGGATTACACCAAATTAGAAGTATTATGATTTTTAGTTTATCATGTGCTGGTGTATGTAGATCACAACTGAAACAGTAATTAAATATTGTAATTCCGCAGCTGCTGAGCTCTGCAGTTTCCTAAATACTGCAGAATCATACCCACAGTAGTTCTTTGTTGTCTGCATAAGTGTCTACAACATCTGGACTTCCTGCATAGGGGCATTCCTAATTTTGTGGGAAGGGGAAGACTGACTTGAGTCTTAAGTTGGCTCTGTATGAATGAAGAATAATCTCCATTTTGCAGTTTCACATACCTTGCATGTCCTTACTGTGTTTCTGAGCAAGTGCTGTCTTGGCTTAATTTCAAAGCCTTTTTCCAGTTTGCTTATCCTTCTGCATCCCTGAAGAATAGTGCGTATTCTGGTAGAATTACAACTGTCCAGTTAAGCTGGTGGTATACTGCCCTCAAAGCAGAAGCTGCCAATAGTTAGAGTGCAGATTTTCAGCAGAACGTAGATATGTTTATGTATTAAACCTGTGTCTCATTTGGAGACGTATCTTTCCACATCAGGAAGGCTATGCTTTAGACTCTTTCTTGCTTCAGTCCGAAAAGCAGTGAAGCTCTTTGTCTTTAGAAGTGCTCAGCTAATTATTAAGAATATATGAAAAGAAATGATTAAAAAAAGAATATATAAATATATTAAAAGGAATATATAAAAAGTAAAAGGAATTATTATCCTCTTCTTCCCCCCCCTTCATGTTTTTCCTTTTTTATTTCTTTTTCTATTGTTTAGTTCTTTACTTTCTTCATGCGAAAATGCTGACTTAATCCACACTGCCTGTGGAAGGGTTCAAGCTCTTTGTTATTTTTTGAGCTCTGTTCAGCAATAGAAGTTGAAAAGAGGGAACCAACTTCCCAGTATTGCAGCTTCTTCCCCAGAATGTCACTATTGGAGAAATTCTTCATGAAAGGAAGTATATTCTTTGTCTTTTTAAAAATTAACTGGTCTGAACATAGAATGTTTCTAGACAGAATCATCTCCTTAAAGTTCAGAACAAAAGACAAAAACCAAAATGTGTGTTATCTAGGATCTCCTTATGTTTTTTATTAAACATTCTTTGTATTTTGGAGATTCTTTTTGGCATGGGCTTCTCTGGCAGTAACAAACTTCCTCTGTTGGGAGAGGAAGATAATACTGAATCTAAAAAACGTGTTTGTGGTCTACCATGAAGTCTTCATCTGCTAGAATGCTGTAAAGTGATAACTGTTATATACAGGTTTGTAGAACTCGGATCTATGGCACTCACAAAATTGTCTTATTCTTTTATAGCTGGTTCCTGGAGGAGAAGGGCCTGAAGTATGAATTGATACAGTTGTTATCTATGAAGACATGGATTTTTTTATATATATATATAATCTAAATAGAGCTTTTGGGGTATGGGTGTGGGTGGGTTTTGGTGTGGGTGGTTTGTTGGTTGGGTTGGGGTTTTTTTTTGTTTACACATTCTTGCAGTTGAGATTTGATAAAACACAAGGATTTCTTCTGGAAAGGTGCATTGATAATGATAATGCTTAAGTTGTGCTCTTTACTTTCTTGTAAAGATGCACTAATCTGTTCTGAATAAAAGGCTTTATTTTTGTTATTGTGTTCTAGTATGTATGTGTGCAAGTTGGATAGTTTTGTAACTGGCTGATGGAACAAAAAGCCAATTGTTAGATTTCAGTTGCTGTCAGTCTTCAGTTTTTCTACATCTGTTGCATTTGTTTGTCTATGTAAAACACAAGTCCTGAGCCAAGAGATTGTTATTGTTTGGAGTAGAAGCAGATACTAAACTGGATCGTTTGTTTAAACATGGCCTCTGGCTGTGTCACCAGAATCCACGTGTTAGAGTGCTAGAGAATGCTGAAAGCTCTTCAAAGTGGATGCATCTGATGCTTAGCAGCTTTGGTTCTGCAGGCTTTGCCGTTCAGGTCTTCGGGACTTCTTTTGCTTGGTAGATATACTTTCTTACAGTAAAGGTACTTTCATGATATTTGGCAAGTGAGGATGGACAGACCAGATCTGGTTCATGTTCGGGGGGACGGGGGAAGTTTAAAACCAACCCAAAAAAAAAAAAAAAAAAAAGGGCGGGGGTGGGGAAAGGCTGGTGTTAAAACTTGTCATTCTTGTCAGCGGTGGCTCCTCTTTCACCACGAAGTGGAGCTGTGCTGCCCATGCCTGCTTGTGTAGTTGGGAGTAGTCATTTTGGAGTAACTGTTCTTTTGGCTGCATCTGTTCTCCCGTGATAGAAAAAGCTGACAGATAGTGGGGGCAACTACTACTTTAGGAGAATTTATATAAAGTAAAGAATTTCCTTTTTTATTTTTTCATGATGGACAAAAACATAATTGAATCTAAATCCTGTTCACTGCACCTTATGCTTTCATAATAGCACTACTCAACTGATTTGTATGTGTAAATGTCTTTGGAGAAGAATCACAGGTGCCCGCTGTTACTGTAGGGACAAGCAGGGTACAGAATGGGTTCACAGGGACAGGAAATGTTTTGCCTTCCCATCACCAGAAGAATAAAGAAAAGTTGAGTAAGGGGGTTCTTACAAGAGCTCTTATAATTTGCTTATAATAGCAAGCAGCGTCCTCTCTGTTTTCTTCTGTCCCTGATCTTCACTTTTAGTTACCTTTTGACTGTCCACCTTTGAGGCAATTTTCTCCTCCTGTTTTCCTGTCTCATCATGAGCTGTGATAGAAGCAAAATAAAGGCACACTGACAAGATACTTTCAAAAGTGAAAAGCTACTCTCACAATTGCTATATGTGCTGTATCATACTAATTTATCTTGGAAAAGTGTATTTTTAAAGGCACATAGATGGCAGTTGCCAGTCCTTAGTGACCTTCTTTGCTTGTGGGGTGTTTTTGAAAATTGCCATACGTGTATTGCCATGGCAATGAATATTTCTCTTTCAGAAGTGGTATATTATTAATAGCTGATAACAATATGTACAAGTAGCTGCTTCTCTGCTTCCTCAAAGTGCTGTCCAAAATGCCACTCATGCCCTGCCCAGAACATTTTTGTTACCACAGTACTTAATGGCACTGTTATGGTTTTTGGCACCTGTCTAGCAAGAGCCAAACTGCTCTTTTCACAAGTAATTTGAGTAAATCACAGGCCTTCCTCTGATGCTTTGATTTAATTTTGCTTGTTATATCTATTGAATGAAAAATCAGAATTATATGTTACCAAAAGCAATCATTGTGTAAAAATTCTTGGCAGACATATTGCATCTCCTCTTTCTATTTATACATTATCCTATTAAGTATGGGCAGTAGATCCATGGCAGTGTAACTGTTTTACATGGAAACAACAGCAAAATTGTGGTGTGCTCACGCTACAAAGGTCCACCATAAGAGCAATGCAAGTCCTGTGTCTGCTTCCCAGCTTCTGTGGCTGTTTTCCAACATCCTGGGGTGAGCCTGGGGCAGTAAGCTAGCATGAATATACCCTTTTAGGTATTTTGAAGTTTCTGAAGTTTATTATATTTTTATTTAAAATATTTTAATTATTGCCTTTATGCTTTCCACTGGGATGCAGTAGCTGACCATCATGATGCAAAGACAGTTTTATGCGTATTAACTTTCAGCTGCAAGTTTCATTATCTCACCGCAGCAACTTGAGTCTCTCTGCTTTGTCCCTGCCATGTTCGCCCACCAGGCTTGGCAGTAAGGATTCCAGATCCACACAAAAGACGCAGCATGAGAATTTAAGGTGAAGAAAGAAAGGATCGAGCCTCCCACACCAGCTTTTAGCTCTCCTCCATGCCAGTTGATTCTCAAAGGATGTATTGTTGTTCCTAGATAAAAGTAGCCTGTAAAAACTAAGTTAAATGTCTTTTTCTTTAATGGAACTTAAACTTAGACTCGCTTCCTATAGCAGTTCTCTGAGTACAGCCGGAGCCAGTTGCAGTTTTCTGCTGCAACTGTAGAGAGCAGTCGGGACCAGACAGATTGGAGGATTTTCAGATTTCTTCTTTTAGGCTGTCTTCCCCCATTTTTCTGAGCATCTCACTCGAAAGAGCAACAGATACCATTTTTCATTTTGAAAGTACTTTATGTGATTTGACTACTCTTAGTCCTTCAGAAACTTGTTTCTTGAATGACATGGGAGAATAAATTGTTTATTTCAAGGCCAGATCAGAATTCAGTAATTCCCTGACTGACATCTAAAACAGATATTGACAAAAGAATATCTGCACAGTGTAAGGGTATTTTATTCCTTCAGAGGGATGCTCCTGGGAAACATTTGCTCTGGTGTTTGTGCGATGCCAGTCTGTGCAGGGAGGTGCAGGAGTGTGTGTGCATTTGGTGCAGCGGGCTGGCAATGGAAGCCGTTGTGCAGGAATGCACAGGTGCTCTGCTGCCAGTGGTACCCATGTGGAACAACAGGATCAGTACTCTACCTGAGGGTCAGCAGGAAGGAAGAGAGAGCTCGTTTGTCTTTAGCGTATGTATTGTTATGTGGCTTTTTCCTTCACGTTTTATAATGGTAAGGCGTAACTCATTCCAAACAATTAATTTCAAGCTAGTGTCTCTAGGTGTTAAATATCAAGTATTTCTTATGGCATGTAGGTAGGTTAGATTATCCAGTTACCCATAAACATTGTTTCAGTCTCCATAGTTACTCAGGTGAATCTGGCATTTTTCTTCCACACCAGTGGTTGCCACGGATACAAGCTGTTATAAAATGCAGCAGCTACCAGTCCTTCCGCGTGTGGCAGTTGTCTGTAATAAAGCTTGTTTGACATGGCATTTGACTCTTGAAGGCATTCTTAGTGGAGTAACTTGAATTAACCAAGTTAATAAGTTTGTTGTAAAAGGAGAGGATGCTCACCAAAACTATCAAATGTAAAACATAGGGCATAACTACATTGCCTGAAATTAAGCACTTCAGTAACTTCTGGCAAAGACAGAGGAGTATCCTGATCCAAACTATATTCCTCTCAAATAGAATTCCAACCCAGACCAGAGGAGACTGAATCAGAGCAGAATGCTTTCTGCGTTTTAGGCCAGTATTACCTTACCAACAGGATAATCTCCTGCATTGTACAATAGCTACTTGTTAAAAAGAATCACAAGTATTTCCAAATGTCTGCTGCACTATGTAAACTGACAAAATGAGGCAAAACCGCCTATAAAACCAAAAAGGGGCAGAATAGAAAGTGCGCATAGCTGGGTTGACATTTTTCTAACCTCAAAATTGCGAAGACAGTTTTATGTGGACGTTCATGTTTAAGTATCTGAACTGTGGGAGGAATACATAGCTGCGATAACTATTTAGAAATTGAACCCTTAATGATCTACATCAGATTGCATGAAAGAAATGGATGCTGCTTGTAATTTTGCAGTTCATATATATTAAAAAATAAACCCCTGTATTTTCAGTAAACGCAGTTCTCCAAGATCTAAGCTTTTCAGTTCTTTCAAATTGAAGACAATAAAAGAATGCTGATACTTTTCAGACATGTGACCCCATAAAAACAACTTGCTGAAAATCTGTGGCTTCTTATTGTGTAAAAACTCAAAAATTGCTAGTGTGCTATAGCACATGATATCGTCCTAGCAGATGTAATATTTACTCTTAAAAGGACAAGCCAAAATATAATTTAAAAACTTTATGAATATTGTTGCTATCTGAAATGACAGTTCACATTTCTCACCAATAACGTGACTCTGAAAAAAATATCCTTTCCTCCCATGAAAAAGAACATTTTAGTTTTTTAAGGATGGTCATTTTCTGCCTTAAGTTCTAGAAATCCTGAGTATCGAGTGTCTAAAATCTTGAATTGTTTTTGTTGTCTTGTCATTTTTTTTGAACTGTTCTTGTCAATGGATTTATTTCCTTTTATAAGATGCTATATTTAAATCTGATCACACAGAGAGAGGTTTTTTTAATCCATACAGGAAATTTTTAGGCATTTCTTCATATTGTTTAAAACATACTATTGACAGTAACTGTGGCATACAAGGCACGGACTTTGCAAGGATTGTGAAGCAAAGGCTTTTATTGTTAGTTAGTTAAAGCTCTCATAAGTTTATACTTTGTACACACGTTGCTAAAAGATTTATTATTGGTCAAACTCTACTGTCCACGTGCCCAGCCGCTGTTCACTATAGGTGACTCTTCTGCTGTTCACGCTGTTTCCTTATCTTCTAGAGGTGAGATCACATTCCTCCTTTGCTTCTGTCTCATCCAGGTTTCTTCTCGTACTCCCTCAAAGTTATTTACCTCTTTGCTGCAGGATCACAGCTACACATGGCCAAAGCAAGGCCACAGCTGCACATTATCAATGTCAAAACAACCCACTGTCTCTGTTCCCTACAAGTAACTTTCTTAATGCACAAAATGTATGCAATAATTAGAAAAAATAGAAATGGCTTTTCATTTCTGAAACATACGCTGTCCTTTTAAAGCTAGACAGTCTTACCTTCTTCTTAGGAATATAATATAATTTCCAGAGACCCACAGTTTTCCCTTTAAAATAATATATTGCACTTTCAAATGGTTGACCGTTCTTACACTAAGATATTAAAGAATCTGTGAGGGGAGTCTGATTAGCTGCAGAACAGGAAAGGTTGTTTGGGTTAATTTAATATAATTAGGTACTAATTTTTCTTTTCTCAATTGTGTGCTTTCCTTTTTTAAAAAAGATTTTAATGACTTACCTCCAGGTGTGCATTTTCAGCTTGTTAAGAATGCTAGTAGCCAGCTGATTAAACAGCTCCATGAAGAGATTTGAAAATTTATAATCATAATACTTTGTTTAAGATCAAATTCAAATCTATTAATTGTAATTGGGAAAAGACTTTTTAAGCTACCAGTGTTATAAACCGAAGGCATTAAAATTCTGTCAGGAATTCATTAGGAAGTTGCAAGTTTTATGTGCAAGCTAGTCCCCAAAACACCCCGAACCAAGCAGAAAGCACTCTAGTAACACTGTCAGAAGTGTTGATGTAAAGTAAAGAGCTAAATCTGTGCTGCTTTTAGGCTTGTCCTGAACATAAAAATAAAATCTGGGTGTTTAGCTCCAGCATAAGGGAGCTTTTGAGTCCAGGATTTTGATATGAGCTGTTATTCAAGAGCTGGCTGAAACCACCTTTCTAGACAGGTTGCACTCTAGCCCATGAGACATGCTTCTCTGCATCAGAGAATAGCTGCATAGGCCTAGTAACAGAGAAACGTTTCAGCAACACTGAAGAAAGCAGTATAAAGGAAACTATGCTGCACAGTGCATGGTGTAGGTGTTCAGGAAATCAGATTTTTCTGATGCCTCTTCTGAGCCACTTCTTCAAAAATCCAACCTCCTTATGCTATCATCTACCAAGTTGTGGCAGTTTGAAGCTTTGGATCTCCTTCTTTCTATCTTAGGAAAAAAAGGAGTGTTTACCACCTCTGGAAGAAGGGGCAGGCAACTCAGGAGGACTATCAGGATGTTGTGAGGTTATGCAGGGAGATTAGAGGCGAAAGCCCAGCTAGGACTCAGGCTGGTCACTGCTGTAAAAGGTAACAAAAATGTTTCTACAAATCCATTAGAAACAAAAGGAGGGCCAAGGATAATCTCCATCCTTTATATGATGCTGGGGTGGGGGGCACATTGCCAAAAAGGCTGAGGTGCTTAATGCTGCCTTTGCCTCCGTCTTTAGTAGCAACTCCAGTTACCTCCAGGGTGCCCGGCTCCCTGAGTGGGAGGACAGGGACGAGGAGCAGAATGAAGTCCCCATGGTCCAGGAGGAAGCAGTCCGTGACCTGCTGCTTCCCTTGGACACGCACAGGTCTGTGGGGCCAGGTGGGATCCACCCAGGGTCCCGAGGGAGCTGGCGGAGGAGCTCGCCGAGCCACTCTCCACCATTTCTCAGCAGCCCTGGACCCCGGGGAGGTCCCGGCTGACGGGGGGTCAGCAGCCGCGTTGCCCACCCACAGGAAGGGTGGAAGGAGGATCCGGGGAGCTCCAGCCCTGTCAGCCTGACCTGGGTGCCGGGGAAGGTTCCGGAGCAGCTCACCCCGAGTGCCACCACACGACACGTGCGGGGCAGCCGGGGGATCAGGCCCAGCCAGCGTGGGGTCGTGGAAGGCAGGTCCTGCATGGCCAGCCTGCTCTCCTGTGGCAAGGTGACCTGCTCAGCGGATGGAGGCCAGGCTGGGGGGGTCTGCCTGGGCCTTGGTAGTATCTGCTCCCAGGGAAGGAGCGACAGGAGCAGAGGGAACGGCCTTGAGCTGCACCAGGGCAGGGTTAGGGTGGGGGTGAGGGGACATTTCTTCCCTGGAAGGGTGGTCAGGCACCGGCACAGGCTGCCTGGGGAGGGGGCACCCGCACTGGGGGCATTTCAGAGACGCGTAGATGTGGCGCTTGGGGACAGGGTTTAGCGGTGGCCTTGGCAGAGCTGGGTTAAGGGTTGGGCTTGGTGATCTTAAAGGTCTTTTTCCACCTAAATGGTTCTATGATTCTATGACTCTTGCCAACGCATGGTATGGAAGCCAACAGCTAACACAGGTTCCAAAGGACTTTGGGTACTCACAGACTGGAAATACACAGACACAGAAATTCCACAATCAGCTCACAATGAGCCAAGTATGGCTACATGCTGGGCAGATGTTAAAGCTATGATGCATATTTTTCCTTAGCCATCTACTTCTGGCAACAGTATAGGACAGGGTACTATCGACCTTTGGTTTGACTGTGCTTATGTAAGAAATATTGACATATGATTTCAACAAACACGTCTCCAACATAAAAAGGAAATAAGAATGAAAGATTCTGCTCAAGATAAAATTACACTGTGAGATACAAAACCACTTGAAGCTCAGCCTGGCTAATTGCAAATAGCTTGGATTTCCTGTTCCAGGCCCTCCATCGCTCCTTATAACCATAAATGGTAGTGATATGGTTACAAAAATGGATCATGACAACATTTATTTTTTTGAAAAATATCTCTCTGCTTTAGTATTACTTATTGTATTATACATATTATATATAACATATAACAATATTATAATATTATTAACAGATAATAATTTAGTAATTCCAGTCTGCTATTCCTTTTTGGAAGGGCAGCCTCACAGGGCCATGTCTGGTTGAGTACCTTTGCCAGCACCGACTAGAGGTCACAAAGCCAGCTGAGAAACTAGAAAGGGAGCAGGGCCAGTTGTTTTACTCTACTTAAAGGCACGTAACTGTGCCAATCTCTTTTAGTTCCTCTGTTTCCACAGCCAACTTGTTTTTGAGGACTGAATAATACTATGCGAATCAACTATTGCATGCAACAGTGACAAACTTTTGAAATGAGAAAAAGACTGCTGTGGGGATCAGAAGCCCCTGTCCCAGCTCCTGTCAGCACCACATACCCCTCCTGCCGCCTGGGGGCCTGAACGCCCACCCTGGGGTGCCAGCCTGGCCTTGCTGAACAAGGCATTGTCGTGCCCTCTGGGGCACAGTTAACTGGGGCAGGGGGCTCGCCCATCATGCTCATGCTATAGGTTGCCCATGCCCTACGGCCACGGGGCTGCGTGCCTCTCTGCTGCAGTAGGTCGTGACATTAACCACAAATGGGAGATGACCAAGAACATTTGGATTGAGGAGAGGGTTAGCGAGTGTGAAGTAACCCTTCCTCTTAGGTCAGGAGCCCTGCTTACCTCCTGGCTTCAACAGGCTGCCCAGGTGTAAAGAAAAGCCACATCTAAACACAGCTCTCCATTATTTTTGGCTTCTTGAAGGGCAGCCATGATAGTACAATTGCAATAACATTGCCATAGTATTTTAAAGGAACTATTCTCACCATGCCCAAAAAGCTTCTCAGCAATAACACTCAGCTTAGAAACATCAGTGTGAAGCCCCATGAAAACTAAGGCAGAAAACTCAGCACTTGATTAATTGAATTATGTTCCCAAATAACTAAAATCTCATAAAATCCTAAGATACATGTTGCTTTTTACAGAACAGCTCTCAAACATACCAGAAGAAGAAAGAGTCCTTGGGTGTTTGGGTTTTTTTTTTTTTTCATTTTGAAAGGGTGTTTTGCTTGCTTAAGGAAATGATAATGTTAGAGAAAAGGGGGGTTTAACATTGCTCATCATTTCCCACATTGCCATACTGTGTCTTTTATACATGTCCTTTACACTCTTTTGGCCTACGTATGTTTTTACAAGGAATGAATTTGATGTTAAATGAAATTAATCCCTCCCAGTTTAAGTAACTGGGAACATTGCTAAGTGAATTGGACTGAACCTAGTAGAAAGACCACTTTCTTGTACCAATATTCAGGTCTAATCCAAACCCTTGCATGGATATAAAAACTGGGACTGTGCCAGTAGTATGAAATTTGGAAGTCTAATATGAAATCGTTAGTGCCATGTAATGCAAAAAAGACAGCCTAGTTAGCCTTGCAATGTCAGTCCATATTTACTGGCATTTTTAAGGAGTTACTTCGGTACCAGTTGACTTTAGATCACCAGAGATGTTACCTCCCTGTATCAGTAACTTTGCCAGAGCAAGCCTTCCCTGTCCTCCTGCAGCTGGCTGTCAGCAACACGCCGGCACAAGCCACTAAAGCCAGCCCCAGCAAGCAGTGCTCACACCTTTTGCTTTGCTGCACGCTCTCTTCATCCCCACTAAGAAGAACAAAATGTCATGAGGTTTACTTTCACCACTTACATCTCCTTCACCTCCCTGGTAGCTGCAGCCAAAGGATTCATGAGGAAAGTGAAGACAGGGGATGGCAATTTAACATTCCGAAGGATCCTGGAAAAAAGCAAAACACAATAAACTCATGCTTTGTCAAAGAAACACCAGTTTACATGGCCTCCTGCATTAGGGCTACTTCTGTTTATGTGGGTACCGGGTACCCTCTGGACTATTTTAAAAGATAGGAAAAAGGCTAATGGCTGATGTTGTAGGATAGGTTTTAATTTGTGGAAGAAAGGAAGAAAAAGGAAGATTCAGACCTGTGTGTGACTTGGGACAGTGCCTAAACTGTGGATCCATCTCTAGCATTGACTAACTGATCCCTCCTTTGATTGGCAAGTTTCTTCACCTTTGGAATGGTGAGTAAGTGGGGACATAATGCTTTTATTAGGAACAAACAAAGTCGTAACACCTTGTAAGGGACAATTTATTTGTCTACCTATAAAGACAGGCAAGAAGAAGACTATATTCAGTGTAATTAGTGGTTAGTCATTCTTCCAGAATGAGGAAATCATGCATACAGCTTTTAAAACTCTTCTTGCACTACAGTAAAAGCAATCATATTTAAAAAATATTAAAAGGTCATAAATGCTAAATGTTTTACTGAGTATGGAATGCTAAGCAAGCACTACCTCTTTAATTAAATACACTTTAAGCCACTTAATAAGTACCCAAATTGCTGACAATCAAGAGTCAGAGCCCTTATATCAATTTGCCTCTTACGTTGATGTAAAAGGTAAAATAGCTGCTGAATATGGCAACTAAAACGTAAGAAAACATCATAAATATTTAAAGGAATAGAAACAGCAAAGTAAAACCAAGCAAAACACTTACTGGGCTACAACTTATAATTTGATTTCTTTTCCTGATTCGGTGATATAATATTTGCCAACTATAAACCCCAAAGGACTTATACAAGCATGGGAATATAAGAAAATGCAGTAATTGTCTCCTATTAATAATCGGTGCTAACAATGGATCTTGAGGAATCCTGTGCTATTGGAGGCATTGTTTTATTAATGCTTTGATTCAGACATCAAGAGAAGCAGCTTCTTCTGAGGATCCAGGCAAAGTTTTAAACACCTCTACATCAAAATAGCTTGAAATTACTAAAAGAGAAGAGATATACATAGAACAAAATAGGGAAATGTTAAACATCAGTGGAGGTAAATAATAAATAGATGGATTAAAAAAAAAAGGAGGCAAAACAACAGTAAGAGCAGAAAATCATGTTATCATGATTCAAAGTATACACCTGAAGAACATTTATGCTCTTAATTACATGGAGTAAACTGAAACCATAACTATAAAAATTTGTTTTACAAAGAGGAGGTACATGGAAGATTAAAGCTATAAATATCATACATCATATAAAGGTTTGGAAGTCAATTGACACAAGGACAAAGAAGACATATCCAAACCTACTAGATCAAAATACAAACATGACTACTTGTCTTATAGCAACACCTGAAAAAACATAACTATTGTTATGGTTTGTGCACAAAGTAAAAGGCTTTGCCCTATAGATCTTAACTAACTGAGAAATTAAAACAATGCAAAAAGTGGAAACTGTCAACCAGGAGAGAACAAAGATGGGAACAATTACACAGAAACAGATTGGTGTGTTTTGATGAGTAATTGGCATTATTTTCAACTGTATCAGCTCAATGTGATTTTAAAATCTCCATCTCTAAAGTCCTGTTACCACTTCTTTGTATTTTGGTGCCTTTTACCTAGTGGCAGGCAATCCAATACAAAATCTTACCAAAGACACAGTGCATGCAGGTGCTGTCTTGAAACACCCAGTGCCCGTAAACCCCAAGCAGAGGTTACAGAGTGACTCCCCTGAACTTCATTAGGGTACAGGTTTCCAGGTTTTGTGTTCACTAAGAGTACAAAAAAAGACTAATTAATAAAGATTCATAAATAGCATCTTTTTACTTGGAGACTAGGCATGTTGTGGAACATCAGCTCAGAGGAAACAGCCCCAGCAACAGAGAAGCCGTCAGTGCAATGCTGCCATTCCAGTAACGGCCGAGAAAACGGGAGGCTTAAACAGGAGATGCAGTAGACAGGAGTTGCTGAATTACAATTGAAATGAAATTAATACCGTATTGCACCAACCCATGGTAAAGTCAGTAGTGTATCATTACTTATGGATTCATGCATACATGGCTAGAAATGGACCTACTAACATAAAGAAATGTTGTAAAACTACAGTTTTGGTTAAGGAAAAGGGTATACGTCTGCCTCAATGAAAGATAACATACTTCAATAAAAGAAAGAAGGAAAGGATTATACCATGTCACTCTAATCTTTTGCACTTCTACTAGATCTCCTGATACTGTCCCTAGTGGGACAGAAAAGCTAATAAAAACTTACTCGGACATCAGGTGTTGAGACAGAAGCTTTATGTGAACTGACACTGGAAATAACATGTGGCCAAATACAGCCAAGAAGGGGAACTCACCTCACTGAGACTTTCAAAAATTCTGACAAGTATTGGGGAATCAGAAATAAATCTGTCTCAGATACCTCGAAGGTGAATACTACCCTCCTTTTCACTGTCGGCAGACACTCCCTCCAACTGAAACAGATCAAGGTTTTTTTATCTATTTAAGATGCAAGGTGGGGAAAGGGCATTTTTGGAAAAGCACAGTACAGTCTAACAAAGGTTAAGTGTCGGCAACCAAAGCAGTGTATCTCCCAGAATTCTTTTTTTTTGAATAGATGTCACATAGAAAACTTCAAAGAAGCTGGTTCAGTGAAGCAGGCGAGAGGGGGAAGGAAGCAGGGTGCACGGTGAAGGGGAGGGCTGTGCCAGCCCCCCGGGATGCGAAGAACCTCTCTGCATGCCGCAGTGATGTTCTGCCTCAGGCCAGGGCTTCCCCGTCACAGCAGCAAGCTGCTCAGAAGGGCCATTTGGCAGTGATGGGGGGGTGCGTGTCAGAG
Organism: Falco peregrinus; assembly: GCF_023634155.1. NCBI lineage: Eukaryota > Metazoa > Chordata > Aves > Falconiformes > Falconidae > Falco > Falco peregrinus. The sequence goes on along the minus strand of NC_073723.1, from coordinate 102,196,969 downwards.
GCAGACTCCGAAATGCCCCTGGATGTCTGGCAGTGAGTTAGCTGTGCTGGGTGATGACAGCTTCACAAGGCTTTTGTCTTACCAAATGAATGTGCTTACTGTGGGAAGGCAGCTGGAGGTAACCAGATTAACATTTACCTACATTTTGAAGTTTTAATGATTTTCAGATAGCGTTACAGCATGCTGAGCCTATTACTTCATGAGGGTTAAGCCTATTAGTTCATCAATGATACGAAAGGCAAGAGTTGGCTCAGCAAGAAAATGTCCTAGCCTCAGCCATCTGCAGCGCCCCTGGTTTCTCAGTCTGTTCCACCATTTCAGAGCGTTTCTAGAGTCTGCAGACTGTGAACAGGCACCAGGTGCTGCTGCTGGGTTTCTCGAACAGGAGCTGTTTGCTCTGGTGCCTTTGCATTTCTGTAGGACTAGCGGTGCCCCGTTCTTTTAATGGAGAAGGCAGTCTGCGTGCAAGAAAGTCAAGGGCACTGGATCAGCTCCTTCTGTGCAGAGAAAGCAAAAAGAGGGACAGTTACGGCTCTTGCCCCCTTCCCCCTGCTCTCGCTAAGGCGGTGGGAGGTGCCCCCTGACAGGGATCACGGAGAACTTGCCTCCCTAAGCCTGTGCTGTGCTAAGGAGCCTTTTGGATCCTTGCACAGATGATTCAAAGAGCACTAGTGCTGAGTATACAAGTGAATAATCTTCCTCGCAGAAGAAATAAAAAAAAAATAACTGTGCCACTGTATCTGGTGCTTTTACGGTCAGTAAAATTAGGATCGCAGAACCACGCGAAGCATTGGAGGACAATCCTCTTCCCGCAGTGGGTCAGTAAATCAACCCTCAGTGCTGACAGGAAGGCTGCCAGGCAAGAGAAATGGGGCTGCCTCACAAGGGAAAGCTAGCCAGGCTTCCCTCCTATGCACACACCTCCTCTTCAAAGTCAAGAGGCCTTGGTCAACATCGGAAAAAATACAGCAGTTTTCTCATCAATCCTTTTGTGTTGTTATTATTCTGATAATTCTTAAGAATGCACATGATCCTTTTTACTTCAAATGAGCAACTTCAGCCTCCATAAGCTGGCTCAAACAGCCAACAAAGAAATCACAAAAAATGATCCTGTGGAATCAAAGGAATCCAAACTGGCATAACCACATAGCAAAAAATATATTTAAAAAAAAGTCAACAGACAATTTGTTTTGGCTCCTTTCCATATATTCACATGCAATCCACTATTAGAGTTCAGAGATTTAATTCCTTGCTTTACAGAGCAAGCACATGAGTTACGGGCTCCCCATGCCAAGAGTATTTAAGTAGCTTCGGGAAATGTCATACAGACTATTGTTAATAAAAGTCGGTAAAGTGGGAATCAGAAGAGGAGATAAAAGCAGCTGTATGCTCAAGAGATGACATTTTTACATCTTTACAGCACTTTTTTTTTCATCACCCTATAGCACCTGTGAAATACCATTTACCCTGAGTCAAGTGTTGGCAGTTCATTAAAGATTAAGCAGAACTTGGCAATACACTAGCATCACTAGCAGGTGGAAGAGAGGATTTGGGACACTGACAGACTGGTGCAAATCCACATGAAACCTTTGCAATTAAAACTTGAAACTCACAGCTCTATGCATGTTATTTTACTTGAAGTTTCTTGCTTAAAATTTTGCTAAGATGGACAAACTTAAAACTACTTATTTATTGCACATGGATTTTGGTGTTGAGTAGAAAAATGCCTCTTTCCAAAAGGAAATAGGCCAATTATTTCAGAGTGCAGTTGTAAAAATCAAAGACACGAACTATTTTTGCATGCTCTGACTGCAAACACTATAGAGTTCCTCAGCAGAAAATATGAATGAGGCGAGAACCAGGATAGAGCTAAATCAAAGATGCAGAAATGCTGAATATTTTATGGAAAACCTGTGCTGAACAAGCTATGGGTACTCTTATAGAGGGTCCAGAGATATTTATTAGGATGCAGAGCTTTGCCAGCTAAGCAACATCAGGTCTCTGGCCCAATGCTTTCCAGAAAATTGTAAAGAAGCAGAAGGTGCAAAGATGTGTAGACTGGAGGGCCTGCCCCAGCACAGCTCACGCCAGACGGGTGCGAGCCTCCCGCTGCAGTCCCCACGCAGCCCAGCCACTGCGGAACAGCCCCGCCAGCAGTGCCAGCGTCCCCAAGACACTGCGCGTGGACACGGGGCTGCCAAGCACCGCACAGGTGGTGGAGAGCTGGGGACCACGCAGCATGACCGTACACAGGTGGTGGCAACACCATAAAGTCAGTCATGGAGAAAAACCCTCTAAGACTTGATTTGAAGTTTTAGAAGGCAGGCATTCTTTATTACAGCCCTGGGAGCACGGGGGAATGTTTCTTCCAAGCGCACTCACCGAGTTACTCGAGGGTACACATTCGATACAGCAGAGCACTTGCACATCCACAGTGTGTTACATTTTCATTTTCATTCACGTACAGGATTGCTTACAAGTTTCTGGGTTCTAATGCAAACTAGCACGCACCCTCACATAGCACTGCTGAAGTTTTTTATCAACTCCGCATGGTCCCCACGTGGGATCTGCCCTCTCTCGGGCAAGCCCCTTGAGTCGGAGGTCGTGGTCTCCCACTGCCACGATTACCTTTGTCCTACTTTCAACCAGCTTTCTGTGGATTGCAGACCTTATCAGCTTGTCCCCTCTTGCGGCCAGAACTTCCTCACTTGGAGGCTTCTTTCTGCATGACTCAAGATAACATAGTTCTTTTCCCCATCCATTCTTTGCTGCCCCTCCTTCCCAAGGCTGACTCGCTTGATTAGAAGTCTGTCCCTTCATCACTTTTAACAGCTTCAGAAAGTCAGCTTGGCCTAAACTGCGTGCACACATTTGTTTAACATACAGCTAAACACTAAATCAGTGATTGATAACTGGGGGGTTTAGTCATCCTGTCCCTTATATGGCAAAAGTCTTTCAAGATAAACCTGAACACAACGAAAGGTTAAGACCTTTTGCTGAGCCAGCAACCTTCCCTTAACAGAATACGTAAACATATGTACAGTGACACCATGGGGACCCCCGTCGAGGCCCGGTGGCAGGCTGACAAGGACACTGCCCTCGCCCTCTGAGCACTGGCACACAAAGCTGGGCAGTATGGAGGGCTCGGCTACCTTGTCACAAAGGCTTGTTGAGTCCACGCCTTTAAGAATTTCTATGTAAGGCCTTAAGGCCTGCGAGGCTCTCGCTGCTTTACCTATCTCCAGCAGAGCAGCACCGCGGTAGAGCCTCTGGACCGGTAAAACTCCTCATAGCGGAGCCCTGTGGGAGGTAACCGGCTCCACAGCCGCTGGACCCCGCTGCGGCGGGCAAGCAGCCGGGCCCACACACCGCGGGCCCCGTGCCGGGCTGGCGGCCCTACCGGCGGGCGGCGCCATTTTCTGCCCCCTGCGCCCGGCGTCTCTCCCGCGCCCCCTCCTCAAGATGGACGCGCGGCAGCTCCCCGCCTTGCCGGCGGCGAGAAGCTCCCGCGTCCCTGCCTGGGGGCCGGTTCCCGCCTCTTCTCCCCTCCGCTGAGGCAGCCGCTGCCCACAGGTACAGCTCCCCACCGCTGCAGCGGGCGCGGCCGCCACAGCGCCGGGTCGGCGGTGGGCGGTGCGTGCCGAGCTGAGGGTGGGGGTCTCTGGGCCGTGATCCTGCGCGAAACGCGGTGGCCGCCCCCGGGAGGCTGCGGGGAGGGAAGGCGCCTGCTCCTGAGTCAGCAGCGGGGAGGAGGCGGGCGGCACCTCGCCGCCCGGGCCGGCCCCGCCGAGCTCCACCGGCACCTCGCCGGCTTCCAGCCCCTCCCTGGCACCGAGCACCGGGGGAGGAAGCGGGCCGCGGCGCCCCGCCGGCTCCTGCCCTCCGCCAGGTAGGCTGGTCGTCGCGGCCTGGGCGCGGCCGCAGGTGCCGCCGCAGGTGGGGAGCGGGTGGAAAACCGGGCTCGGTGCTGGCCGGCTCCTCGCTTGGGCAGCGGCTGAGTGCCTCCCCGAGCTGAGCTACCGCGGCTGCCCGCAGAGGCGCTGGGCTCCGCGGGGCAGCAGGAGCCGGGCTGCGGGGAGCGCTGCGCCCTGCCCCGGGGCGGCGCGGGGGGGCAGCCGGGGGGGCCGGGAGCCGGCAGGAGCAGCCGTGCGCTGCTTGCGGGGAAGGTGTGTGTGGTTTGGTATTTCATTGCAGGTAGATCTACTCATATGGATATATAAAAGTATACCTTGCTATATATATGTGCGTATGAAGGATCAAATAGTTTTGCTGGGATGTTTCCTAAGCGAGCCCGTCCGTGTGGCAATATCTGATTTGAACTAAGAAATCATAGCTTTGTTGTCCTCCATGTATATGTGTGTGTATATAGATACTTGAATATTTACATATCCAAAGAATGTAAGAATATTACTCTTGTCTCCAGTCTTCTGACAAAGTGCGTTTGTTGCAGCCTAAACATGTAATTTCTGTGTGACCGGTGGGCACAGTGCTCATGTGTTGGGTGTCAGGTGCATTGTCGGATTGTGTTCTGAGTGGTAGAGCAGAGCTTAAATACATGAAAATACTATGTGTGAATTTTATATCACTGCAGTTTTGGGTGCCGTCTATGTTGTGATCGCTTACAAAACCAGAAGGCAGTTCAGTCACTCCCCTGACCGCCTTCAGGAGCATATCACAGATAACCTATGAACAGCCACATAGCTGAGCGAACAAAATCAGGCACCAACTGCTTTGCCCTGTGTTCCTTCTCTCTGTTTGTGCTGTAGGAGCGCTCTCAGTGTCTTCCCCCCACGGCAGGGGGCTTGGAACTACATGATCTTTGAGGTCCAAACCATTCTATGTGCCTCATACTGACTCTACTGACGAGATAGTGGAGTTCATACAGGATATATTGGCTTTTAAACTCAGGGGTAGGGTCTGTATCTGCCTTTGCCTTTACAATATCTTGCATAGCTGAGGATCAGTCCCCTACTAAAAGTCTAACGGATGTTTGTCTTGTTTAATTACCCACTCATGTTTCAGAAGGTTGAGTGTTGCAGTTGATATTTCACATTTAGGCATTTTCTTGGGCTGCATCTGAATCTTTAAAAACCTGGCATAATACAAAGTTTGTAGTTGATACTGGCCATACTAAATTTTGGTACCTCAGATGATGGGGGTTGAGCTGCTCAGCATGTTGCACGTCAAATAGTGTGTCTGAGTGGTGCAGGTAGGGTGAGCACAGAAAATGCAATGTAGCCTGGATTTTACATTATTGAAGCTAATTGGAGTTATGGTTGTGGTCTGTGGAGGTGTCTGTGCTCTGGGGATGCTTACCCAGTTTAGTCTTTCCCCACATTTTCTTTCAGGGAGTACTGTGATGGAGGGCTGGAGGTGCACTTCTGTAACACTTTGAAAACTTCAGATTCCACAGAAAACGGATGTAAGCATGTATGAATCTGTTACATCTTCATTAGTTGCCTACCAATGAGCTGCAATTCTGTCAATTCTAATGAGCTACGTGGAGTGAAGTTTTGTTAACCTGAAGATGCTGTATTTTAATTCAGCTTTGCATACGGCTGACTTCTTGCTGTATTGGTTTTGGATGCTGTCTGAGCAGGCTGCAGGTTTCAGTGGCGTGGAGATGACAGAGTTTGCATGGTCAGGTTTCTGAGCCTGCTAGTGAAATCTCCATCAGGAATGCTTCAAAACCAGTTGATTCTCTCTCCTCCCCAGGTGCACAGGCATGGTATTGGTTTCAAGTAGGGAGTCCTTTAGGTTCTTTCCAGCTGTACCTTCTGTGATGTTGAAAAAGTAGCCTTGCTGTGGGCTTCTTCACATACTGGTTAGTTATATGGACTTTGCTTCTAGGTCTTTCCTTTAAGAAAGCATGTGGTGATGCTTTATGTTTGCTAGTAGTACCAAATGTATGTCCTTACTAGGAAATTGGCAATTAAAGGTGGGGTTGTGATCAAGTGCTGTATATCCAGCAGTCTCCAATTTCAACGCTGTAGAGGAAGCACAGAACCACTGTAATGGATATTGTACCCATGGGGAGAAATCCTTCCTACTGTCAGGCAGTTAGCTTTCAATTTCTGTCACAAAGTGTCTTTCTGTACAATTTTATAATCTAATTTAACTGCAGATATAGTTGCTTTTCCATTTAAGTACCTAATCTTTTTCTGAATAGTGCCAGGGCATGACTGTTGAGTATTTTTCAGGGTGATCTGACTTTGAGCAGATAGGAATTCAGTCAGTCCAGTTGGAAGTAATATGAATGCGGTTAGCCTAATGCTGATGAAGGGGCAGTTTAGTGGATTTTTCCTGTCCTGATGTGTTTTCCTTGATAAATCTGTCCTCTGTACAGTTTATCAGCTTATCTGCACAGTACAAGGAGTTCCACTGGTTAAATAATAGATGGATTTTAACGAAGTAAAATGTGCTTAGTCAGTCATCTGAGGTGGGGCTCCAGGGTTTTGCATCTTAGGGGAGTGGCTGTGCATGGGCACATGTGCTTTATCTGTTTATAAAAAGCAAGTAGTTTTCTGAACAGGAGAGTTAATGAAGAAGATTGCGCTTAATTTGCGTCTCGAGGTCAAACAAGGATTTTTCCATTGTGTTTGCAGGTGCCTGTATGTTTTTTGCATGCAATTCCCCCTTTCCACAGACTGCACTGACAGGGTGACGTGTGGGCTACCATTTTCAGTTACGGAAACTGGATGACATGCTTTGGGGTTGAGCCTGTAGAAGTTCATATTGCAATTTTGCCTTCTCTGGCTTGGCTGTTTTTATAGAAGTGATAGGAACTTAATTACATGCTGGCAATCTGTTCTTCTCTGGCTGAAATCAGGTGATGGTGTAAAAGGGTACTGTAAGTAAAAAAAAAAAAAAAAAAAATAATATCTATTTACACAGTGGTCAAGTAAGCTTTTTCTCTGCAGGAGACCAAGCTAACAATGGACATAAAACTTGGCATGGTTATGTGGGTGAAAAGACTTCCCCATCCTCCCCCTGCCCTTCCTTAGCCATGGAAATTTACTCATTTCTCTGCTCTTAAATCAACACACAAGATTTCAAGTCTATAAATGGATGTACAGCATCCAACTGCATTAAGAGTCTTTTCTTGGTGATAAAATAGCAAGACACAAATGGAGAGAGTGCTTATATACTTCACTTGCAAGATTTCGGCTTTTCTGGCTATCTGCTGTTATACCCATACCACCTTATGCAAGGTTTTTTTCTATAGTGTGTGTGATAGTCACTGCCCAAGATACAATCTGCATGTTCAATATTCCAATCTCAAAAATGGTCAGTTAGCTTTGTTGACATAACTACTTGTATTGCTTGAGCCAGTCTCTGCCAATCAGTCAGTGAACAGCACTTGAAAGCTGTAATAAATTAGATGTACTTATATAACTTTTAATTCTGGCTTTATAACACCATAGTCTTTTTATACAAAAATATTACCTGAAATCCTAGCACATCCATTTGACTTTGTGTCAGACTGTTGTTTCTTCTGCTGTATGGTGTATTGTTAATTAGTGACGGTAATACTGATTGCCTGAAGTCCATAGAACAGAAAGTTTTGCTTTTCTCTGGAACCAACTTCACTTACAATGAACTTTTGCAGTAAAATTTTAATGTATTCATTCTGCATTGTCTTCCTCCACAATGTTTGCAGGGTAAGTACTATTGCCACTATAAAGTTAAAGTAAAATCTAGTAGTTGATTTAATTGCAGCAATTCAAATTGCACTGGGCAATAAATAACATAAAAGCTGTTGCTACCCTTTCTGTAGCTGGTATTGCTTTGGTTGAAGTTGTAAACTTTAGTTGTTTCAAGTCAACCTCATGTTTTACGTGGTAGCTACCCTCTACGTTGTGGAGATAGCAAGTGTCTGCGGTGTCCTTTGAACTGTGAACATGTCTGTGTTCAGCACTTCTGAGATCAGTGTCCAGGGTTCCTACATAGCATATTTACCAGCTTTCATCCTCCGGATCTGTAAAGATTAGCTTTGATACTTAGGTAGAGATCAAATTACAAGAAGAGTTGATTATTTTTAAGTATTAGTTATTGAATAGCAGTATTAACAATTGCAAGGCTTAATGTATTATAAATGAGATCTCCTAAATCCTGACACTGACTTAAAATTCATGCCTCATAAAGTTTTCCTTTAAAAAAACACACCCAAAACCCTGTATTTAAAGTCTTGATAGTCTGTGAAAGACAGCGAATCTCGTAGGTTCAGATTTATAGGGCTTTCTCTGCATTTATGAGAGAGAGTGTGGTTTGGTTTTTTTTCCTGCTGACTGAGGCTTTTTCAAGAATTACTGTAGTTTAGAAAACAGTACTTAAGGAAGAATTGTCAAAATCCTGAGAAATGCAGTACAAAGGTGCTTTGAATCAACTAATAGTTCCTTTTTATTTCTGAGGGTTTATCATTTTAGAAGAGAAAAACACTCATTTTCAACCCAGCACTATAGCAAATTTTTTATTGTAGTTTTAGTATGGTCATTTTTTACCTTGAACGAGTGCAAAATAGGTAAATTATTGTGTTCTGTGCACTTCTGTGATCCAGCTTAAACCATTTGTATCTGTCTTCTAACTCTCCTTATAATTTATGTGAGTTTCTCCAGAAGCATCAGCCCTCACCTGCAAATTGTAGTTCTGCTGCAAAAGGATGTCTTGGTCTCTAGTTGGAGCCCGCTGTGCAGAGCAGCTTGCTGTGTGTGTTGCTTTCTGTCATAATGGCACTTAGAAGTGGATTGAGACCACGCAAAGTTGTCACACAAGCCTTCAGTCAGCTGTTGGACAGCAACAACTTTAAGCTCTGCAAGTTTGGAAAATATTTGTACCATCTCTTCCATGTTATGTCTCCTTCCTCCAGGCAGTCTACTAAATCTTTTTTTTTTTTTTTTCCCCATCCAAAGCTCAAAACTGTTGTTGTGTATACCTGATGGATAGATTTATTCTGTGGTCTGTTTTCCTGCTGTAAAAATAGCTAAATAGTGAGAGAAGATAGGTAGAGAAATTCTGCAATAACCTTCGTGGGAAGCTTAGGGACAGGTTAGATAACAATCCAGAGGAGGATGTAAGGATGCTTGTCTTGCTTCTGGGCCGTGGAAGGGACAAGATACAGTCTTGTTCCTTCAAGCTTTCCCTTTCCAGGTCTCACTTCATTTTCACTGCAGAGTACTTACTTGATGACAGCAGAGAGAATTGGTAAGTGAGGCCATCTTCCTGTGAAAATGGAAAACATATGGAAGCCAGAGTATGTTGTTTTAGAGGAACTGTCTGATAGTTTGCCTCTCTTCTGAGGTGAGATACTTCTGCATCCCTGGCCTGTCACTGGGGAGTGTGGGGCTCTCGGGTGTCTAAAGATCTCACTCTGTCCTGCTAACTCTTAGTAAGGGTAGTTTTAGATTAGTTGCTGCCCCCTCCCAGCTGGTCTGGCTGACCTCAGGGCTATAGAAATGTCTGTATTACAAATCAAGGAGTAACAATCCTGAATTATTCTGAACTTTGGAAATGTATTATTGTATGCCATAATATGATGTAAATCCTGACACCAATAATAGTGTTTTAATTTCTCAGCAGAGCAGTTCCACCATTCAGTTCAAATCTTTTTTTTTCTTCCCTGTAAGTAATCCTTGACACTACATACACCTGCTAACCTTTAGGATTTCCACTGTTTGCTCTCTCCACAGCAGTTGTAATGAAGGCTGCTTTGTAATCTTGTAGAATAGAATGATTCTTTTCATGAAGCACTATTGGTTTTGTTTTTATTTGTCTGGTTGGTGTCACTTAGCAGTTGACAGAGCTGGGATGTCAGTGGAGCTAGTGGAGCATGTAGTCCATTCAGGGCTAGTGGAAGGTGTCCCTCCCCGCTGCAGGCGGGTTGGAAGCAGATGATCTTCAAGGTCCCTTCCAACTAAAACCGTTCTACTTAACATGTAGCATGTTAATGTTAAATTAACATGTTACATGTTAAAGTAACATGGCAGGATGTTTTCAGCTATTCAGTTTGTTATCTGTCACCATTAACTTGCTGTTTGTGCCCTGAACTTGATTGAGGAAATTGATTTAGAGTTGGGATGTAATGCCAATCTAATGTCAGCCTTCAGCAAGACCTGTGGGAGCCCCTCTGAATAAAGCAGAGAGATGTTTGCAATTATAGCTATATCCTGTAGCTGCAATAACTTTCCATCAGTAGTCATGGTTTTGTTTTCAAGTATAGGTACCTACTGTTAGAAAATTTTGTGAGAGAGGAAGGTTACTGTGCACAGGTGATAAGCATTGATGAGACCGATGTCTTCCACATCTGCTGAAGGGCTTGAAAATTATCCCCTTTATTTAGATGCCTAACCTGTGGCTCTTTTGGTAGTATGTGTTTGTACAGTACCTGTTTAATGTTAGAACTCCTAGTGCCTGCACATGTCCTGTTTTTCTCTGTTATTAGGGACATATTAAAGTTATATTTTTCTTTCTTCTGCAGTATTAATGCTCAGCTGTTAACTAACTGGCTTGAGTATTAATGCAGGTGCAATAGCTGATGAAATAACTAATTTCATTTTTTCATGAGATTTCCTGAAGGATTGTCTTGTGTTTAATAGAAATATTGATGTGTGTGTATATATGTATACAGACACTTTCATTAAGTGTAGGACCACCAGATCGGTAATGTGTTCATTTACTCAGCCACCCTGCTTTTTAAGAGATGCTGTCAGTTGAAAAATAGGGGGGTTGCTTTAGCTGTGGCTTGACTGTCAGATGCTGTTTCAGTATTTCTTTTGGCATGTTGCCTAGCTCTGCTAAGGTCTGAAAGGGCAAGGAGGTGAGAAGCCCTTGCTTGCCTTTCCCACCGATGCAAGTGTGGCTGGGCCCAGCATTCAGGACCATCGCTGTCCCAGAGGTTTCTGTTGTCTGGCATTGCTCTCTGCCTGATTTCATGGCACTACTTGTTCCTGCCTCTGATTCTGTTAGCGTGAAGGGGTTCGGCTACACCTTTTGTAGGGTGCCAGTGTACTGCCTGATGCTGTATTTGCTGTTTGGCAGCTCTAGGATTTGAATGTAATCCCAGATACAGGTCATTTGGTCCATACGCTTTTTTTACTGTTTGAGCCCTGCCCTGGCCTTATTATGTGTTCGAGGTAGCAACATAGTTCTGCTTGGCTGACCTCTTTCTCCCTCTAAGGGAGAAAATTGAGTCTGCATTGAAGTCCAGGTGAATAAAATGCAGAGTGAGATTTGGATTGGAGAAGACTGAGACAATAGAGGCAATTCCTTTTCCATGGAAAGCTGTTGTAATTCCTGTGTTACCTGCCAAAAGATGTTGTGGTCCTGACCAGCAACTGCAGATGTTTAAAACTTTGTGAAGTTGAAATGCTTGTATTGGGAGATCAGTTCAGAATTCCCCTTCTATTGGCTAGAGCGCTGCCAAAAGCTGCCAGCTGCAGCAGAAAAAATCCATTGCTTTCAGAGTAAGGCAATATGAGTGTAACATAGTTACTGTACCTGCCTATATAATTCTCAAGGCTGCCATATCTCACCTAGGCAAGAGTGCCAAGACATTCCAAAGTCATTACCAGCAGTGCTGTCTGCTCATATTGTTACAAAAATAATGGGCTTTTTGATATCAGTGAAGGATAGAGATTCAGCTAGAAAATTAATCTTGTGGCCTTAGTTATTTTTAACTGCTGAAATCTTAAGGCTGGCTGCCTTCTTAAATTTTAATGTCTCTTGCGTTTGTGATGAAAGTTGCACTTGTGGGGGATAGTACCAGGGGGAAGATAGGAGCATTGCACGTGTACACTGCAGCAGTGTTTACTATCTTAACTGCTTAAGAAAGCATGCAGGTTTTGGTAGCTGTGATCTCATCTGTGGATCAGAAACTATGCACTGAATTGTGACCGTGTATGAGCTTGATCCTAACATTAGGAAATGCAAGCCAATTTTGCAGTGAATGCAAGCTCTTCTATTATGTGGAAATTAAACATTAATAGATGCGTAGCCACAAAAAAGCATGGGAGGACACAGTGCTGGTTTTGTGCATTCACTGTATCCTCATATGGTATGTTCCGTAAGGATTCAATCAAGAGTGTGCATGCAGTCCAAAGTCTGGCATTTTGTAACTTGGATAACATATTTTTCTTAATATAAATTTAAAACAAAACACCACCACAACTGTTTATCACAGCTGTTTGCTACAACTACTTGTGTTTCTGAACTCAGGACAAGTAATGCTTCAAAAATCTGGATCATTTGCATTGTCAGTGGTTTTATTCATGTTGCTGGAAGTAATCACGTGGATTTCTCATTCAACTGTTCTGTAGGATATGGAAGCTGCTACTTGTTTCATTTTAGCAGCAGTGAGATAGCAAATATGGCCTTGCAGAGGAAAAAGACCTATAAAAACAACAAAATTATTTTTCTGCCTTTAACTGCAGTTAGTTGTGACCTCCTGATGTTCTGATACTGAGCCTGATGTGGTTTTCCTTGGGCTAAAGGATTGAAACTCTCTCTTAGACATCTGGTCCATTTGCCTGCTTCTGGGAATGAATGAAGGTTACAGCAAACGCACAATATCTCAGAAACCTTGTGTTTCAGTGATGAGCTCTTCTGCAAATCAGTTTTTGATGGCTAACAACTTTTCCAAATCTAGGCAGATATCCATAGAATCAGGAAAAAGGCTGCATGTGGAATTAACGGTCTCACTATATCATCTTCTCCTCAGTCTGCTGAGATACATGGAGTTTTTGCATTAATAAGTTGTAAATACTTACTCAGTTGTCTATCCTATCTATGTTCCTCTGTTCTCATTCTCAAAAGCAACAGAAACACTCCAAAAACTGTTGGAAGGTAGAGTTTATACAAATTGTATGTTCTGTACAGCTCTGTGGTTTAGTTTAAATGTTCTGAAGTACAACACTAAATAAAAATAATCACTTTGAGCAATGTGTTAGAATAAATGAGCAGATGCTAAGCATGGGCAGGCATATGCTAGTGGGTTCAGCTGGAAAGGCTTAAGAAATCTGTTTTCACTGGAGATCACTGCCTGCATAGCTGAGAGCCGGGATAGATTCACCAGGGGAAAGTTATGCTCGACCAACCTCTTAGTCATTTCATTATAGAAATCTGGCTTGGTAGATGAGGGGAGAACAGTGGATGTTGCCTGCCTTGACTTCAGTAAGGCTTTTGACACTGTCCCATAACATCATTGTAGAGAAGCTGTTGAAGTATGGGCTGGAATAAGCAAGACAGTGAAGTGGATTGAAAACTGGCTGAATGGCTGTGCCTGGAGCATGATGGTTGGTGGCACAAAGTCTAGTTGGAGGCCAGTAACTAGAGGTGTACCCCAGGGGTCAATACTAGGTCCATCTTCAGTACTGGTTAACATCTTCATTAATGATCTGGATGATGGGACAAAACTGTACCCTCAGCAAGTTTGCTGATGACACGAAACTGGGAGGAGTGGTGAGTGGAGGGCAGAGGGTTGTGCTGCTATCCAGAGTGACCTCGACAGGCTGGAGAGATGGGCTGTCAGGAACCTCATGAAGTTCAGCAAGTGGATGTGCCCATGGGGGAGATCAGCTCCGTTGGGATCACCCAGCTGTAAAGAAGATTGTCAGAAAAGGACCTAGGGGTCCTGGTGGACACCAGGTTGACTGTGAGCCAGCACTGTGCCCTTGCCACAAAGAAAGCTGATGATATCCTGGGCTGTGTTAGGATGAACATTGCTAGCAGGTCAAGGGAGGTGATCTTTCCTCTCTACTCAGCATGGTGAGGCCACACCTTGAGTACTGTGCCCAATGCTGCGTTCCCCAGTACAGGACTAATATGGAGCTATGGGAGGGAGTCTACTGAAGATGACTAAGGGACTGGAGCATCTCTCCTATGAGGAAAGGCTAAGAGAGCTGGGGCTGTTCAGCCTGAAGAAAGCTTGGGGGGAACCCTTCAGTGTTTACAAGTGCCTGGAGGGAGGATGTAAAGAAGATTGAGCCAGGTGGAGCCCAGTGACAGGTCAGCAGGCAACACAAACTGAAACATAGGAGGCTCCCCCTGAACATTCGGGAAACACTTTCTTACTGTGAGGGTGAGCACTTACTGGCACAGGTTGTCCAGGGAGGTTGTGGAGCCTCCATCCTTGGAGACAGTGGGATCTGTCAGAATGTGGTCCTTGGCAGCCTGCTCCAGGCTGCCCTGCTTGAGTGGGAGCGGAGACAAGGTGACCTCCAGAAGTCCCTTCCAAACTCAGCAATTCTGTGGATTGATTGTGTGAGTCTGTGTAATCCATTGTAGCACAAAATGGACCAATTCTCTGTGCATCACCCCATCACCCTTACAGTGAAATAAAGAGGATGCTCCACAGTGTGGGACCTTCAGGACTGACTTAAACACTTTCCCTCGTATGCTCAAGTGCTCATTTCTGTTCAGTTGTTGATGATACTGTACCCTGACACTGCTCAGGGCTCAGCTGTTTCAGTGCCTGCCTTCCAAGTGGGACATTTGGAATGACATGGCTTAAAGTTTTGAAGAATTCTGGGGCTTTTTGTCTGTTACAGAACCAAGTAACTTTATAATTGATGGAAGGACAGAAGAGCAATTGGGAAATGCAAGACAGTAAAAAAAGGCCCTGTTGCTGAAGCGTGCTATCTTGGAGCATCCAGACAACCTGTTGCTCCTTCTGAAGTGTGCAGCCTTGCTAAATGAGTCCTGTTCGCCGCAGAGAAACACAGCTATGTGTGTTCTGTCAGGAGCTGCTTCCTGAGAGAATATCTAGCTGCAGATATCAAAACAAGGTTATACTAGAAGCAGCGTAGTGTCTGGTGCATTTTGGTGGTGGTTTTGTGTTCTTGGGGTTTTTTTGTGACAGTTCAGTTATTCCTTGTGATCAGAGATAGTTTTTCTAATTGTGCAACATGTGAGGGAATTGGGAGACCAGCTTACTCTTCAGTGTTCTGGCTGCTTTGCAGCTGCCTTAGGAGGGGGACTTGATGTTGGATAGAAAAAAGGTCACAAAAGTGAAGCTGTATTTTAAATCAAATATCAGGCATTTGGAAAGTTAATAATACAATCTTTCCTGGTTTAGTGGGGAGCTTGCCCCAAGTCTTACATTTTTGTACTTGGGAGTTGTTCCTAAATCTAAGGGGTTTCCTTCCCCTTCCCCTAGTGACGTTCTGTGGTCATTTTGTTTATGTCTTGAGCAGAATTAGTGTTTGTGCCACAGACCTGAGGAGAAGTTGTCAGAGTCCAGTACTCTCTGATGGGGTTCTTTTAGATATTCCATGTGTGGAGGATGTGATGTTTAATATCAAAATTTTTTAAATTTCAGGTACTTGATGTGACAGCGGATTTCTGGTTTAGAACAATACAAAATATACTGAAATCACAATGTAAATGTACATTACGCTTGGCAAAATACAGCAGTGGCAGTATACAGTTCAATCACAGTACTGATGTGATTCTCATTACCGGTCTTAAATTTTCCAAATAAGACAGCCTAAGCAACAAATAGGTCTACTGAGGAGTGAGTAGTTCAGGGGAGAAAAGCAAGATGGTCTTTCGTCGTATAAAATTATGTGTGGTAAGGAACCGCCCAAAAGCAGCCAGTTAGCAGCATTTCTATCATATGTAGATCCAGGCAACTGAAATATGAAAGTCATTACCTTTACCAAGTCATGTAATGAACGTCAAAGGGAATTTACTGGGATATTTTGCCTTGAGAATGGCTGTTCTTTGGCAAAAGCACTGCCTGTGTTCTCATTTACAGAAGTGGTTATTTGGTCAAGCATCTACTTAAGTTCTTAAGATCCTTGGGGGGAGCAGGGGTGGGCGGGGGGTGAGGGAATTGTGAGTTTGGCTGAACTGCCTTTTTTTGTTGCTTAGGCTGCTTTATGTGGCAAATTTAGTGTCCTGTCAAGAAATATCTCCTTAGAAGTTTTGGAGAAGTGTCTGCTTGTGTTACCTTGATAGCTGGGAGAGAACAACTTGAGGGCTGCCTCAAGAGCTGACTTAGTACTGCATGGATTTTAACATGGATGATACTGTCTGTGATTCCTCAGGTAAGGGTACCTGCTAGTCAGAGCAAAACCAGGTCTGGGTAACTGCAGACAGAATATTTGTGGGTTTTGAGGTACAGGAGCCCAAGCATGAAAATCTTCCTAGCACATTTTCTCATCTTCAGAGAATGAGATTTCCAGGTAAGTAGTTTGTTCTCGATCTTCAGCTTGCCTGATCTGCTACGTCATCCATCAAGAAGTCAGGAAATAATAATAAAGCCTGCATTTAACTTATCTATTGGCTCTTACTGTGACATTCCAATTAATGCTCACATCTGACCTATTTTTTCCTATGCTGTCTGTTGCAGTGCTTCATGGCCGCAGCAGGGTACTAAACGATAATAGAGGAAACCGACATTAAGACATACGGCTTAAATCCACACGGCTGGTTAGAAAAGCAGTTGTCACTGCCTTCCTGGTGCAGCATGGCGTTTGGACTTGGTGTTCTCTGCCTGTTACTGTGGGCAATAACAGGTAGGAGTTTACTACTTGTGTGTCTTGAGTCACATGGAATGAGTGAGACATGCTCCTGGAGTGTGTATACAGGTGCAAATGAAATATGAATAAGGCATGAGCTGGGAAATCTCGTGACTCGTCAGTGCAAAAAGTTCTTTTAAGGTACAGCTTTGTAACTGGCGGTTGATTGCAATGCAGGGAGGCAGTTGTGAGTAGCTGGAGCCAATCTCAGTAGGGCTGTTTCAGGAGAGATGCATGGGGCAAGAAGGGGTAGTGGGAGGGTTCAGAGTTCTCCTTTCTCTTGCAGGACAGCAGTTAAAGAATGACATGTTGTTTGTGTTCTAAGCTACATTTTTCCTTAAGTATTATAGAATGATTTATGAGAAGCATAAATGCATTTGTTTATCTCTCACCTCATGATCAGATTTACAGACATGTATTTCTTTTCGAAGACCACAGGGAAGTTCTGTAAGATTCTGCTTCAGCTGCACATATAGGTAAATTATTTCCATAATCAGATGAAGAATGATAGTAATTCTTAATACTGCCCCCATGTCACAGGAAGACTTAATCTTGCAAAGGCAGTTTTGACAGGGTGCCTACAGAACAATATATGCAAAGATGAGGTTTATTTCTTTAAAAGCCAGTGTTTGAATTCTGGCTGTTGAGATACTGGCAGAGTCTATATTGGCAAGAATTGGGAAAATAATCCTCGGTAATCTGGTTTTCATCTCCTGTGGTATAAACAGGTATGGCTGTTTCATGAGAGAGAGCCTTTATAATGTGCTAAGAATTAAACTGACTACTGAATTTGGAAATGTTGGGTGATGGGGGGGATAGCTAGATCACCCTGAGGATCTCATCATGTTAAGTTTTTTGAAGGGAACATGGAGCTGATGGTTTTATTGCTGTAGTAAACAATAAATATGCCTTCTGTAAATAAATAAAATGCTGTCCTATGGCATAATGAGTACCAGCTATAGGGTCTATGCCCGATCTTTAAAAAAACCAAACCACAGCCACTTCAATAAAAGGTAATAATGTGCAGTAAATACTGAATTTTGGCTGTAGACCATGTCAAAATTTTGTGCTTTTTATAATGCTGGTAATTGTTAGCAGGCTAGAATATCCTCCATGTGCATATAAAAAGTCTTGTTTTCATTCTTTAATTGCAATTTTGCTAAGTTCTCTTGATTTATCTGAAAACATGACCATTATACTCAGGTGCTGGCTGTATTCCAAGCCTCTCACTGTGTCTCAGGTACCAGCAATAATGTTTAGGGGCTAATACTTTCCAGTGTCAGATATTATTTTAGTAAAGATTTTAGTATTTATTTCCATCTTGAGTATTTACAGTATTTTCTGTCCAATTAATATTACCCCTTACCTAAAATGGAAGGTACTTGCTGGTTCCAGGATATGTTTGCTGAAATAAATCAGCAATGGATGCTCACCTTTAAGTCAGAAGGACTTATTTTTAGTGCAAGCTTTAAGGTGAACTGGCTCAGGCTCAGAATTTTCTGGATGTTCATTTAGCAATTTTTCCTCTGCATATGAGCTTGTGCTTTTTTAGCATCGAAACCTGTGTATGCAGCTCCCAATTTCTCCATGTAGGTGTTCTTTGTAATGCCAGTCTCATTTCACTGGCTTATATCCATTCATTGATGAAATCAGCTTGTATGGAAACAGATTTAAATTATTCTGGCCGTTAATAAAATCAATAGTTTTTAAGCTAATGCATCCAAGTTTTTGTTTTTGGTTTTTTTCCTATGAGAGATATAGAAGACTTTGCTTTCCACCACAGAAACAAGGGTTTATTTTGCAACTCGGAATACACCTTGAAATCCATTCAGTCTAGCTCTCATCTTTATCAGGCATATTCTAATCTGGCATTTGAGGCAGAACTTGCAGATACTGCTATTGAAATGCATTTCTGCACATATAATAGCATTCTCATGGCTGATTCTCAGTTTTCTCGTACTGTGTGTTCATACTGTAGTGCTTTGTTCTGAGACTAGCCACTCCAACAAAGGCACAAAGATGGATTAGTGGGTAATTGCAGTCACAGGTGTTGTGCAGTCTAGTCTCCATGCAGCCCAGCTGTAGATTACATGACCTCCCAGAGTCTTTGCTGCACATCGCTAGTATACTTTTCTTTGCTCTAGGGGAGTGTTTTTCTAAATACATTACAAGCCATCAATTTTCAACACATTTCATTATTGCTGGTCTTGGACTTTGAAGAACAAGATGAATACTGTTTTCTTCCCATGTATTTAATGCATGAAAGTTCATGGAGTGTCAAAGGATGCCTTAAAACGTAGTATGCCTCTGAAATGCCAGTTAGAATGCACTGTGACCCCAGGTTAGCAGTTCTTCTCGCTTGTACTGCCATGGCTAGATGTTCTAGTAATGTGTTCTGATTCACACAGATCTTTCCAGAGAGACAAGATGGTGAAGTGCCTGATTATGATCTCTGAGATTATAGTGAGTTATGCAGTATGTCAGGTTAGTTTACATTGTCCATGTCTGTTAGAAGTGGTCTGGTGTTTCCTGGTGGAGGGATGTAATGGCTGCACCTATGCATCGACCCGTCTAGCCTCCAACTGCAAATATCCTGTGTCCTTGATGGGGCAGACAAGCTGTCTGTTGAGTGGTTCATTGGGCTTAGATGCTTGTGTGTAAATGAAGGGAAGAATGGGGCCATGGGTTGGATGAATTGTTTTGACAGGCTAGATCCTGGTCTGCAGTTTGGGCCTGTTTGGATCGTGAGCATATCCACAGCCTGCTTTACAAAAAAATAAAAAAAATAAAAAAAAAAAATTGGGGGAGGGAGATGTGTTCTTTAGGGGCTGGGTAGTTGTTTTTAGGTGGGTTTTTTTTTGTCTTTAGATAGCACTTGGTTGATTTATCAGTGGCAAACAGGGATGATAACAATTCATGCAATGAAAACAATACTTGGAGAGGACTGTCAGGCCCACTGAACTAATTAGGGAGCTTTAACTGATCCTGAACACCAAGTGAATGATAAACATCATGAAGGCTGCTATAATGGCCAGAAATACTTTGCAGCTTCATTGTTTGTAGATTTAACTAGAATGCTCTTGGCTTTAGCTTTGTGTTGAGAATTTGCTTTTATGTAACTGAGCTTTTTTCTTTTTTGTCTGTTTGTTCTCCTTCTCCTCCTCTTGCAGTGATTAATCTGCAGTCAGCATCGTTACTGAGGCCCAAAAGAACACTTTGGTATGCCAGATGTGTCCCTGTTTAAAGTCCTGTGAGATTTCAGGGAAAGGGAGGGGAAACACCAAATAACCTAAAAGCAGCCTGTAGAAAAAAGAATGAAAACATATTTGTGGTGTACAGAGGTGTTAGCTGTTGTTAGAGGAACTAATGCAGTGACTTTTTAGTTATTGATGAAGTTCTCAGTAATACAGCTTTTCTGGTTTCTAGGACAGTACTTTCTATAGGCCTTTGCTAAAGCTGCTGGAAAATAAGTCTTTTTCAGCATTTATGATATAAAGTGTGTTCTTCGGTGGTTTGTAACTCTGCTGTGGGATTGGCCCTAGCTTGAAAATTGGAGTTCAAGTTCTCCTCTGAAGCAACTGAAATTTTTTTTTTGCTTCCAGAACTTTAAAAAAATTGTTTCAACGTGTTATGGTGGTAGGAAAAAAAGTTATTTCTTAGTGATACAGCATCTTTCATCTCAAAACTCAACAAAATAAGGTAAAAGTTACTTGGATAGATTTTTAAAAAAATAATTAACCCTAAAAATGGAATACAACTAGTTTGTTGCTTAGAGTGGAGGGAGCAGATGTCAAGAAAGCAGGGACAATCCTGATCTTCCTGTAGGAAACTGCTGTAGGACCTTCCATGTGCACATCATTCAGAGGCTCTCAGGCTGTGAGAACAGTGTGCCACATGGGCTCTCAGTGCTGTGCTGCTAGCAAGAAGGTAGTGGGAGGTGATTCTGGTCAAATGTGACTATTCTTGGTGCAGGGTCTGAATCTGAGCTCTCCTCTATTGCACATTTCCTCAATCCCATTTCTGCTGCTTATACTGCTTGCTGCTAGGGAAAACAAATAAACCAGCCCACAAAGTGGGTCACTCTGTCCTTGTAGGGTTTCATACTGGGGTAGTTAGCCATGGTAAACCCAGCATTAGTGCGCTGTCAGTTTCCTAATTACTGACTGAAGAATATTTGCCTCCAGGTCATTCAGGTGCTCCAGGCCCTCATGGTTGTGTGAGCCTGCTGGAGATGGGAGAGAGCATCTGTTAGGCTTTGCAGCTACTCTCCATGTCCAGTTGAGGAAAGGTCTCCAGCCAGCTGTGACAGGAACAGCTGTGTTCCTGCTGGGCTCCTGACATCTGTGGGCTTGCGCACCAAGATATGAAAGATTTGTAGCATACAGCTCCAAGAAGGGTGTGGATGTTTCCTCACTAAAGGAAGGAATCTCTTTAAAATGAAGCTGTATTCCACAGTGTGACTCTTTTTATTAGGGTTTTGGTGGGGTGTATGGATTTGGGATTTTAGGGTAACCAGCTTGCCTGACTATGTCTCTGGGTCAGTGCTGACGTGCTTTAGACATAACAAGGTACAGCTAAAAGTGAGGGGAACACTTGGTTTGCAGAACCTTTAGGATATTGCTAGCCCAGGCACCAGAAGGCTTTCAGGGCTGATAATAAAGGGAGGCAGTCTTTCTGTTGGTAACACAGATGAGTACTTCTGAAACAATAAACAGGATTGCATGATGCTGGGGTTTTTTGCCATTACTGGTTAAAATAGAACAGTGTTTTAATTTCTGAGTTCGGTTAACTAATGGAAAACAGCTGTGCTATGACCTCAGACAGCAGGTAATGGGCAGGTAATGTGTTAATAGACACAGACCTCACTTTGTGACCATTCATGTGGCACGCTTTCAGTAAATTTTCTGTAAATAAGAGACCTTGCTATCTCTTAGTTGAGCTCATTGCAGGCTGGAGATTGGACAGTGTGAGGGGAGTATGAAATCAGAGATCAGACTAAGTTCACTTGAAGTAGATCTTACCTGTTTTCTATCTGAACACAATTAATGGACATACCTAGTGTCAGGCTGAAATAGCCTGCTAAATTCACCCTTTCTTGCCCACCTACTGCTAGAATTTTACTCAGGTAAAACCCTAGTTGAAGTAAAACATGAAACCTTGATTACTTTGATATTTGGATTACACTGTTACGTTTAATTTAGAGTTGGTAGGGAAATAATTTTCCTGTTGTACAGAAATTCTGAAGTTTAATTTTTTTTCCATTTTATATTGGGATGAAACCAAGGCCTTCTGACATTTGAAAAAGGGAGCAGCTAAGGCCTGTGGCTAGGATGCTTGCTTGGGGGAAGTCATGCATTACCTTAGGAATATGCTGGGCTTGTTTCTCTGGATAAAGAAACACCGTTAATTTTGTGGGAGCTTGACTATGCAGTGTGGTAGCTGGTGTGTCAAACTGAACATGGCAGTGTGAGACCTGAAGCTTTGTTTGTCATCAGGCTGAGTGAGGACTTGAAGTCTGGCCTCAGGTTAGAGGTTTGGATTATTCCAGTTGTGTAAGTCTGTTTCTAAGACAAGAATTTTTGGCCATTCTTTTCTGAACAAATAAATAATGAAACCTCAAAACTTCTTAACAGGTTGGTCACTTTCTCCTTCAGGGGTGAGGTAAAGAAGGGAAGGGATGAAAACAGCCCTCAGAGGAGTTTCGACCCACCTCAATAGTGCTGGTCCTAAGGAATTAATTGTGATGAGTTGTTATTGACCTAATATTGCACATTCACACAGAATTGTGTTTCTGTTTTACCCTGTTTTAAAGGCCTGTTTCTCATATCCCTACTGATTTACAGGATTAACTAAATTGATGTGGGTTGAAAAAGGACCAAATGGTTAAGTGGACAGCCTGACTCCTATACTTCATTTTAACCCAGAGCTCTGCTGGCTCCCCTGTCCTAAGTTGTGCAGACGACTTAAAGGAAAGACTTGTGATGACAGTTCAGAGTCTCTGCCAGGTTCTTAGATTCCTGGAGGTGAAAGGGAATGTAGAGGAACTATTTACATGCAGTGTGAAAATAAATAAATAAATAAATGCACAAATTCTGAGCATCTCCTGGGTACAGGTAAAGAAACTTCATGTCGGGGCTATATTAGAACAGGATAGGTTGTTTTAAATTCATGTTCCCCTGGGCAGATTTTTCACTGAAAGTGTAAAATAGAAGAGTAAATAGCATCCCAGCTGTGTGTGAGGGAGCAGCTGCAGTCAGAAAAATGGTACTTGAAGCTGTTTATCCTTTTTGTCAGCTTCCTATTCAGTTATACCTGTATGCAAGTCATTGATGTTTTCTTGAAATTTGTTTTTGTTTCTTGTCTTTTCCTCATCCCAAATAGCCAGCTCTGCAAAACCTTTGTAAAGTCTTGTCCTCTCTATCCCTCAGTGTGTGGTGCAATTTTTATTTTTTTTAGGGGGGGGGTGGGGGTTGTTTGGTTTGGGGTTTTTGCATTGAACTTAACCTACTTTGGAAGCTGTACATTCATCCCGGGCAGTATGATGCCCCACAAGTATTTCAGTAGCTGTATTCAGGTCATGTATGGTGAGGGACCATACTACAGTTCAGCCCAGAAGATGTGGGTGGAACTGTAGGGCGGTGGTTAAATGTACTGCATGTGCGGGAGAATCTCTGCATCTCTAAGGTCATGGTCAGACCTAACCCCGATTGCCAGCCTATTCCTACTTGATTTCATTTTTCCTGCCCATCAGCTCAACAGATTTGAGCTGGGATCCGTTAGTCAAGCTGCTTTTTTTCTTTTTCCCCTGCCATATACTGTTGTGAATAATGAGGTTTCTGCAGCCATAATTCAACTGTTAATGAAATGCAAAGGCAGAATAATTCTGTCTTCCATTACTGTCTTAGCTCCACAGTGGTGACATCTTGTTTTCATTGATTGAGTTAACATGATTTTCATCAAGACTTGCTAAGAAGAATGTCCTGGGTTTACTCAAGTGTTTTTTGTAGCCTGATTAGATTTTTTTAAGTTGCATTTTGGAGAGAGGAGTTCTGAAGAGCTGTTATAACCAGGAGAAAAACACCTAGAAGAGATGTTAAAAATTCCCTCAGATATACGGTATGTAGATTCATGCCTGACTTGAACACTTCACGCTCAGTCTGTGATGTGCTATGAAAATAATTATGTTGTCATACGAAAAGATGACCACTTCACTGCAAAGGAAGGAAAGATGCTCCCTATTGGAGCAAGTTCTTAGGATTTCACAAGAACTAGTGGGTAAAGTAGCAAGAGTTTGAGAATTTGATCCAGGTTTTATATTAAGCCCAGCAATTATGTTGGTGTGAGGGCCTCTTCATGAAGTTCAGGTGAGATGGTAAATGTTTCTCTTATGTAGATTTCTGCTTCCTTCTCCTTCAGATGAAACAATGACATGTTACAGAATATTACTTGAGTTTTGTTTTAAAACATGTTTTGCTCACTGTGCTGTGGGGGTAATGGAGATACTCCATGATTTATTTTTTGTATGTTCCCTGCTCTGCTCCAGTTTTTAAGTATTGGCAACTCACTTTCATTTGTATGTATTTGTAGCAAGGGAGCAAGAGGTATGATGAAAAACATACAGAGATCCTACACTGAAAAATCCTCTAAAGTATAAATACTACTGCAAAGGGGCATGCTGAAACAAAAGTAGTAGTGACATTAGTGAAAGGAAATTACTTTATTTAAGGAGGTACCACCTGTCTTTATTTTGTCTCCTGTGATAAGCCATTTTTTGGTCACAGTAAACTATATTATGGCTTGGTTGTAGTGTTGTGTCTTATGTTGGTGGTGTTGTTTCAGGTTCCAGTTGTGAGCAGTGCAGAGAAGGAGCCACTTACTCAGGTGCAGTAATATCTCCCAACTTAGAAAACACAAAAATTATGCGAGTTCCTCGTGCTATGTCAGTGTCCGACTGCATCGCAGCATGTTGTGACCTCTCTGGTTGTGACTTGTCCTGGATGTTTGAACGACGCTGTTACATCGTGAACTGCCAACACAAAGAGAATTGTGAACCTAAAAAAATTGAAACTGTGAAGTCCTATCTTACTTTTGTGCTGAGGCCTTCTCAGAGGCAAGCCTCACTGCTAGGATTTGGGCAAGCGATCCCAGGCATGGTCCACTCTGTGGGACTCCAGAATGAGCTGTCTGAGGAAGTGAGTAGCCTGAAGGAGCTGTCTCTGCTTGGCAAAGATCCCGGCCTTGAGGAGATACCTGAATACATTGATGATTATAAAGAGTTGGAACAGGACCCCTTTCAGGTGAGCATCAAACATGAGCAGAAGGAGAGCACGGATTATGCTGACTGGAGCCTCATGGTGGCAGGTGAAAATGGCTTCAACTCTTCCATGGGTGGTGATGGAGATAATCAGGAAGACTTTTCTGAAAACAAAGGGGAGACTGGGAAGGTGGAAAGCCTTCTGAATAAAAACAGCTCTGAATTGAACTCTGCCACTGAATACTCCATAGAGAGGTGGTCATCTCTCCCAGAGATTACACCGTTCCCCAGGAAGGCATTTGAAGGTGAAGCAGCTGTTCAACTTCTTGCACAACCTGATGATGCTTTGCAAGAAGAGGTATGTTTGCCCTTCAGGAAGCAGGCAGAGTATGGTGAGGCCACTTGGCAATGTTTTGTTTTTCAAATCAAATTAGGTTATTGCTTTGTTATGTAACCCCAACACTCACATAACTTAGTGCTGTTACAGTGTAGAAAATGCTGAAGGGGAGAGGATTGTCTTAATAGGCAGATGAATCGCTAAAGGACTCTTAACTTTTCTGTTATATAAGGAGCAGAGCTCCTTTGGGGACATTGTGGGGTCTGCTTGAAAGTATACAGATGATTGGGCTTGGACCTGGTGTAATAACGTTACAATATTCTTCCTTCTGACCCTTGGTGACTCATTAGAAGTTAGCTGAGCAATCGTGGATTATCTGGTATCCAAAGGCCAAGACCAGTAAGCATAAGCTCCTCCACCAATAAAATCCACCCTGTTTTGGGGGTTTCATGTTACTAACACATAGTGGTGTTACAGGTGTAATGGTGCTGGGTAAACACCTGTTGTAATGCTTTTAAAACATCTGAGAGGCAGGCATAAGGAGGGACAGTGGTGGGTTTGGACCATGATGTGCAGTGGGGTAAAGTGGATAAGATGTTTTTAGTCTCAGAATCCTTTTTGTGAGTCTGGCAATAAGAAAAATAAGTTAAATACTTCAACCCTAAATACTTCAGTGAGATGCACTTGTTTTCTATTTATGCCACCCAGGTAGATCAGTTGAGACTAAAGGGGCTCTGGTTCCTGAAGAACAGAGTGGGATCAGTTAGAAAGTTGAAACTCGGCATTTACTGGGTTTGACACACGCTCCAGCTAGAGGGAAGAGGAAATTAAGCAATGTTAGCTGGATTGCTCTAAACTCCACTAGATTTTTGTAACCAGCAACTACCTATCTCTTGCTGTATAAAGATAATGTATTGCCATTACTGTAGGGAAGAAAAATACATGTAAGTAAGAAAGTTGCATGACATCTGTGACAACTGAGGTTCTTAGAGGGGGTGACTGAAATGGCAAAATTGTGTGGAGAACAGCAAGGCTTAAGATACAATATGTCTTGGATACCATTGCAGCGTAGAGGTGCGGCAGTTCCTGGGCTCTGCTTCAAGATCTTCTAGATATTCTGAGAAGTTCTGGGATTCTTGCTGTGAGGAATTTAAGTGGTTCCTGCAGCTGGAAGAAGGACGACTAGCAGGGGCTGGGGCCTCTAGCAGCTTCTCAGAAGCTCTGTCAGCTGCTCTTGATCAAAGAATGCTTTGGGCTTTTGCCCTAGCTGGCTCATGATCACGGAGGGTTCTTCTTCAGCATGTTCTAAGGCAAGGCTTAGGAGCTCTGCCTAGAGACAGCAATGAGCTAGTCAAGAGTTTATATGGGTTGGGGCTGGCAGGCCAGCTGTTGTGGGCACCATTAGGGTGCATGTCTGCTCCAGACTGCCTGGTCAGGAAGAAGCAGGTGAAGCCTTCAGGCAGCTGGGAGGAGCCTCATATTTACAGTCCCTTGGCCTTACTGGAGGATTTAAACCACCTCGGTACCTACTGGGAGGGCAAGAGAGCAGGGTGCAAGAAATGTGGGAGGTTTCTGGAGTGTGTTGGTGATAACTTCTTGAAGTTATCAGAGGTGATTGTGGACTGACAAGGAGAGAGGTTCTGCTGGTTCTCACCCTTGCAGGCAAGGAGGCATTGGTCAGGGATGGTGGAGTGGCCATGAAGTGGAGGTGGAGTTCAGACTCCTGAGAGGGGCAGGAATGAGTCAAAAAGCAGTGTCACAGCCACGGGCTTCAGGAGAGCAGCCTTTGGCCTGTTGTGGGATCTGCTTGGAAGAATCCCAAGGGGGACTGTCCTGGGGATAAGTGGGGACCGTGAGAGCGGGTTGCTTTTCAGGGATCACCTCCTCCAGGCTCAAGATAGCCTGCAGCTTTTATGATTGACCAAGTTGTCTGGAATGTGTTGGCACGAGTGAGAAGAGATTAGAACTTGTCTCCATACATATGGAAGAATACTTGATAAAGTGCTACTGCAAGTTCAAAAGTGGGTGCTGCTTCTGCAAGCAGAGCTCACTACAGAAGATTTGTTTTTAAAAGTATCTACCATGCAGACCTTGAAATGAGCATAAATTAATATGGGAGTTTAGGTGAGAGGGGTAGATACTAGGGTTTTTTTTCTATTAGTATGGAAAAAGTACATATAAATGCACATATGAAAAGTGTGATCCTGGAGTATACTGTTCCCACGGATAAACTTGGTGTGACATTCTGTCATGTACTAGAGTTGCATAACAAAGAGCAATAGCTGAGCTGTTCTTAAAAAGTTAAAAATAAGGAAACCAACCACTGCTGTACCAAGGTCATCTCCTGTTTCTTGTTCCACCTGCTAGGGAAAACAAACAAGCATCTTCTGGTTACTGCCAGTGCTGTGTGCTGGAAGTCAAGTCGTGGAAAGAACCTGCAGTAGCTTCACGCACCACCATGTTTGTGCACTTTGGGTGTGCGGTAAGACTTGAAGCTTGTCTGCATTGTACGTTGCTGCCAAATGGCAGCCACATGGGCACTGTGCTAAGCTTTAGCCAGTTGCCAGGATCCTTGCCGACTGAACTGCTTATGCCTTGTGCCATACAACTTTGAGTTCACCTGAAGTGTGACAAACAGAGCTGAGCGAATTTGTTCCCATCTCTTAAGGGATCATGTGACTACAGCTTTATGAAAGTTGAAATTTCACATCTTGTAATGGTAATGATATTATCTGGCCAAGCCTACTTTTAAGTCTTTACTTTCATTTTTTGCCATCCCAGCCAGCATAGAAAGATTTTTCTTTTTGTTCATGCACCACTTGTGGGTAGATGGGAGTTTATTGTGAAGTGAAATGCAGAGAAAACTATTTCTCACTGGGACACAGCAGAGGCATTCCTGTGTGGCCTTTACATTATGCTAATGTTATGCTAACAGAGCTGTTGAAATTCCTGTGGAAAGGCTGAGGAATGAGCTTGCTTCTTGCAGAAGGGATGAAGCTCCACAACTGGGTCAGTTTTTAGCTCTACCTGGTAGTGACGTTGAAGAGCTGATAAGACAGTAGTTAGAACTAAGGTGATAGGGCAGTGCTCCGTTAGCAGAGCTGTAGAGAGTTGATGGAATAGCATTGAAAGCTGTTCATTAAATGAATCGTGAAATGACTCTAAATGACTCTATTAACGTCGAGAAAAGTATAGAATCTGGAGAAGCAGAAGGCTTTGAGAAACTGCCAAAGCCTGTGCAGCCTTTGTTTCCCAAGTGGGAATCCTTTGAATTTAGACATCCATAAAGAAGTGAAGATGGCAAGCGGTTTTGGCAAATGCCTTTCCCTGGCATTCCCCAGGTTCAACTTCAGTCCAGACGCATCTCCTTTCCCCTTTCTAGTCTCCACTGCCCTTCTTTTCACTGCATGTTATGCTCGGCCCTTTTGGTAAGGTGACAGGCAGCACAGGAGGTTGGGGTCAGTATGCAGAAATTTTCTTTTGCCACTTGTTGGCTCTTACTCTTTTCTGCCACTGTTCCTTCCTCCTTGTTTCCTCTGCTCCGGTGTGGGCTTCTCTGTGTGCCTTAGTCCCCTGGGAGGTGGCGTGAAGTCTTCTTCCAAGAGTCTGTCTCCAGCCCTGTGCCCAATAATGACCCTTCCACATCACCC
The DNA here is from genome assembly GCF_023634155.1 of Falco peregrinus. Taxonomy (NCBI): domain Eukaryota; kingdom Metazoa; phylum Chordata; class Aves; order Falconiformes; family Falconidae; genus Falco; species Falco peregrinus. Next base: position 102,168,214 of record NC_073723.1, on the reverse strand, counting down.
CTCTCCTGCTGTCCATCCCACCCACCTCCTCCCGTGTTCCTGCCCCCAGTGGATATTGCCCTTTCTTAATTGTGTCCAAGTGGTTGCAGTGTTGGTGTGTGGTGGATTGTTTTCATCCACTGCCAAAACAGGGACCGCAGGGGTGACCCCTGTAGCCAGTCCCCTGACACCCAAACCCTGCCAGTTATGTCTAACACAAACTTCTGGCTTGCCTTCAAGTTTTTTTGGTTTGGGAATGGCACTTGTGACTCTAGTAAAATAAGATGCTGCCTGCGATAAATTCTGGTGATAGGTTTTCCTTTTTAATGTGCCTCTTTGTCCAGCAAGCAGATATTTTAATCAAATCTCATATGGAGATATTTGTGTTTCCTTCTCAAAAAAAGTTTCTTTGGAAACTAAATTTTGTTATTAAGGAAATCTTAAGTTTTTATACTGGGGTGAAAAGGCTGGGATGCCTCCAAATAGTTTGGATTATATACCAGCAAGAAAACTCTCAAACTGTGGTCTTTTTATAGATTAAGAAAATATGAAGGTCTTAAAAACGTTTTTGCTAATAACTTTAATGAAATACCCTCTGTTCATTGCATGTTATACACTTTCCTATCCTCTGCTTAATTCTACCACAGCTATTCTATAGCTCTGTTCCTAAATCCATGCTGACACACTGTTCTGCAGCTTCCGGACAAAGCTGTTTTGACAAGCAAGACAGAGCAGGTGGCAAAAATGCTGTTCCTCCCTTCACAGTAGTCATCAGGATGCAGTGTCCTTGGGTGCTGTGTTCTTTGAGCAAGAACCTGAAGAGAGATTTTAAACTGCGAGACCAACCAAACACAGGCCTCCAGAGTCTGTGCCCTGGGAGCATCCTTGCCATAAATGCAGTCAGGTATAGGGGGTTCTGTATGTGACTTGGGATAGAGCATTGAGTTCAGAGTGATCTTATGGACTGCCACCCTCTAGCAGCTCAGTAACTTGTATACATTTAGAAATCTGTAGAGACTAAATGTTGTCAAGCTGGCCAAGTCAGAAATCTGCAGTGCTCCCATCCTTGAAGTGAGATACCTGTGAAATATTCATTGTCTTTCTAAAATTTCCAGTTACCTGCTGATCTGTTAAGCAAGGTAAAGTTTTTGAAGTCTTAGATTCCAGCTACTGCTCTGTTGATAATGCAGTGTGTCAAACATTTATTTAGTAGGTTAGGCCTGACTTGTCCTGAGTGTATTGGATTTGCAGGAATAATGGTGCGCTCAAAATACATAAAGCTCTACCTAAGAAAGCTTAAGATGGCTAAGAGAATATATGTAATGAACCTTTTAATGTCTAATTGGTATGCCTTCAGAATTTATATTTAAGGGTTAGAATGAAGTGAAATATCAGAGATGTTCATATCTTATTTTGGCTTTATTTCAGTTTTGAGGCCTGTGAATGCTCAACAGTTGTGTTTGGTTAAAAATGCATTTACTTAATCCCTAGGGGATCCTAGGATCAGGAATAAGAGCCCTGAAGGATATTTTGATATTTAGATTTACTTGTCAAAAATATTTATTTCTTTCTCGAAGTCTGCACTTCTTGTCATACAGTATGATGATTTGCTCTTCTGCAGCTCCCCAAGTACATAATTAGTAGAGGTCATACTTGCTTGAAATCATTAGATAATTGAATGCAGAGAAGGATGGAAAAGCATATCAGTGAAAGAGCAGAGTTTCACTGCTGACAGGGCTGCTCCTGTGATTTTCCAGGTGAACAAGAAAACTGTAGTACCACTTGCTCTGTGTAGTAGTCATGTGCAGAGGGGCATGGAGGAAACAGTACTGGGGAAGCAGTCGTAAAAAATGCAACACCAGCAGCTATCGACTCACCAGAGTCCTGACCAGTTGTCTTTAGGAGTTCTTCATGCTTCCTTGAGGGGGAAAGGTGAGTTGCCTTGGAGGATCAGGATGGAGCAAGGCAACATGGCTGGACTCATCCCTCCCATCCACAGGGAGAAATGAGAGTGCCAATCTACGAGGTCAGCCAGGGACCAGAAGTGGGGAAGGATTTCTCCTTGGTGTGATGCTGTTGCCAGCACGGGAACTTTGAGCTTCTCCAGGGAACTGCATGACTATGTTTCTTTCCTTTTGGATTATGAAGGTGTTCTTGTTTTCTGTTGGAATTCTCAAGAGATTTGTGCTCAAGTCAAACCCTGAGAACTGAAGGATGTGGGCCCTCATGGTTGGTGTGTTTATTTTGTAACAAGCAACAGTGGCTGTACAGGTGGGTTAAAGCAAACAAAAAGCCCCCAAAGCCCATATCAGCCAAACTGCCTACTCTGCTCACTCCCAGGAGGAGTCTTTCTTTTCTTCCTTTTTCCATTCAGTTCCGAAGCTGGAATTTAGGTTAATCTTGCCCTCCACATCTGTTCTAGCCTATCTCTCCATAATAGTTTCTGCCTGAGAGCTCAATTTCTGGCTGCCCTTGCCCCAGTTACCTGCTAGGCAGTTCGCTGCCTGCTAACATTCGTAGTTTAAGCTCTCCTGTTGGCTGTGACACTGCTTCAGGCATGACAGTGCCACAGGGCACCTTTTTTGACTGCAGAGCCTTGCTGAGGCTTGCTGACTGGAGAGCTCCTCTGTGCTGCTGCAGAACAGTGTGTCCCAGGAAAGGTGCTTTGGAGGTGCCTTTGTCTCCATCTGTCCTACAAAGCCAGGATGGCTACTTCTCAGTTGATAGATTGGCAAAGAGCCAGGAAAGGAGGAGAGCCAGAGGAAGCTCCAAGAAGTAGATTTCCCTGAAATGTGGAAGGCAAAGAAACACTTTGCTTTGCCGTAGTGTGGTAAAAGATGATCTTTTTGGAAGATGTGGGTTGGAGTGAGTATGTAGAGGAGAGGTGTCTGGAGGAAAGGCCTTTAGACAAGTTATGAGGCTTGAGTCTGTGTGTGATCATGTCGTTGAGGGCGAGATTCCTGCCTAGGGTCTAGGGCTGGCATGCTGAAGGCACTGCCTTGGCAGAGCTGCAGTCCCTGGTCCTGCTGCCTGTCCCAGCTGCTCAGACAGATCTTGCTGTCTGCATAATGAGCACAGCTGGAGGTTTGGCCACAAAAGAGCTCACGTTACCTGTGTTATGGGCCCATCTGGAGATGCAGTTCTTGGTGTGGTTCTCAGCCACTCCCACTGAGTAGGCAGCCGCAGTCCCCAGCGCTGTGTCACTGTCCCAGCTGTGCAGGGATGTTTTCTCTCTGTCCTTGTTGAAGGCAGAGAGGGGGTTCTCTGACTTCCACACTTTCTGTGCCCTCACAGGCTGGGAAGCAAGAGTCCCTGACTTTGCTTTCCCATTCCCAGCTGCACGGGGAGCTTTCCATCCTGCACAAATCTAAGGCAGAGCTGCTCTTGTTACCTAGGAGGCAACAGGCTGCAGAATGAAAGTGGAGCACCTGAAATACAGAGAGAAGCTGAGAACTGGGACTGTTCAGCATTGGGCAGAGAGGGTTCAGGGGGATCTTACCAATGTGTATAAATGACTATGGCAGGAGTGAAGAAGATGGAGCCAGGCTCTTTCCAGCACTGTCCAGTGACAGGACAAGAAGCAATGGGCACAAACTGAAGTACAAGGAATTCTGTTTGAACACTGAAAATGGTTCTCTTTTTTCTTGTGAGGATGGTCAAACAGAAGATGAAAGAACAGACTTTCCAGACAGGTAGTGGATTCTCTGTCCTTGGATATATTCAGCACCTGACTGGACGTGTTTCTGAGCAGCCTGCTGTAGTGGACCCTGCTTTGAGGAGCGGGGTTGGGCTAGGCTGTCTGCAGAGGTCCCTTCACACCTCAGCCATTCTGTGATAAGAGTGTACATTTTACCAACCTTAATAATCCTATTCTTCATTTAACAGATTATGTACAAATATTAGCAGTATGTGATGTCTTCATGTGCCACACAGTAGCCATAATTGGCAAAATGCTTTTCTCTAAATTTCAGTCAGAAATAAACCTTGAGAATGGAAGGAAAAGCTATTGGCCTGGTGAGACTTCTGTGTCATTGAAAGGTGTTGGGGCATGAGAGAGAGGGACAAGGTGATGGGCAAGGTTAACGGAGTGCTGAGATCTGCAAAACTTGCTGTGTGCATTGCTGCAGTTCTGATTTACTAACATGGTGGGTCAGTGAGAACAACACTACTGCTTGGTGACCGAAGTAGAGATTTAGGGTGTTAGTGGTGAGGAAGTAAGACATGAGCAAGTGTTGGTCAGAACAGATGTAGTAGGCGGCAGGGATGCTCTTAACATTTCCGTGTGTACAGCATGAAGACAATAATACCACACAGACTTTCTGTCATTGGTTTTTAAAGGTTTATGACTATTTAGACCTGTCCTACTGTTCTTTCTTGAGATTGTTAGCTTTAGTTGTATTCCAGGTTACCTTGTTTTGATGACTGTAGGCTACACTGCTCGGCATCTGAAACTTGGCAAATAATTAGCATTGCTTACAAAGCCTGATGGGAAAAAAACAGTCCTCCTTTCATAAATATTCTGTATGAATAAAACATCCTAGTAACATCAATCAATAGGTGTACCCTACGTGCTATTTAAAAAGAGCATACCTCTAGATCAAGAAACGTGGAAAACGGCTCACTTATGACAACTCTTTCCCTATAATTAATTTTTCAGACTGCTACGCCTTCCCCTTCTTCAGACAAACCGGATTTTCCCCCACATGTGTCAGAGAAAACACAGACTCCCACAGCGGCCCCAGAGAATGTCACTGAAGATGGGATCATGCTGCTTCCCACTAATACTGTGCCATCTGAGCCCATGCAGCAGTTCACACTGCCTGCTACTGCTGCTAAAGCAGGTAATGTTTCAGCGTAGCTGGAGATCTGAGGGGTACCTGCAGGTTGGACAGCAGGCGGGGATTGCTTTACTACCGTCAGGCTTCCAACCTGTTAGTTATGAGCTTGCTCTTAATCCAAATGTAACATCATTGCACTTTAAGCCTGTAGATTTACAGTAATGCTGCGAACTCCAGACCTCTTGGACAGTTACTTCTGAGGCCAAACTCTCACCAGGGCCGTTAATGGGAAATGATAACTCAAGTAAATACAGCAAAGTAAAAAGCGGAGGTTAAAAGCCTTTTTGAAATGGGTTCATTTTTATACTTGGTGAGAAATACCTGAGGCTTTCCAGAGTTTCAGAACAGGCTATTCTAGCCATGCTGTTATTTTTGTGTGACTCTTCAGAACACTAGCCCCTCTCAGCAGCTCTTCAGTAGAGTTCCCACTATATATAGTCAGATATCATGCAGCAACATAGGTGGGACCAGAGGAAGCTCAGCCCTTAGTAGAAGAGAAGCCTAGCCCTTAGTAGGGGAGAAGGTGGCCTCCTCATATTGGAGGGGAAAAAAGTTTTGCTCTGATTTCAAAGCTGTGAGGAAGCTTATCAGACTTCTAACCGTAGAGCAAAAGTGTTTATTTTGAAAAGGGCATGTTTAACAATGATGTCCTCTGTAGCTGTGTTAAATTCTGTGTGTATGTTAGCGGATTTCCTTTTTCCTGCTGAGTTCCCTGCCTCCCTGTGCACCCTGACAAAAGGTGGAGGGGCCATAAGAAGCAGAGCAGCACGGATGTGTGTTCTTCTGCACTCCTGATATACTGAGGGATATGGAGAGCTAAGCTCTTTGTTTCCTGGTAGAGCAGATCTGGTTTGGGATGTTCTTGGCACCATCTGCCAGACTTCAACCTGCCAGCCAGGATAGTGGTAACAGGTAACAGGGAGATGAGCTACAAGAGATCCCTCTCCAAGATCATTATTACCCTTGAGTGTTGACTAGGCAGCTCCTCCTTCACTGGGGGAGGCTGAAGAGTACTCAAAAAGGAGCTTAGAAGAAGAAGCCGAAGGGAAGGTTGTGATAAATCTCACTGTAAGTACTGATTTGTGCAAGGATTGCCTCAAGTTTGTGTGTTCTCAGCCCTACTGTCTCGGAAGTCTTCAAGCCTCTCCTTTGGTCATCACCCTCATCTGGCCATTTTTATTCTCACCTCATGTGGAGGTCCAGGTACAAACCTCCACTCCACTGGTGTCCTGTGAGCCATTATGGAGCTTTGGGTGCATTTAAATAGCAGTGGCAGAAAACATGCTGTCAATGTGGCCTCTTCATCCATTTTTAGACCTGTCCACTGCCACTGCTGAGTAGGTTCTTGCTCATCTATTCAGAGTTTGTAAGTTGGATGTTTAGATGCTAGAGAATGTTGCCATTGGAGAAACTTTGTTCTGTGGGTTCCCAATATTAAAAGGAAGACATTGAAAACCTTTGAAATACAGATTTGTGGGAACCTGTCCTGAAGTTGTGCTTGGTATGTTTCTGTTGCGGTCTGGATTTGTGAACTTTGGCATTTTTGAGAGAGGAAAGAGTTTTCACAGATGAGAAGCAGGAGGGTGTTCCTGGGTGGTGGATTGGTTGAACCTGCAGTTCAGCTATGAAGTAACACCTTTGCCCTGCTATACAAGTGGAATTTTTAAAAGGAACACTGAACTGGACATTGAGGCATGCCTCACAAGTGCCACACAAGCGCAGAAGTCATCTTCGTGAAAGAAGGTGTGATATTAGAGTTCTAGTATGGACTATGTTACTTTATTTAATGAGGTTTGTCCTGGTGCAGATGGCTTTGTCTTCTGTAATCACGTATTTTTTAATTCCTGCAGTCCCATCCAGTTACTAAGAAAAATGCATAATTCTTTTTGCAGAGCAATGTTACCTGTGATAGACAGAAATATTTAGAATGCTTTTCTCTAAAACAAAAGTAGGGGAAATGACACTTCATATTTTGGGAAGAAAAAAATTTTTTTTGTTTGGTAAAAGGTGAAGGAGCTGTAGTCATCATTATAAGAAGAAATTGCTCAATACATAAGCAAATAATATTTTTTTTTTACTTATCTGTGCCTATTCACTGTAGAGTGTTTATCAGATTTTACTTAATCCATTACAAGTAATATTTGAAGATACTAAATTTATATCCATCCAATCTGTTAAAACATAGCATTCTCATTTTGTCTTAGATACAATAAAAGAACTTACTGTGTCTGCTGGAGATAACATACACGTGATGCTACCCAAAAATGAGGTTGAACTGAATGCCTTTGTTGTACCGCCACCACCTACAGGTGAGTTGCAAGGAGATGCACACACCACCAACCTGTAAATGCAGACAAGTCTGATGTTATGTGAACATCTGCACCTCAAGATAAAACCATCTTTCTCATCTCCTACTACTCCCTTTTTTGTGGCTCCAACTACAGAGAAGATTGCCTTCTTTGGATTTTTGAGGTTGCTGGGTTTTTTTAAGTGGCTTTTTGTTTTCAGAACCTCAACTTGTTAACCAGATGGTTCAAGAGAAGGCCTGTGGTTTCTGCCAAAAGATGATGTGGTGCAGGTTATAGCATCTTGCTGTAAAGCAGAGGTGGGGAAAAGTAGGTTCTGAATACAATACTTACCTTAAAACTACAGCTTCCAAACTGCAGCTGCAAAGAATACGTATCTTGTAGGTAGGTATGTAACATGCATTTGCTTCACATGAAGCTGGTTTTTGTGAAGAAGTCAATTATTTGTGAAGTCTGTTGCATCCTTGCTGCTTTACCAAGTTACAGCATACTGTGGAAGTTTAACATGTATTGGTACTGCATTTTGCAGGCTAATCAGTAGCGGTCATGATTTCCTACTGTAGCATTTTTTCTGACGGATGGTGAACTTGATTTCTTTGTTGCATGGGCTTACCTTGAAGGCAAAGCTGATTATTTTTATGCTGTTTTATTGCTCTTAGAAACAGCCTACACCTATGAGTGGAGCTTAATCAGTCACCCTGCTGACTATGGTGGTGAAATGGAGCGCAGGCACAGCCAGACCTTGAAGCTCTCTCATGTAAGTGAGCGTAAGCTCAGGCTCATGGTGTTTGTGTGGTGCTTTCACAGGATTCTAACCTCTGGGGAAGGGCACCTTGATTCAAGGAGTTTGAATGACTGCCAGACTCTCTTCATTTGCATGTGTCACCAAATCCTTGCCAGATTAGAAGTGGCTTTTTTTAGAGTTCTCTAATAATTTTCTTAGAATAAAAATTCCTAAGTGTTTGCTTTGTATTCCCCACTTCTGAGCATTGACTTGTGGTCTTTTGTGTGTGTATTTGTAAAAGGAGCTCTAGATTTCAGATATCTGGTTTTTTCTGTTTAAAATATGATTGGCAGATTTATGCATACTGCTTTTGTATAATTCGACATGTAACCCAGTTTGTTCTGTTTGTCTCAGTTATCAGTGGGACTTTATGCCTTCAAAGTGACAGTTGCTGGTGAAAATGCCTTTGGTGAAGGTTTTGTAAACGTCACAGTCAAACCAGGTAAATCAGTTGGCTGAAGTAATGAAATTAGTTTCTTCAACACAAGTACAACATGCTTATCTAACAGTTTGTTATGTACTGTCTGTCAAGGACATCTGGTAGTCCAGTCACGCAGATATGTTTCAGATCTTGGTGCCTATAAAGCGTTTAAAGGAAATTGTGAAGGACCTTGCTCACTGTGTTAAAGTGCTCTCTGGTCTTGTAACCTCCCCAGGCAAGGCCTGAGATAGCATCATGTCACCTTTTATGGTTCCCTTCTCCAGTATTGCTAGGAACAGCAATTAAGTGCTGAACCGCTCTAGCTGCAAGTTACAGGGCACAGATCTTATCTAAATTATACCAGTTAGAAGTGGCTGCAGCAGTTCTGCTGCATCAGCATACTCTTCAGTAACCTTTTCTCTCCCTTGTCCAAAAAAGACAGCAGATTCTGCAAAGCTGTCAATCCTAGATTTAAGTCACTAGGAAATGTTGGTCTGTAGAGTTAATATATTAGTTTTGCCAGGGCTTTCACTACTGTTTGTTTTCTTTTTTTCTTTTTTTCTTCCCTCTCCTCCCTGTCTCACAGCAGTCAGAGTTAACCAGCCACCTGTTGCCGTTGCTTCACCCGAAGTACAAGAAGTTTCTTTGCCTACAACTTCTACCTTCATTGATGGCAGTCGTATGTACTGGACCATCCTGTGCTTATATTCTGGATTTATAATACACCATTACAACAGTATTTGTCAATTACAAGTGAAATTCCTTCTTGCTCTATGCAGAAGTCTTCTGAATCATTATTTACTGTAGGAATTTGATTTCAGTTATAAATTACTTCAAACAAAAAAAGTGGTAAAATCCCTGCTTGGGGATTGAGGTGCAGTGTGTCGGAGGCTGCTGTATCCAGGGAGCAGCTATTCCTACAGCCTCTTGTCCTGCCCAGAAGGCCTTGGTGCCAGTACAGCTGGGGCCGTGGTGGAGAGCTGTCACACAGGGTGTGAAGAGATGTCATAATTACATTCATAATTACTGAGAGCAGGCAAGTTGGAATGTGCGGAGTCTGAGACTGATTTTTGTGTGTGTGAAGAATTGTTTGTTTAGACAAACCATACCAAATGGAACTTGTAATCTGTGGTTTAACAGCTATGGTACATAAATCCTGTTTGAATATGCTTGAAAAGATAATTGTAGAAAATGTGTTAGGGATCAGTGCATGAAAGGTTTAGTATTCATTTCAGCAATTGCTACAAGAAACTGATACGGTTTTCCTTTAATGAATATAGAAAGTATAGATGATATGAAGATAGTGAGTTACCACTGGGAGGAAATTAAAGGTCCTTTACGAGAGCAGAAGGCATCTGCTGACACACCTGTCTTGCACTTGTCTAACCTTGTTCCTGGAAACTACACCTTCAGGTACTGGCACAGATGCTTTCCTTTGGTGTTTTAACTATTTCTGTGATGTCAGTTAAATGTTTCTCATTGTGCTTACATATATTTCCTTAAACAAAAAACTAAATGTTTCTTCTGCGTGCTGTTACCCTTCATTTTGCATAGTGGAAAGGCATAGGAAGCAGTTTTATTAAAAAGTGCTTGCAGTGATTTTGTGATTCTGGTGAAGTGATACTTCACAGCACGACGTTATGCAAAACAAGGCATCTGAAATGAAATACCTCCCGCTCCCACCAATAACAACTGTGACAGAACACTTTTATTTTCTTTATTTTTATTTTTTTCCAGCTTACAAGTTGGCAAGTGTCCTGAGATGAAAATCTGCAGTCAGACTGTGAAAGTCATCCCCTGAAGGGTGGTGGCAGACAGAACAATATTGGGAGACTGATCCCTGCAAGGCATCGTTGTGTGCTGATTTCAATAAGTCATTCTGTTCTTCATAAAAGCCTTTGCCTTGCTACTCTTTTCCTCCATTTATGCATTGCTGAAGCTGGATTTTGTCCAGACAGTGGAAGCGATGTTTGCAGTTCTGGGTGCTTTAATTAAAATCAAAGTTCATTTTCTGAACTTTTTAACTTAAAGCTTAGTCTGTGCAGAGGCAGACTTCCCACTGACCCAGCCTGGGTTATTTGGCTGCCAGTGGGTGACAGCCTACCAGTCACTGTATTATGTATCAGTGTAGCATCAGCAGAATGTTGAAGCCAGTATATGCATACGTTAAATGTGGTGCTTTGCATAAGCTTCACCAAAAATTGCATAGCTTCACCTTTCATTATATGTTCTTTACTGAAGTTGTTCCTTATTATACAGAGGCAGAAATGACCATAGGATTTTTTTTCTGTATTAAGAGGGGCTGAGCTTGCTTACAAGCAGTGCTCTTAATTGTGTTCCAAACCTCAGGGAAATAAGAAATCACTTGCTGTATCTGTGTACCTCTGGGGGAGGCTGAGGTACTTGAACAAATAGAGCAGCATGTTCAGACTTAAAGGAAATGAGCTGGTCAACAAAATCTAGTGCTTCTGATGAATGGATGTGCACTGACAGCAAAAGTATGTGTTCCGCAAGAATTATCGAGCACTAACGTTTTTTCAAACATAAACAACAGAATTAACTAGTTTTGTTGCCATTTGGGAAAAGCTTCAAGAGTGGCTCCCTTTTCACAGCAGGAGGGGAATTAGAGATGTAGTTGGTTCCCATACTACGGAGGACAGTCTTCCATCGCTTTCAGGTGTCTGCAGCAATCTCATTTGAAGCTGATCTGTCCTCGTGTTTCTGAGAGGTAGTAGTGGTTCTTTTTAAACCCTGAACTTCTTTAGTTTTGTGACTTGACATATTAAAAAATCTGAGCTGATACAAAGCTTCATTAAAATCAGTAGCAGTGTGCCACAGAATTAAGAAGTTAGGAACCACTGCTGTGCTATAAGCAGAGCTTCTGAACATCCACAGTAGTTCTGGATATAGGTGTTAACTGGGACTGTTCTGCTGTGGCTGATGAATGAAATCCCTGTTTCTCACCAAGTAATTTTTTTAAAGAATTTGCATTGAAATCTGTTGGAAATTGGCGAAGTTGCCAGGGGAAGGGTTTCATCTGGGATCCAGAATACAGAATAGCTAGGGTTTTGGTTTGGTTTTTTTTTTAAAGGTTGAAAGCTGTGTTTGAAAACAGTCTTCTGAATTTCTTTTCTACCTCAGCCGAGCGATACGTGTTTCTGAAGCTGAAGTTCATAGAATCTAATCAGTGGCTCGGTGTTAGGTGGTGTTTGAAAAAGTGCTTTGAACTTGGACTTGGCAGAGATCCACCTTAACAGATTTCCAATATTGTTTTTACTGTTGCAGACTCACAGTGATTGATTCAGATGGAGCAGCCAACTCCACCATTGCATCTCTGACTGTTAACAAACCGGTGGATTACCCACCTATTGCCAATGCTGGACCTAATCAGGCAGTCACCTTGCCCCAGAACTTCATTACGCTGAATGGAAACCAGAGCAGTGATGACCATGAAATTGTCAGCTATGAGTGGTCACTCAGTCCCAAAAGCAAAGGCAAGGTTGTAGCAATGCAGGTATGTCTTTCTTCTTGCATAGGATTGAAAAGCTCTTTCATCTCCAACATGAGTAAACATATACCTAAGTAACTACTCGGAAGCACTGAAATATCTAGAGTGCTGTTATTCTTTTTTTTTGTATTTTTTTTCCCTCTGATGTATTCACCACTTATTTTAGATACAACTTTTAATTTCTTCTCATCACTTTTTTTCATTCCTTATGGCCATTTCTGATTCCTGCTGTTGTTTGTTCCCTGGTGGTTTGGAAAGACTTTGAGTTCCCTATATCCGTCACTGGACCCTGCTCCACAGGTTTCTCTTCTGAGACACGGAACATGCTGAAAACTGGTTTGGGGAGAATGTGGTGGTTGTCAGGGTTTTCTTGTAACACTTGCTCCTGGAGAAAGTAGGACTCACAGAAACTTAATTCTCTGAGTGAAAGATGACAAGACTTGTGGCAATGTTATGCAGCCATGCACTGTGGTGGGGGTTTTTATGCTCGGTAAAACACGGGTTTCCTGTGAAGGCTAACTGAATTTATTTGCATGGCTGTATTTTTTTTTTATTTTTAATCTGAGAAAAGCTAATAAAAATTTTCAGTGGACTTGCACTCAGTAAGTTGGAGATTCTTGTAGCTCTGTAGGTAGTTGAGGTAATTAGCGTAATGAAGCCACCTGAAACTCAGAAGCCATTGTTTATAAGAAATTATTTCTGCTACGTTGCCAATGCTCTAGACCTTCAGAACTGGAAAGAGATCACTTTGTAGATCATTTTAGGAAAGGAATGATATGATACAAGCCTATGCTGTAGAGGCATTTACAAATCTATGGAAGGGCTGATAGCATAATGGTTTATTTCTATTCATTTACCAAGACAAAAACTTTCCGAAAGCATCCATGCAGCCTGAACTTGTAGTTTTTAAGAGCTTTTCAATCATAAAGAAGCCTTCTTGAAAGAAGGGAATGACTGTTTGACATATCTAATGGATTTATTGGGTATTTAATGTGGAAATGCAAGAGCATTTTACAGTTTTTTCAAGAGCCTAGTAATCTTCATGTCCCTAAAGCTGAGGTTGCCGGTCTCAGGTGTGTTACATGTCACATTGTACACTAACTGTGGGTAATAAGTACCTCTGCTTGTCAGTTAATCGTTTATCAAGGCCCTTAGTTCTCATTATCATCTTTATATTAAAAAACCCAAACCCCTAATTGCATTGTGATTCGTTATTCCTCATATGAGAGATGCCACAAACGTTTATTTTATTAACAAAATGACCTATAGCTGAGCCTGGTCATTTTACGAGTTTGTATAGCTATTAATCAATACTGCTGGAAGAGTGTACTTGGGACAGTCATCTTGTTTAGTATTCCATAAGCCTGGGATCAAATCAAGATTGGTCTTTTATTTAACAATTTTTTGTAAATATTATATTGAATAATGTAATGATGTTTGTTTTTAAAATACCTCTAAGGAAATGGAATAAACTAGCAATTTTCGACAGTGTTTAACTTCCTAATTAAGAAAGTTTATCCCATGTGTTTCACAATTATTGTTGTTCAGAAAAACTGCAGTCAACATAAGAAACTAAGGTTTATTGTCTACAGGTATCTTTATTGTCTACAGGTATTTCTCTGGATTGGTAGGGACAATTGTAATAGTGAATACATTACATCTGTTATCAAATTTTAAGTCTTTGTCTACAAAGTGCTTGAACTGCTTGCTCAAACTTCTTAGTTGTGAAGGGTTTAATTAGTATTTGCTCTGTAAGGTGTTTCATAATAATGAGCATTTCTGTTTTATCTCACACTCTCCGTCTTCATAAATGCCACGTAGGGAGTGCGGACACCGTACCTCCAATTATCTGCAATGCAGGAAGGAGATTATACATTTCAGCTGACTGTCACAGACTCTGCGAGGCAGCGGTCCACAGCTGAGGTCACACTGATTGTACAGCCTGGTAAGTCAGCTGCCAGGCATGTCTGGGTCCCTCGGGGTGGGCCTGCCTGATGCCTTAGCACTGTCCTCAAATGCCTCACCTCCTGGCATTGCACCACTGAAACGACAGTCAGAATGTCTGGTATCCCTGCACCAAGGACTCTTCTGGCTCCATATTCTGTCAAAGCAAACAGTTAAAACAGGTGTAGAATCATAGAAAGTCCAGGTGGTGGTCCTGAGAGCTGACACTGGCCTTGTTACATAAGGAAACCTACACAGAGATGTGTTTGAGTGTGCTGCTAAGCACTAAAATGTAGCTCTTGAGTTTAATGTCCTACAAAGTCTGTTTTTGCAAAGCTGTTCAATCAGTGCTGTGCTCAGTTTTCTTAGTGTTTTGCAGTCCTCCTTCAAGAATCCTTGTGTGATTTGAATTAAACTGTGTTGTACTTTCTAGGGAAAAGTATCAAGCCAGGAATTTTCAAAAGCTACATCTCTCACATGTCTGTTTAGATCTGGGAGCAAAGTGATGAATAGGCCCAAATGGTCTGGGCCTCATGAGATTTTTTTTTTTTGTGCTTTTCTTTGTCTTTGCCGATTACATTCAAAGTGGCCTTTTCTGCCCACCTGAAGGTCTTGCATTCCACCATGGGGTAGTGCTTTATTTTTCTTGTTGTTGCTTATTTCACATCTTTTTGTAGATGACCCCTTCTCAGAAAACTTTACAGTGGGCGTTTGCCACAGAAATCAAGAACACAGATTGGAAGTACAGTGTGTGGTGGTGCCTTTTAGTGGGAAACTAGAAAGGTGCTATTGCTGAAGTCAACTCTAAGGGTATAATAAATACGCAGGAAAATGGTAGCATTGCCAGTTCTACCATGCCACAAAAGCAGAGGGTGAAAAAAAAAAAAGTTATACGTTCCTGTACTAAATCCTCCAAGGCTCTGAATTGGCACCAATTCATGGCATGCTGCTGGCCCTGAGTAGCAGAAAACCTGGGCCAGTGTCTTCCTCAAGGGCAAAGAGATTGGCAGTCCTTGCCAGTGACTGCCTAGCAAATGTCATACACTAAATATTACTTTTACAGAAAATAACAGTCCTCCAGTAGCAGTGGCTGGCCCTGACAAGGAATTGATCTTCCCAGTAGAAAGTGCTACACTGGATGGAAGCAAAAGCCAAGATGACCAAGGCATCGTCTTCTATCATTGGGAAAATGTCAGGTATCTAGATGTTTTACTAATCTTCTGTAAAATAGAGAACAATGTGAAAGTGATTGGGTGCCAGAGCCTCTTATGCAGTTGTGTTAGGTGATGCACTGTTGGAGAACTGCTTTGAGGATCTTTCCATGCAGGTGGATATAGGGTAAGAGACAGGTATTTTAAAGTCAACTTGGAAAGCTGAGGCAATCTCTGCCTCTGTTCTGCAATGTGTCATCTTGAGGCCTACTGTTACAAAGTTAAGTTCCTGCCATTTTCTCTTCAGTCTCCTGTTAAAAAGCGAGTAACAGGCTTGGGTACCCTCTTGTAATACACCAAGTTTTCCCATTTGTCCTTAGAACTAGGTTTTCTTACTCACTTGTTTGTTGAATAATAAGGTAAAGTGAAATCTCTTTAGCCTGAGCTTTCAATAGTAAGTGACTAAAGTGCTCTTGAATGATCATTGAAAGTGTTTTACAAAAGTTTGTTATATGCAAAACAATTGATCCTTACTAAAAGAACAAGGTATTTGCTCACACAACTGTCACGTCTATGGTACAAGAGGAGGTTTGCTGGCACCCTGTACATGTTTTGAGTGGCTCTTAGAGCAACAGCATTTGCCTCCTCCCATAAAATAGTGTAGTGAGGAGGCTGAACTTTTAGGGTACTTTTTTCTACTCTTCTGATACCTGGGTATGTGATGTTTGAATGCTTTGAATGTCTTGAAAAAATGGATTTAGGAATTCTTTGAACTAAACTCATGTCTCATCTGGTTCTTTAACCATCAGTTCTTATAGTGGTTGTAGAACTACAATATGCATAAAAGCAAACGATACAAGCAGTACTGCTGAAAGAACGATTTGGTTCGCTGTGCAGGATTATTTTTGAGATGTTTTGTTTCAGTGGACCAAGCTCTGTACAGATGGAAAATGGTGACAAAGCAATAGCAACCGTGACTGGTCTTCAGGTTGGTACCTATCGCTTCAGGTTGACCGTGAAAGACCAACAGGGCTTAAGCAGCGCATCTGTGCTGTCTATTACTGTGAAGGAAGGTAAGCCTAGCTGCTGCTGCTTGGAATATCATAGGCACCTTGCAGGTTGGTTCAGTCACTGACAGGCTGTGAAGGAAACCAGACGGAAAGGGATAATGTATTTCTTGTCATATTTCAAGGGTATTCAAGAAGAGTTAACTGCTATTTTGTAACAAAGTAGTATGTGATTGGTAGAATCAACTTAACTTATTGCAAGCTTTTTAAAAGTTAAGTATGTGCAGAATTAGTTGTAACAAAAATGCTCCACAATACTGCTTTTGACCACTGTGTGTCTAGTTTGTTAAGAGGATATGTTTTTTATTTTATTCTCATTAAGCTTTGAGCAGAAATGCAATTTTACTGTGGTTTTTAAGTAACATCCAAGAAATGAGGTCTCAGAGTATACCAATTTGCATTTAAAAACTTAATATTAAAAGACCTGTATTTGTTTGGGGGTTTTGATACAGAGAAACAGTCACTGTCCTGGATTTCTGTATTAACTTTTCCCCCTAACATGCATGCTGTAGAGGAGGCTTTATGAAAATAATACCTGTTCCCTGAGATCGTAGAATTGTGTAGGTAGGCAAAGACCCACTGTTAAGATAATGTCCAACCATTAACCCAGCTCTGCCCAGCCCACCACTAAACCCTGTCCCTGAGTGTTGCATCTACAAACATCCCCAGTGCCGGTGCCCCCTCCCCGGGCAGCCTGTGCCGGTGCCTGACCACCCTTCCAGGGAAGAAATGTCCCCTCACCCCCACCCTAACCCTGCCCTGGTGCAGCTCGAGGCCGTTCCCTCTGCTCCTGTCGCTCCTTCCCTGGGAGCAGAGACCGACCCCCTGCCCACAGCCCCCTGTCAGGCAGCTGTAGGGAGCCATCAGGGCCCCCCGAGCCCCCTCCTCTCCAGGCTGCCTCCCCCCTCAGCCTGGTGCCCCAACCCCTTCCATGGCTCCATTGCTCTTCTGACAGAGGTACTGTCAGGTACTTCTGACAGATTTTATGGCTTTGACTTACATTGCATCCTCAAGTTTGCAGGTGGTGATAATCCAACCATCTTTTGCCTCATGTTCCTTATGAGTGATTTTAGCGGTCTCTGTGGACCTATGCCTCATTTTAAAGAAGGTGGCATAATACATTTCAAATATTGTTTGGTCCAGAGTTTGGTGCTCTGTTGCATACCTTGTTTTCTGAGGGTAGCGATGCACTCTGGCTCTGCAAGTGTGGTACCTATACCATTTATGAAATGATAGTAGAGTTTCATTAGACTTGTAGATGCTACTGTCTTGAAAACAGTGCAGCCTTGTTTCTCTTTCACTTGGTATCACTGCAGAATGAGTTAATCGGAATCACAGAATGGTTTGGGTTGGCAGGGACCTTCAAGACCATCTAGTCCCAACCCCCCTGGCGTGGGCAGGGACACCTTCCACCAGACCAGGCTGCTCCCAGCCCCATCCAGCCTGGCCTTGAACACTGCCAGTGATGGGGCACCCACAGCTGCTCTGGGCAGCCTGTGCCGGTGCCTCACCACCCTGTAGTAAAGAATTTCTTCCTAATATCTAATCTAAATCTGCCCTCTTTCGGTTTGGAGCCATCACCCCTTGTCTTATCACTTCATGCCTTTGTAAAAAGTCCCTCTCCAGCTTTGTCAGCCCCTTTAGGCACTGGCAGGTGCTGTAAGGTCTCCCTGGAGCCTTCTCTTCTCGAGGCTGAACATCCCCAACACTCTCAGCCTGTCTCCATAGGAGAGGTGCTCCATCCCTCTGAGCATTTTCATGGCCTCCTCTGGACCTGTTCCAACAGGTCTGTGTCCTTCTCATCTTGGGGACCCCAGAGCTGGATGCAGCACTGCAGGTGGGGTCTCATGGGAGCAGATTAGAGAGGGAGAATCGCCTCCCTCACCCTGCTGGCCATGCTTCTTCTGATGCAGCCCAGGATTTGGTTGGCTTTCTGGGCTGTAAGCGTGCGGTCCCAGGCCACGTTGAGCTTTTCATCCACCAGCACCCATACATCCTCCTCAGAGCAGCTCTCAAACCATTCTCCACCCAGCCTGTATTTGTGCTTGGGATTGCCCCAATATGCATCTCGGAGAAGCAGCTGAACTCAGTTTTACCCGTGTCCATTATTGGCTGAACTGTTTCAGGATTTCAGTTAGGTGTTTAGTCAGAAACACATGGCAACAGCTCTGCCCAAATGTGCCTCATTGATGCTGTGAAGTGTAGCCACAGTATGTACTGAATGCAGTCACAGGTTCAGTATGGAAAATACTCAGTGCTCCAATAGCCAAGTTTAATCAACTGGCTTATTTTGAAGAGACAAGATCACTTGTATCACAGAGAACTCTGCTATTCTAAAGAATAGAGTTACAGCCAATGCCCTAGAGATCTGCCCAAAATCGAATTATTTATGTCCAACCTAATACTCAGACCAGCAAGGTATTTCACTCAGCCTCACAGCTTCCTGGAGCTCTGTCGTATCAGTTGTGTTCTACACAAAGATCAGTGATGTCTCATTTCTGGGAAGAGAATGCGTTCGTGTTTCTTTGGTGTTCTTTGGCTGTACTCCCAATGCATGCCTTAATTTCACTGCTAGCAGTAAGCAAAAAGCATTCGGGAACTGCGTTTACTCTGAAGTTTCCCGATTACACTTTGCCTTAAATGCAGGTGTTGTGAAGATATAAGACCTTACACAAGCTTCTATCAGGTAATAAGTGATTCTGAAGATGAGAAGAGCCCAGCAGGGTGATCTCTTGCTGGGCTGTGTTTCCGAGTAAGAAAATCTTTTTGATTGACTAAGAAGACCTGATGGTTGAGTTATTGTGGACTGTAAATAGAGTACCCCACAATGCTTTTTGAAAAAGATCTGTTTGGATCGTACCTCCTATTGGTATTCTCCTCATAGTGCGGCTTTGCTTTTGTAAGGTTGTATTAATCCTGGAGCCGAATTCTGTGTATGCACTCATCCTCTCCCTGTACCTTTGTCATGAGATTCTGTCGTTACTGCCTGTAATCGTCAGATAAAGAATTGCAGTGTGGGTGTACTGGCAATGGCATGTCACATTTCGCATGTTTTGAAAGCAAATCCTTCTCCTCCACTGTTTTTATGGCTAGAAAACAACAGTCCACCCCGGGCGCATGCTGGTGGGAAGCATGTTCTAGTGCTTCCAAATAACTCTGTTACCTTGGATGGCTCAAGGTCTGCTGATGACCAGGGGATTGTCTCGTATTTGTGGATTCGGGATGGTCGAAGCCCAGCAGCTGGGGTAAGTTTCTTGAAGGTTGTAGCAAGTCAGATTTGGCTCTTGTTACTCGTGTAGCGTTAGTGCAGCAGGGCAAGCACGTACAACTTAAAAGATGGTATGAGGCATGGTGTCTGTGTCTGGTTTGTCTCCCCTGCACACTCTAATGCTTTGGTTCTAGGAGCTTGTGGTATGCTCAGTACAGCTACAGAATATGGTAGCCAAGTGAGAGGACTGTAGCAGTGTAGACTTAGGTGGGTAAGACTTGAGATAGAAGAATAAAGTTGTGTCTCTTTAGGAGTATTTGGTGACAGTAGCAAGCTAATGTGTTTGAGAGAAAAATAATCTGAAATCCAAATAGTCCAAAAGAGGAAGGGTCTGAGAGTGCAAAAAGTGCTAAGAAAGACTAAGGAATCATGTCTGGTGCCAGATGAGGGGAAACTTGCCGTTTACGATGAAAATGGTGTTTGGCACTAGACGTTAAGATACCTTGCCTGGCTGACCACAGTGAGTAGCCTGGGTCATTAGGGCAGTGGAGTCTGCTCTCTGAGTAGGGACTTCAGGAAGCTGAAGTTTCTATGTCAGCTACTAAAACTGTGATAACTTCTTCTGTCTACCTGCACAAAGCGTTATGGATAGCTCTTTGCAGTCAGGAACATAGTAGCGAATCAGCCAGAACTGGGAGAGGAGAAACAGCGCATGATAACTAATCTTCTAGAAGCAATTCATGTGAGTGTATGAGAAGAATTGAAGAGATTCAGCGTAATTATAGCTGGCAGAGATGATAGTTGGAAATACATGAAGTCTGAGGAAAGGTAGTAACTTGGAAGCTAAGAAAGCAGAACTAAGGATACTGTAGTGGAAATGAAGAATAATAATGTACCTGTTTCAGATTTTCAAGCTGATGAGTACTTGAGAATGTCAGCTGTTCTGCGGAGATTTTTTTTAAATGGAAATACCCATACTGTGCAGACGTCCTCATTAACTGCCACCTCAGAATTTGCATTGCTCTGCTATAAACTGTGGGTAGCACCCATTTGTCCCAAAAGCCAAAGCAAGAACTCACGCTGTCATACCAGATACCCAACTTGATAGTGATACCTGCAACTTTCTCTGAGGTTATAGTCATCCCGCTACCGTTTTTTTGCAGGATGTGATCCACGGCTCAGACCACGAGGCAGTACTGCAGCTAACCAATCTGGTGGAAGGAACCTATACTTTCCACTTGAAAGTGACGGATGCCAAAGGAGACTCAGATGTTGATTCAGCAACTGTTGAAGTGCGGCCTGGTATGACAATTAAAAGGTCATCGATACGTTGTGGATACCCCATCTTTTGTTCTCCTTTTCACTTATTTCAATGTTGACAAGATTGTCTCAAGTTAAAACACAAAAGCAAACAGACCTCTCTCTTCCTACCTTCTTATTGTAGGGCTGAGGGAGTTAGAAAAAGACATCAGGCTTCTTAACTATCAATTACACCATTGCCTTACTGGAAGCATAAATAAATAAAAATAATACTTCCTAGTTAATATATTCATTAGGGTTTTTTGTTGCTTTTCATTCACTGTAGATTTTTGTTTACTTTTTTATAGTTAATTAGTTTGGTCAATGGAAAGAGATGGGAGCTGAGCCTTAAGTTTAGGTTCAAATGCTGCAATTGTGTGTTTGATGGTTGAAAGCATGTTTTTATACTTGTTTTCCTTCTTTCATCATGAAGGACAAAAACATCAAAGGCTTCAAGGATTTTTAAATTGTCTTTTCATGGTTTGATATTGTTGATATATAGACTTATTTTCAAGTGCACGATAAATGGCTTTGTGATGGAAGCATAAGTTGGCATTTTGGGAAATGAGTCTGAAACCTTCCATCTGTCAGAGATTTCTTGTTTGTCTGGTTCCCAGGCAATGATTTTATTTCTGTTCCTCACTTTATCATTGAATGTAGTCACAATAATTGGCACAGGATTCTCATTGGATATCTGTGAAGCTTGGTTTTTTTGCAAGGCACTCTAGAAGTTCAAGTATTACTTAACAGAACCCTCAGTTTGTGAAGGTAAACATATTTGATATTTCTCAGATCGACAATCCTCATTTAGAGTTGCTCACACAGTCTTGCATGCCACCATGTGAGTCCATCTTTGCCTCCCTTTTCCTAGGTGGTAGCCAGCAGTAGATAACTAGCAGGGGACTTAAGAATTAGGCTTGCCTAGCACTTACCTCTGACCTTAAGATGACAGCATTTAGGGGAACAGAACTTGCTGTTCTGCACAGAAATGTGGTAACGCTGAACTGAAGTACACACTGAAGCGCTTTCTTCCAACTGGTGAGGTGGGTTGCTATCTTAGGACCCACCAGGTTTGTTACAGAGGGAATATGAAAATGTAGGTTAAGTACTTTTGTAAGAACACAAAAGGTTTGGGTTTATAAGGGATATGGGCCTTATGCAGGAAAACATAGTATTAATAAATACTTTTGAGTACTGCATGTTGTCTTAGAATCACAGAACCATTTCGGTGGGAAAAGACCTTTGAGGTCACCAAGCCCAACCCTTAACCCAGCACTGCCAAGGCCACCACTAAATCCTGTCCCCAAGTGCCGCATCAACACATTTTTTAAACGCCCCCAGTGCGGGTGCCCCCTCCCTGGGCAGCCTGTGCCGGTGCCTGACCACCCTTCCAGGGAAGAAATGTCCCCTCACCCCCACCCTAACCCTGCCCTGGTGCAGCTCGAGGCCGTTCCCTCTGCTCCTGTCGCTCCTTCCCTGGGAGCAGAGACCGACCCCCTGCCCACAGCCCCCTGTCAGGCAGCTGTAGGGAGCCATCAGGGCCCCCCCGAGCCCCCTCCTCTCCAGGCTGCCCCCCCTCAGCTCCCCCTGCTTCCCACCTCAGCCTGGTGCCCGAAACCCATTGCCTGTCTCTGGACCTCGATGTCCCTCTGGCAGCGAGGGGCCAGAACTGAGCCCAGGATTTAAGGTACAGCCTCACCAGTGCCAGGTACAGGGAGATGGTCACTGCTCTGGTCCTGCTGGCCATACTGTATTTCAGGTGGTACTGAAATATTTGCCAGGCTCTGAAAGAATAGCATGTTTGTCTTCTGCCAGATCCCAAAAGGAGTGGTCTGGTGGAGCTGATTCTGCAAGTTGGAGTGGGACAGCTGAGTGAGCAGCAGAAGGACACCCTGGTGAGACAGCTGGCTGTATTGCTGAATGTTTTGGATTCAGATATCAAAGTTCAGAAGATACAAGCCTACTCAGATATAAGGTACAAAGATATCCTGCTATGTCTGGAAGATCTGTGATTTTCATTGACTCACAGCTCGGAAGAGATCATTTTGCAGCTAATTGTAAGATGACAAAAAATGCTATAGCTCTCAAGTGAATTTCTTCTGCTGTTGTAGAAAATTGATGAATTAAGCTCTCTGGAGACTCAGAACACTCTTCTGAGTAATAATAACTTAATTCTGTGTATAGTTTTTATTATTTATTCTTTTAAAGAAAGTATACGTGTATATGGCAGTGTCTTTGTTTCATACAGTGCTGCTAGTTTTTCCTAAATATTGGATGGAGACAGGCAGACTTTTTCACAGTGAAGCAAGTATTATATTTCAAATTAGGGTTCTAGCTGTATCTATTCCCCTTTTCTACTTCCTGTCTAAAGTTTTGATACTCTTAATTATTTTATAAACATATTCCCATATAACCAGTGACGAAAATCCATTAATTGCAGAAAAAAACCTACACAGTGGGTACTCCTAAGTGTGTTATCTTACTCTGAAGTAGAAATACCCCCTCTACTTGATGTAGGGGGCTAGAGGTGGCTGTGCGTACCCAGAGAAGCTTCTCGGCATGATTGGTAGAACCTGTTGACACAAGTTATCTTTAAATTGCTTCTTGTTAACTATTTGGTAATTTAAAACCTATTTTGGTGTCTATTTAGCTCTTGGGGAATTTCTTAAAATTTAAAACCAAAGAGTTTGGAAAATCTGGCATTTATAGCTATGATATTTTTGATCGCAGCTTCCAATTACTGCTTTTCAGATAAAGATGTTCCCTGAAATGTTTGATACAGGATGAGATCGACACCATCTTAGTGAAGGGGTGGGAGGAGGGCTGCTGCACGAAGTTCTCTGGCTCCCTTGCTTCCAAGCTTTTCCGCGCCTCAAATTCAGGGTTTTTTTAAGTTCCTCAAACTGCATTGGAGTGCTTTCTGACAGGTTATAGATGAGAGTGGGGAAAGCAAATGTGTACGTATGGCTCTTAGAGCAAGACTCAGGAAGACTGAAGAGGGAATTACATTTGCTCTTGTCCTCACCTTCTCTGAAACTGAGAAGCCAGAGAACTGCTGGTCCTGCCAGCTCAGGGTGAAGTCCATGGCGTTTGGATGGAGTTGACTGATCCATGGACAGAGTTCCCTAATCATTATCAGTGGTGATACTTACTTCCCAGAAACAAACAGAACGAAAGGCTGTATACTGCATGCCTGACAAAAGTGCTCTGACAGTAGTCGTGACCTTAGCTGTTCTTTCTGCAGCACCGCGGTTGTGTTCTACGTGCAGAACGGGCATCCTTCCAAGGTGATCGAGGCATCGGATGTCTCACGAACTCTGCACATGCAGCTTTTGAAAGAAAAGGCTGACTTTCTGCTTTTTAAAGTCCTGAGGGTTGACACTGCTGGTATGTTTTGGATCATGCTTGATCATCTTGGATCTTTGTAGGTATTTGGCTAACACAGCACCTAGAAACAGTGCATGAAGGCCTTCTGTCTGCCATCTGGTGCCTGGCCTTGGATGTAGCTTTCTGAAAGACGACGCTGAAGCCAATACTTAAAATGCTTGTTCATTTGTGGTTCTCTGGCGCCAGTTACTTCTGTTCTTTTGAAAGGCAAAATCTGTAACAGAGGTTAAAAGCACACCTTAATCTGGTCTGCATCAGGAGGGCCTAGGGAATGAGGGTGAAGATATCCCACTCATTGCATCTTTTGTTGGAAGATGAGCGAAACTTAATGCAGCCGTAATATAGAATATTTCCTGTCTCTGGTTCATTCAGGCCTTTTAGCGTTCAGTAATGGGCTTGTAACGTAACTTGTTCTTGTCTGTCTGTATGGGGCAAAATGGTTGGGCGACCACTGTTATAACTTAGTCTAATATGTAGACAGGCTGCTGGGGTTTTTTATAAAGACCCTTTTATTTTCCACAAAAAGGTGCATGAACTTCTAAGCTTATTCTAAACCACTAATAATTTGAATCCTTTGTGATACCCATATATTATAGATATAACTTCTCCATAATTTAAAATCAGGACATAATGATCCAAATACAAAGTGAGTGAGCTCTAGTAATAAAATAGTCATTGATTCTATAGTAAATTCTGTCTTTATTTACCTGTTGAAAAGGACTGCTGTTCTGTTGTAAATGTACTTGGATTACTGAAATGCATAGGGTCACTTGAAAATATGCATTAACGTTTTTCTCAACATGGCAAATCTGCTACCCTTAAGTTTTAAGGGGCATAACTTTTTATTTTAATCTGATAAGACATATTGATCTAGCAATAGTTACTACTGTAAGCATATGAGTTATGTAAATGTTCTGGCCTCAGATGCTGTAATTCTGTTTTGAAATACTGACATACACTCTAGTTTATTGGTATGATGTTTGGCTTCTGGTACCTGAGAATGCTGATATTCTTCAGTTCTCAGGTACTTCAGAAGTTCTTACAAATGCCATAAAGAAAGGAGCCAGGTCTGAATTCCATAACTTAAACTCATCTTCATTTCTGTTTAGAATAAACTGTTCTTGACTTGAATACAACTTTGATGTTGTATGCATAAGATACATTCTTATCGTTCTTTTCACAGCCAGGGTCTGTTGAACTATAAATTTATTTAAAATGTAACCGCAAAGGAAAGGGAGATTTAAAATGTATCAGGATGTTATGAGCTAGATGCTTTACCACCAATCTAATCTCACAGCAAGAGGATGTGTGACAAGTTGCCCATTTACACAACTGACCCTATGTTTGGTTTTGTTCTTAGCCTGTCTTTTAAAGTGCTCTGGGCACGGACACTGTGACCCCATAACAAAGCGCTGCATTTGCTACCAGCTATGGATGGAAAATGTGATCCATCGTTACCTAAATGATGGAGAGAGTAATTGTGGTGAGTTTGGGTGTTGTGGGATGTATTTCAGGAATAACTCATCTTGTGAGACTGTTGATTATTTGCTGTCAGAATGGGGAGTACTTGGGAGGTAGATGCTGAGGGAAGACTCAAACTGTCTCTTTGTTTTCCAGCCCAGCAGTATCTATAGAAAGATACTCAAATAACATCTTGAAATGATATCTTGATAGTGATAGCCTGTATTTAAAATATTTTTATATGTTAAAATCTAAAAAGTGTTGCTATTTGAGGAGGAAAAAAAAAGCATGAAAACTTTGTCATGTGGGAGAGATCTTGCAACAGTTCGGGGCCGGTTAGAAGGATTGCTGAATAGCCTGGGCATTGTGAAGCTGCTGAGTAGTGTTCATCTGACAGTTGCAAAGCTGAAAAATAGGCAACAATTTAGATTCTTTGAGTAGGTGATTGATGCTTTTGTGCCAGAAATGTGATCTGAGCTAAGGAAGGAAAACACCGGCGTTCTGGACTAACCAGTATAGTCATGTTTAAAACGTCAGCTTTTTATCATGATTAATTTTGCTGTTTCTTTCCATTTGCCTGTTGCATCCAGGAAATGCAATTTAGTTTCATCAGCTTAATCACGTTTATATTTTGTAGCACACCTAACATATCAGCTAAAACTATTTCAGATGTTTAATAGTTATATTTTAACTAAATTGGTCTTCTGCTTAAGCTGGAATAAAGCTCAGCTTGTAGTACTCTGCAGGCTTGGAGACATTTGCTGAGCAATGCACTAGTCTTCAAGTAAATCTATAGACATTTATAAGGAGCTTGCTACAAGCCATTAGAGGATCATGTGTCTGTGTCTTAGTGAGGAAAGACTAATTGACCAACTAAAATGGCACAATAGGTTTTAAGCCTGAGGCTGGGATCTCCCGCAGCCCTGCCCTAATGCTGTGTTGTTCCGTAGCATAATAGTAACACTGAAATAGTGACTATTCACATGTTGGAGTTCACATCATTGCACATCTCTGTATCCTTCTCATGTTGTCCTGGATTTACAAATGTAAGCATGCAGGTAGAAGGGTGTATCTCTAACCCACCGTTCTCTTAAAGTACTGCTAAAATGCCAGAGCCAGAGTATACCTGTGTTTATTTCAGTTAGAGAATAACTGAGGTGGTAGCGATGCCCTCTTGATTTTCAGTTCCCACATAGGCTTCAGGTATCTTGGGGAATGGTAAAATGTATTGGAGTGGAAGAAAATTTTCCCATGTGCACTTCCACTCTGGAAGCTTAAGAATTATTAGGGATTTTTCTGAGAATATGAAGGTGCCAAGTTTTCCTAAACCCCTGTTGCCACTCCCCATTCCTCAGGATTGGTTCTTTTAATAAAGTTGCATTAGAAATTATCTTATTCATACCACTTTACAAAGCACTGATGTTTTTCTTTTTTCAGAGTGGAGTATACTCTATGTGACTGTATCTGTTTTCATTTTGATTGTGGTCATGATAGGGCTTGCCTGGTTCTGCATCTGCTGCTGCAAAAGGTACATGATTTCTGTCTCTTTTTGATGGGGTACACACAAAAACTGCACAGAACTGCAACATTTTAGTCCAGTCCTTAGTACTATACCACTGAACTCTTTACAGACGTTTGAGGAGCTTCCTGTAGCTATTTCTGTATAGACACACTTTCACTGAAAAAAAAAGGAGTATCCATTTGTGGCGCTGTGATCTTCTGCATTTTGAACACCAAAAAGCTGATATTGGAGTATCTTTCATATTAAGAGATAATTTATGTAAAAATGCTGAGAATACACTGCAGATCTTCATGTCTCCCCCTGAGTCCTCCAGGTACTCTATGCTAAGAAAAAATAGGCATGTCTTGAAGGTTGCTTGTGTAGGAATGTTGGGAAGGGAGCTGCTCCTGACCTGGTGTCTCCCTTGGACGGGAAGGGTGGGCAGGTGGGCTGCATCTGGCTGACAGGCAAGGAGAGGAGTCCAGTGGTCTCAGTCACACAGACTTCTTACTTCCTCTTCCCTTAAACAGTTTTGCCAACTACTGTAAGTCATTTCCCTCTCTGCCCCGCCACCCCTTCCAGTCTTTCCTAGTGAGCCAGCAAGAAATTCTCTTTTAACTGACAAGCCCCTGCAACTTCTGTCAGTAGAGCAAGTGTTCTTGCTGCTGCTCAGAAAGCTCAGCAAATAAATAGCTTGTTCAGGTGTTAGCAAAAATGAAATGCTGTCAAAATATTTCCAGGTTTTCGACTTTTTCTAGGGTGTCTTCGCAGTATATAAAGGATGCGGTTTGAAATGCATGGGAGTTGATACTGATTTCCTTATTGTGATTGAAGGAACAGTGTTGTTAGTGGAAAGGTTTAAATAAAAGTGTGTCCCCACTTCACCCCCACAGCTGTGGGGTGGAGCCTCACAGGCTTGTGTGGATTTGATGAGAAAGGGATAGTTTATTGAGTTTCTGTCCTTTGTCCTTATGTGGCTTGTGCCAGTGAGCGAGAGCTTATTGATAGAGATACACGTAAAA
Source organism: Falco peregrinus (assembly GCF_023634155.1). NCBI lineage: Eukaryota > Metazoa > Chordata > Aves > Falconiformes > Falconidae > Falco > Falco peregrinus. Next base: position 102,140,338 of record NC_073723.1, on the reverse strand, counting down.
AAAGAGGGACATGCTGCACAGGACAGAATGGGAGGAGATGCCCTTTGCCTTGTGGAACCTACAGGGAAAATACATGCTGTAGTCCAAGATTTGGCTGGGGTTTTGGGGGTTTTAAAGGCTTTGAGTTATATATGCGGGAGCCTGTCTCTGTTTTTGTCTGGTCTTCTCTATCAGCATCACCAGACAAGCACCACTTAAATGCTCTTCAGTTAAAAATATAAAAATTGGGACTAACCAATTCTTACAGAAATTTTATTTGGAAACGAATGAATATATGTCTACCTTGTGTCTAGTTACTATGTTGAAATTGAACAAACTGAACCCATCTGGCCTAGGAAAACAAGTCACTTTCTTGCTTTTTTGCATTTTGGAAATCAGAGAAAAATTTAAGTTATACCCTCTGGTCAAGATTGCACAGCTGCTTCATACAGGTATAAACTGGAACAGCTCTTTTTGAGTGGAGGTGCAGAAGTACAATGAGGTTCTGTGTATTGGGCTATGTAGCTATGTGTATGAAAAGGGAGAGGGAGCAGGTTTATGTGAGAACTGAATGTCTTTGTGGTAACTTTCTTTTTAGCAGGAAGAGGACTAAGATAAGAAAGAAAACAAAATACACCATCCTAGATAATATAGATGAGCAGGAGAGAATGGAGCTGCGACCCAAATACGGTAAGTGTTTCAGCTAGGAGCTCACCCACCAAGCTTACAGTCAGTGTGTTTGGGTTGACACCTGCAGCTGGGAGGAGCTCAGAAGCTGGCTTAGAAGTTTGGGAATGGCAGGCACAAGTATAAACAACGAAAGGGTTGGAGGAGAATCTCTTCCTTTCTTTCATGAGGCCTTGCGCTTAGCCACTGCTCTGACCTTCTTTGTTAGTCTTAATTTAGACCATCTAATTGTCCCACACGCTTTCTCCATGTAACCCCTCCTCTCCTGCACCCACTTCTATGTGGAGCTGGTTTTGTTGCTATGCAGCAATTCCCTCCTGGCCTGTAAGTGCCCTGTTAAAGGGCTGTAAACTTCAGCAGCAACCCTCTCATTTACACTTTATTTAATTTACCTGGGTTTCAGTTTTTAGCAGGGGAAATACTGGAATCCAGGGAAATAAAATCATCCTGAGAAACTGCTGCCCTAGAAAGACAGACATCACATTTCTGTAGCAACCATGACCTTTCATTGCCGTTCATGTTAATCAGATAGTTGAGTGGACAGACTAATTTCCAAATTCAGTCTATTAGAAGTCTACTAGCTATGTGCTAAGATCATCTGATTGTTTCAAATTGAAACACACACATTCACATTTCGGAGCCCCAAAGTGATGGGCCTTCAGTGAACTCACAAGAGTATCTGCCCAACTGTACATGGTACCTCCTAGGCCAGGTTTTGTATCGATGGTGGTGGTGGCGCACACTATTGTGCTGGATTGCAGAGAATGTTTTCATTTACCTTTCATACCACAGCAGAGGAGAGGATGGTTAGTTGTTACTAATAAGTGAAACCTTTCAAATGAGCTTGTTTTGCCTTTTTTTTTTTTTTTTTTTTTTTTTTTTGTCAGGTATAAAACACAGAAGTACAGAGCACAACTCCAGTCTGATGGTCTCTGAATCAGAGTTTGACAGTGATCAGGACACTATCTTCAGCAGAGCAAAGATTGAAAGAGAGAATCCTAAAACTCTCATGAATGGATCCATCAGAAATGGAGTTTCCTTCAACTACAGCTCCAAAGACAGATAACTGAATGAGGGTAAAAGCACAGAACACACTCGTCCAACACATCTGAAACATGTTGGCCCACCTCTGTTTTTCCAGAACCAAAAGCTTCCTAAAATACCAACTAATTGCAGATGAAAGGGTAGATTTCTAGCACAGTTAGGGGAAGGAAGAAGGAAAGATTAGATGGTCAGCTAACTCCTCTTATCACTGTTATAGGAACAAGGAAAAGCACATCTTGTTTCTTGCATGTTCCATGCTGAGTGTTTGTCTGAACTTCAGAAGGCCTCTTTTCCTGTATTGCTGCTACAAAACTAGCCAGGGCAGTTACACTACTAAGAGTAGTAACTAAGATGCATACAGATTCGTGTCCTGTGCTCCTCCCTCTCTCTGTCAGAGAAGCAATGTGATTATGATGCTGGCCTAAAGCAGCAAAAGCCAATATAAGTAAATTCCCCTACAACTATGGAGAGCAATATGTGACCACAGGTTCCGTCTTCATTTTCAGTTTAGGTTGGGAACACAGAGAGCACTTCTGTGCATTGTATTTATCTCTGACTGTGCTTTGTGACCTCCTTTTCTAGGGTAGTGCTCATCAGATGGGAATGTCTCTGTTTCAAAGAAAGTTTACAATTAGCAGTTGCATTTAATCATCTGTACTGTGATACATCTGTGTCCTGTAGGATGCAGCGTTCCCTGTATTTACGTAGAAAGGATGGTGCTTGCAGGGAAGTCCAGCCTTAGGTTGCTTCTGTGATGGTGAAGGTGTTTTGGTTCTCTGGAGTCTGCCACATCCAGCCAGGAAATGGCAGCAGAAAGGCAGGAAGGACTCAGTGAGATGTGCCTCCAGAAGAATTTTGAGCACCCTTCAAACAACCTTTTGCTGAGGGAGCACTTCTGAAGAGCTCTGGAACTTTTGAGACTGAACCCTCAGCTGAGATGGGTTTTCATTGTCAGCTTCACTGCTCAATTACAGAATGTGCCAGGTGTTTGTGTGGTGAACTGATTGTGGCAAAATATGCTATGTGGAGCCGGAGGTTCAACACCTACCTCCATTGTCATGAGAACTGGTGCTGAGGAAGGTTTTAGCTTGAACGTTAGATTGTTTTACTCTTTCTTCTTGCTATTCAGTGACTAGAGAGATCCCTTGCAGTGTTCAGGAAGGGTAGATGTGTTGGAGTTCTGATGTTCTTGTTCGCAATCTGGATAATTTCTTCACAGCATGCTTGTTAGGCTTTAAAGCCATGCCACCAATACTTTTCTTGAAATCCCAAACTGAAATCCTGACTTTTATATGTAAAACTCATTTGTGGGGGCATCTGTGTCAGTAGTACTATCTGGCCACGATGTCGGTCTTTCCTGGGGTTGCTTTACTGACTTGCAGGAGTCGTGAACTGAGCTGGAGGAATCGTGTGTTCTGATGGAGAAAACATGCCTCTGGACAGGTAGTTTTGTTGGGTTTAAATATAAACCTTTTTGGGTTTTAGATCTGGTGGTGGAGAATCCATTAACAGAAGGGTGGAGCAGTATAGAAATCAGGGGGAGGAGATGGGAAGGGTCAGTGAGGGGACTGACCTCCATCGCAAGGAATGATTTGATGGAGAATTTGGGGGCTTTCTCTATCCTTTCATAGAAGTCTGACACAACAGAGTAGTTGGGTTGAACACTGGGCAAAATTCAGAATAACTGTCTGGGTTGGAAGGAATTGGTAGTCAAAAGTTGCAGCAACATGGCATGCTCCTAACTGCTTTCATACTTTTGGTTCTCAAATGCAGCCAGCAACAGTCCCTGAGGCTGCACTGAGGAACACTTATCCTGTGCCCAGCCCTGCATTTCTCTGGAGAGCTGTGTGAGCTGTGTGGCCACAGGAGTCATAGTGGTGGGAGAGGCTGTGAAGACCCAGAAAGGGCTAATGCAAGTGTTTTCCACGTTTTCCCCATGCCCACCAGCAAGATGCAGTATAAATGGTATGATTTGTGTTCTTCAGAAGCCAAGTTTTAACTCATTGTGTGTGGAGGTTGTAGACTATTGAAACAAGTTACTTTATCTCATCCTCTCCTTTCTTGAGTGTGTGTATATATTTATTTTTAAATAACTTGGTCAGTAAAAGTAAGGTCAGCTTGTATCAAACGCCTTTCAATTTCTGCTCCAGATGCATTAACATCATAACACAATGTTCACTTTAAAACATTCCTGAAGAAAGTTAAGGCCCACTCAAAATACTAATTTGTTTTTCCTTTTTAAATTAAATTGTTAGGCTTAATCCATTCTGCACAAATACCAAAAATGTTGTAGCAGGAATTATGCTTTAGGAAACATGCATTTTTAAGCAAACAAAGAACGTTGCATTAGGAACCACAACTTTGTATTGGCCACAGTGCCATTAATGCTTCTGCTAAATACTGTATCCAGTGTGCCTTCATCTATAAACTTAGCTTAATTCATACCTTTGTTGTTGTTGTTAAAAACAAACTTAAAGAATGATTCTCTTGTAAAACAACTACAGGAATCATAAACCTGCTTTCCTCAAAGCTGCAGAGTTCCCAGAGCTATTCCCCCCTCCCACACAAACATATGCTGTGGGTTCAGATCTTTGTTGGATCAGTGGTAAGTTCGTGTGCCATGAGAACATAAGCATGATCTGGCTAAGTATTTCTGACTTGAACAAATAAGAAACATTTGACCAATTCTCAATGTATAAGTTCCTAGCGAGTGGAAGTTGCTTATTAAATTGTTCCCTAGATGATGGTTTGATATCTTTGTTGCTAATGGTATTTTAGGTATGTTTTGAAAGTTGAATATAGTTTACATTTGTGATCTGCTTCTAATTCTACTAGTTTGATCCTTCCACCTCCTTGGAAGGAGAACTCATTCCTCTTACATAAAATCAGGCTTGCTCTTAATATGAAACTTGCACAGAAGTTGAAACTAATAGTTTCTGGCTCTGTGAATTTGTGATACTGTGTGTGTGTCACATGACCAAGCATTTTTATCAGCACTTTAGGAGATACTGTAGCAAGCCTTGTATCTTGATTCAGTATAATCTCTAGAACTGTTGCTTTCTTGCAGAATGTCAGGTCATACCTGGACTGAAAGGGTCAGAGGGCTAGCTGTTAAGGTGCAAACACAACGGTAGATTCTGATGCTAGCCTTCTGGTTTGGGTTATGGTGCGATTGAAGAAGGTTCTCAGTCCTCACATGTACTTCCACATGCCTTTTTCCTTCACATACAGAAGGTGTGCTGGCAGCTTCTTTGTGAAATAAGGATGAGGATATTCCCAACAGTCTTGTCTGCACTGAAAATCAGAGGAAACCAGATATAACTTGTCATGTATGGCTCAAAGTTCACTGAAAATAAAGAATAAATTCAGTGTGGCACTGCTAAGATACTGCCTCTCTTTGAAGGCAGACAGTGTGCTGATAAGTAAGGATTATTTTGGAAAAAAAATTCCTTAGCATTACTTCCAGCAGTGTTAAACAGGTTCAGTACTTAACACAGTGGATATGGAGCATGAAACTGCCATGCTGCAAACAGGTTCTTGGCTTGTGTTTTTAATTTTCTTAACCGAAATGGTACTGCAGTATGAAACAGAATTTACCTTGGCAAATCTGCTGAGATGCACATCCAGATTCTCTGTCCTGTGGTTCAGCTTTTCATATTAACTGAGTAAATTGCTGAGAAATTAAAGCAAAATGTGAACAGTCTAATTGTAGAGGTTTGTTTATTTGGGGAGGAGAAAAAAGGTTATTCTTGTTTCATGTGTAAGAGTACATTTTCAACTGTGTCCTTTTAGGTAAACAGTCTTAGCAGTCTGTGATGCATCAGGTACAGGTACTGTTCAAGCATCTGGTTTTGTGCTGTCGGGCTGTGTTTGCTTGTATGATGCTAATTTTCCTTGCTTGGTCTCTAGTGGGCAAACAGAAGTGCGCACACATGCCAAGGAGCTTGACAGAAAGAGAGTCAATGCGTGCGTGCGTTCTCTATGCTGAATTTAAATGTTCCTTAGACAGTTATGATGATCTTGAAATCATCAAGTTCTTGGGCAAATTTCCTATTCCTGTTTTAAGCCTCAAGTGAAACTAGTTTCGCCCCTCAATATAATGATAATGGGCAGTAGTCAGCTGGACCTTCGGGATGGTGGTAATAAGATGACAGCTACCTTAGTCTTTGTGAGCCATTTATGTGATGTTTGAGAGACTTTTAAACATTCCTCTAGAAGAAGGGAAATGCGATAGAGGTGAATTAGTTTCCTAATACCAGCTATTGCTTATCATTGATCCCTAACTAGAATACTAGTCCCATACTTCTGCAGCCAAGGAGAACCTATTTTACATCCCTTTTGGTCCTGAACTCCCCAAGGCAAGGGAGGGAACCTTAAAGCTTAGAAATAAAATGTAAAAAAGGGGGGAGAAAAGGCAAATCATTTTCTCTTGCACAGGCTACAAATCAGCTGCAGATGAGCCACACATCAGGCGCTTGTCTCTGTATGGAAACGCTTCTCCCTGTGGGTGGATGGGTGAGCAATTACAGAATTTATATTAGGAATCTGTTTCTAGAAAATGTTATTTATTGCAAATGATAATGTATTGTAACTGGAACCATTTCTGAGCCAAAATTACTACATTTATGTAACTACTAATAAAGTTTTGTCTTTCCTTCTTGGAACTTGTCAGGTACTCTTTTAGACATGGTATTCTGTATTGGATGCAACACTCAGGTCAGCCCAGCAGAGGTAAGTTGTGTACTATCGCTCCTATCTGTACTCAAACATAGCAGCAGTGCACGATCTGATCCCTTCCCTTCCAACTGACAAAAGCAAAGAGGTGCTGCAATGGAGACGGGACACAGCTTGATGCAAGCAAATGTCAATTTATTGTATAGAAACACAGGTATATATACTTTCAGAAGTCGTGCATTTTAAACAGATTGGTTCTTTTGAGCTAAGCATTGCATACTAGGCAATCCCCGATTGGTGGTTAACTACCATCAGTCAACAGCAAGGTGTTACCTTTCCTTGGAGCCACCCTTGGTGCCATCTGTCCCCGCTCCCCTGTGCTCTCTCAGCATGACTCATCATGTTAATTGTTGTGTCTATACAAGCTCCAGCGCGCTCCCCTCAGCTGATTGCCACGCATGGTCCTAGTTTCCAACCCGCTCCTGCAACGCATCAGGCAGCAGTAAGGGTATTTGGATGCACGGTGCCGCACTTCACAGGGTACCTCCTCCCGTCACGCTCTGCCCCTGCAGGGGAATCATGGCTGCTGAGAGCTGGTGGGATAGTGTCCTCTGCTGAGGGATGGAGCCTGCCCGACCGTTCCTGCACTGTGATGGTGGTGACAGCAGCAGCCTCCCCCTGCGCTGTCAGGAACCTGCTGCAGTGATTCCTGACGCCTCCAGCCAGCAGGGTCAAGTAGCTTCAGCATTCGCTGATACAGTGAATAAACCACCAACTTCTTGTGTCTTGGAAGGTCATAGGCAGAGAGTTTTGACATTGAAAACACTTTACACAAGTGTTAAATTTGAACTTGGAGCTTCTGAGCACCATATTTAAACCTCCTCCTTTAGATAGCTCAATCATTCCCTCAGCTGTGGGGCTGGGACCAAGGGCATGACCGGTTACACTTCTGGCTCTGCCAGTTTCAGCAAGACAGTTACTTCGATGGCAAGTCAAAGCATGGAGCTGCTTTTACTTAAAGGATGCCCCATTGATTTAGAACAGTAAAAACTATTTTAGTCTGTGCAAACTATTTAAACTGCTATTTGCTTTCATAAGTAAGTCACAAAACATACAGGTAATCATAAAAACGTGTCTAAAATCATAAAATGTGTCTGAAACCACCAGTGTCTGGGAAATAGGCTGCAGAACACTGGCCTGCTTAAACATGTCTTTGACCTTGGTGACAAGAGGTAACTAGATGCAGTCTGCCAGCTACTGTGAACAAAATTAAGTACTAGGTAGTGGTTGGGCTTGACATACTTCTCAGTAAGCCTGACTGTCTGTCCTCACTGGTATTGGATCAATGTTAGCAGCATCAAAAGCCTCCCTCACCCATCCTGAGCACCCAGGGTAGCCTTGCCAGCTTAGCGTACCCATGGACAAGTGTTACTAGAGTGACTTGCAAAAAAAAAAAGCTTGTGCACTGTGGTTGGAGGTAACTTCTGCCTGTTAAAGCTAAAAATGCCAGTACCTAGTAGAACAGGTAAACATAGTTTCTCAAGAGTTTATTGCACAGAGAGGACAGGCAGTGGGGGATCAAACAACAGCTCTTTAAAGGGTAATACTGGAAAACAAAATGGAAATTGGCCATGACTAAGTCAGGATGGAAACTGAAGACGGTTTCTGAAGCTTCAAAACTGTATTAACTAAAAGAAAATAAAAAAGCTTCCAAAAATCGTTTTAAATCTTAAGTAAAATCTGCAGTAAAGAATTATGTCAGTAATCATATCCTGAAAGCAGGGAAAGCCACTCTAATCCACAAAGCCTAGATCGTGTGGTAGAATGTTTGGTTCAGATAAAAGACTTGCACACAAAATGACTGATGGTGTGTTGGTATGTCACAGTAGTCTCATTGATTTGATGTAGGTGCAAGGGACCGTAATTGGGGTAACCAAAATCTTACACCTCATGAACATGTGGATGCAAAGAAGTGTCGTCTTTCCCGTGTTAAAGCTGGGTTAAAAATATACTCTGTGCAAATCTGAGACTGAACTTAATGTGGCTGCTGTCAGATTGTCGAGTCCACATTTAATAAGGTAATAAACCACATAATCCAGTGCTTTCACAGAAGTTATTTATTAAATGAAAACATTTTTCCTATCACAGTTTTAACAGCCAGAAATTGCTAAACTTATCACAGGTGTAATCAACATAACTGAGGTGTGAGAATTCCAGTGTATCTTTTGTTGAAGAATCACAGCTTCTGTCATGAAGACAACTTTAAGATTATTCTGTGCTTAACTGAAGTAGACCTTACTGACACAAGGATACTATGCTGGACTCCAACCACAATCCAATCTAGACAAAGATATTTTTAAAGTTTATTACATATGTTATCTTCAGTTATGGTTTGTGCTTCTTACCAGGCATAGTAAAAGGTATCATTTGCTAGAAAAAAAGTAAACATTTACTCATTAATTTTAACAGTGCTATTATGGGAAAGACATCAAGTTTTTAAATGTACCAATGCATCAGATCAATAACTTTGCAATGAATAGAGCATGGGTTAAAGAATTTATCCTCCAGCTGCACCGTGCCAACAAGTACACCCACATTCAAGACTGCACTGTCATACAGCAGTGTGCCTGCATCACTGCGCTCTGGTACCCAGGCACCAAGTTATGGCCGCCGCCTTCCTAGTTACTTTTTGAGTGATGGACAAACATGTAGTGGCAGCCAGGGCTGGCAAACAGCTGCCTCTTCCACACCACTGTATTCCCCAAATTCAGGCAGCCTTGTGCGCTCAATAGCATAAGCTTAGAAGTTGGCTGTTAAGATAAGTTTCTTGCAACTAGTGTATAAATTGGCCATCCTTTTTCTGTTCTTGACAAGCACATAATGCTGCAACTGATAACAGTATTAAGTCCTTGCTATCTTAAATGTGCATCTTTGGTGCGCTGGAAATTACTGGAAGGGCAGCAAGCATCCTATAACCACCCTTCGGTTGGCATCATGTGCACACACGCTCCACTGCCAGATAATGTGCTCCAGACCCACCTGGTCTCAAGTGTTACACAAATAGAACCATAAAAAATAGTTAGAAATAATAAGTAGCAATCAATGCTACCTTATGTGCGCTTTAAAAAACCCCATGAAACTCAGTTCTGACTCGCTTTTCTTCCCCCATGCCCCCCCCAGGTCTTTTGCTACCTGGTACCTCTTTTCCTGACTGGATAAAATACCTTAAAATATCCCATTTCACAGGGTACATTCATTACTGTATAGGAAGAAGAGCTCTGTTGCCTCCTTCTATTTATTTTTAATAATTAATGGGTAAAGCCCCACCAAGTAAAGTTAACCAACGCAAATGAAATTTATTCCCCTTAGCTTCTGTAGTGCTGACTTATTTGCCAAATTAACATTGCATGGTTTTTGAAGTGCTGCTTTTGACTGCCATTAAAACAGCATTGCTTTTGTATTAAAGAAGCTTTATGTCATCTTTTGAAGGTGATAAAATAGTGAGGCGATGTGTAGAAGTCTCACCTCTTATCACTTCTATTTAAATCTTTATTAGGTCACAAGTTAGCCAAGTTTAAAGGCTTTTAAACATTCCTCCCTAATGGACATTCACCTGTGTAACCACAAATCCAATTCAAGGCACAAAGCCCATGGAATGTAACCATCTCTCTGCTCGTGTTCTTTGGAGGTGGTGAGTCATGTTCCTTTGGACACTGAACAACATTTGCATCAGCGACTGTACTTCTCCCAAAGGAAAGCCAAGTTGTTTTCATGAAAGGGAGCTTATCTGTATCGTCCTGTCACCGTCTGCGCTTCCTTCATACAACTTTTACAGCATCCCCTTACAATTCTGCAAGTTATTCTTGCAAGTAAGCATCCCATCTGCCTCCTCCCACTCACTAAGCCAGCAAGTCCTCGTCCTGGACTGTCCTGTTTCCAGGATGCTGGGGCTCACAAACCATCAAACAAGGGCTGTTTGATGTTTAATTCCAGGTGTGCAAGCTGTTAGGCACAAACTACAGCTGAGCAGGTGGCAGCTCTACAGCCAGCATTAATGTGCGCTGAAAAAGCTGTCAGTTTGCCTGAGTGGATACCGAGCTGTAGCTAAAAGCAATTCCTTAGCTTTCATAAGCATCAGATTCTCCCAAAATTAAAAAAGAAAAGAAAAAGACACTCCTGCTTCTAAAAGAGACTCACATAACCACATTAGAAAAGGTGAGTATTTACACAAAATTCTAAAGGGGACACTGCCGTCCCCCAAAGCGTTCCACATCCACACTGAAACATTACAGGCAGTAGAAAATAGGGGTCTGATTTCCCCTTGCCATAGATTATGATCTGTTTTCATTACGCACAAGTCTCCAAGTCCTCCCAGTTACACAGAGGTAATCCGAGAATAATAAATGTGCATTCTTCCCTACTCCTTACTAAAAATGATGGACATTGTGATCACATTGCTGAAAAAACATACAAAGAACGTGTAAAAACACAGCAGCACATAATACTGTAAATAGCTCTACACATACAGAACAGGGTTGCTTAGTTTTAAAGGCAGAAGTTGCATTCATACTTATTTCTGGTTCAAGAAGCTTATTAAAACTACAGCACTCTTTTCCAAGCTGTTGGGATTGTGCTTTTTGAAGATTTTTATAAGCCTCCAAAGCAGACATATTTTATTTCTAAGTATTCATCAATGCCGTATTTTGAACCTTCTCGCCCTAAGCCAGACTCCTTTACGCCACCAAAAGGACTCTCCACTGCTGAGATTATGCCTTCATTAACACCAACCATTCCAACTTCCAGCTGTTCTGCAACTCTCCAGATCTGGGCTGGATCTTGGGAGTAGAAATATCCTGCCGTGCAGACACAGACATAACAGGAATGAAATTAAAATCAGGAAGAACAGTTGCAGAAGACTGTAAAAAACAGACTTACTGACATTAAGAATCATCACCCCATAACGCTCATAAACCCACAGAAATACATTTATCTGACAGACATACCTGCTAAACCCACATTAGCTGCGTTCGCTATAGCAATAGCTTCTGCTTCAGTCTCAAATCTGTCAATATAAAGAGAAAAAAAAAAAAAAAATGAGGCCTGCGGTTCATCTACCGTCTTGCTGACTTACAAACAAGCAGCAGCCTTACCAGAAATAAGAAAGTCAAGATGCAGGCTTTTCCCAAAAGTGTATTTTAAACATCTAATGTAATTTTCACTTTGAAGCAATGGAGGAGTTCCTACCACTTCTTCTTAATTTAAACTGCGGTTAAGTCGTTCAGATTGCCTGTCTCCTCCCTAGATACTGGTAGCAAAAACATTTACTTCACATGGGTCACCCCACCAATTTCCCCAATTACACAAGCACTCTCAGCTAAGAGGTAACTGTATTTCTTCTATCCCATCCAGCTGCTCTGGATGGAGGCAGGGAAGGTTTTATGGAGAAAAGAGAGCTCTAAGTTACCCTTCATTAGAAAAACTTTGGACTAGCAAATCACAGGACAAACTGCAAAGTCCTGCCTCCTACTTCATAGCACTGATCATGAAGCTGATGAAAATTTTGTTGTTCTCTACCCTTGCTTAACTGCTAATACAATTTAAAATAAAATTTTCAAAAAGCTGCAGAGATGCTAAAATTGGGTCAGAAGAGAAACAAGCCACATAACCAAAGTAAGTCTTCACATGTGTAACCTAGTCTTATTACAAGACTTGTGTGATCCTACAAAAGCATCTTTTGGGAAACTGTCATTCAAATCTTATTTATTCAAAATAATCTTTCATTGGTTTTTTAATTGCGATTTTTAATCTGGAAAATGACTAATCTTACTTGATAACCGGTGCTAAAGGGCCAAATGTCTCCTCTTGGGTACAAAGCATTTTTGTTGTAACATTACTAAGTAATGTTGGCTCAAAGAAATTCTTCCCCAAGCTGTGTCGTTTCCCTCCAGTCACAACAGATGCTCCTTGAGAAACTGCATCATTTATGTGTCTCTCTACCTGAGGTAGGCAAAACAAAAATCAGAAACGCAGCATTTAGGAATGAACAATAGTGTATTTTCCACTGACAAAATTATTAATACTCTTCAGTATTAAATAGAAGATTTTTAGGAGGTTTATACTTTGTAGAACACCATTTTCAGTATTATTTAAAATTTCCCTTGGATTTTTATTTCTCTCAGTTTGACAATTTCAGAGGGATAAATTACAAGTATGGCCCCAGTCTCATGGATATTAAAGATTCAGCTTCTCTGTCGAAATGAAAAGGTTACATCTATTACGAGAACAAAAAAAAAGTCTTTGCAGGACTAAGTACACCTGGTATCAGTGATCAAGCATTATGAAAACAGATTTACATATCTGTCATTTAAAGAAAAACAGACAACTTTCAAGATGGTACTGGCAAGAACATTTTCTACCCCCTACACCTACAATTCATCCAAAGATGAGAAAGTAATGAGAAGACTGAAGTAGCAGTCGCCACCTAGAATACTGTCCTTTGAAATTACAGAAAGGCAGGTAGTGACTATATACGTGTGTGTATACAAGTCCTTGCTTATTTAGATGTATATCATACACACACACACTATACTTCTGTGATGCACAAAGGGAAGGCAGGAAGTAAAGACCTAAAGTACAGAGTATCCTCTGTCTCCCAAGTAACTCGGAATATTTCCATATTCTATTATTTGATAAGCAGAAAGATTCTGGCAGCGTTCGAGTGTAACGGGATTAAAACCAAGCCTGCGTATAACTGAGCCATAGTATCTTAGAAAGTATGAACCACATAATTTAATAATCTTTAATCTTAAGGAAAAGTAAAATATTACAGAAAATGTGACTTACTGTGATTTTACAAAAAAATAATTTCCTGAAGTCATGAGTCACCCACAACAGAAGACCCAAACCATGCACGTTAATGTTTCAAGTCATTACAACATCCAGAGTTCTAGTATTTTTAACTTCAATTTATTATTTGGCTTAGCTTTTTCCAAAACAGAGGCACTGTTCTTCCAAGTAAGTTGTCATTCACATTGCTTCAGAGCTGCAGGATCACCACACAACTCTCACAGTATATCCAATTTCAGTAAAGATTCCTGAGAACAGTTAGGAATAATCGGGAGGAATCTGTTTCTCCTAAAGCAGGAATCTCTTCTTCTCTTAATGGAAACAGGAATGATACATTAACTGGCTGCATCTGTTCGTCTGTCTGTGCACATGGACTTGGAGGAGGGAACATGCTTCCAGCCACACTGCAAATACATTCTATATTGCACTTTTTTACATGCTTGTTTTGTTAAATCTAGTTACTTTATAGCTCACAAAAAGAAAATTAAGATACCAAAAATGAAATATTTATTTATACCTTCTCCACTGCTTTTTCATTAATTAGTGGCCCTTGGGTAGTTTTTGCATCAAATCCACTTCCAACGTGTAGTTCTCTCTCTATAGCTTCTGCAAACTTTTCCACAAATTGGTCATGAATTCCCTTTTGTACTAGGAAACGGTTTGTGCAAACACAGGTCTGAAAACAAACACAAAAAGGAAAAACAAACAGTGGTTTATATTCTATTTAATCTATCCATTAATCAATTCTGGCCGCCAAGCCACAGTATCAGGTTACTACAGTGACCTGTCCTCTGCCTCCGATATATGGATCAACCAAGGTCCAGAAGCTGCAAGAAACGCCTTCTAATTAGACTGCAGAACGCTGGGCTGAGCAGCAGAACCTCAGATCACGCTTGGTGGTGTGGGGTCTTTTTTTCTAACTCCTTCATTAATTGAGTTTGAGTTTCCTTTCTTCCTGGAATTTGTCTTTAAGTGCTTTCAGTAGCCTACTTACTTGTGCTACCCCTTTGCTCTCACTGTGTCCTATTTTGATGGCTACAGTCTCTCACAAAGAACAGCTGCTTTATCTTTCTATGTAGCAGCAGAGGCACCTTTTACATTAGACCTTGTCCAATCTGTGACTGGTCACTCAGTGGTCCTTGTCCACATTCCATTGTTTTGTTTCTTTTCTTTCTCCCCAAGATCAGTCTTATTTTTAATTCTTGTGTTATTCAAGCAACATTTTCCCAACCAAATGACCTCCCAATCCCACCAAAACCTTGCTGCTTCTCCAAAGCTGGAGTTCGTCAGCTCATGTGTAGGGCTAATACCTACAAGGCTGGACCAGTCTCCGCACAGCCCTACTCAGCTGTTCTGGAAAGTGATGCTCTTAAAAAGTTTTTTACTCCAAGTAAAATAAATTTGAAGCAATGTACAATTGAATCCTGTCTATCACTTTTTTAAGCTACTCAATGTGGAAAAATCTAGCCACGAGTGTCTTAACAGATTTCGATCCCCTTAACTCCTGCTGGGTGTTAAGGAAAGACTTGGATCAAACACACAGTCTTACAGATAGAAACATTTAACCATGAGCCTTGAAGCCATGATTTTAAGAAAGAGCTAGGCACATGTTACAAAATATAATCCTGAGGACTCAGGCAGGATGGTGTCTTTTCAGAGCTGTAGTTCTCCAATGAATGTAATGCTACTAAAGCGTATGACTGGTGAACATCTCCCTTCTCACGGATATTACTGACTGCCACTATGTTGTGAAAGCACACAGGATGTTACAGTGGTGTTACGCAGACTTGCTGACAACTCGCTCGAGCGCCCAGAGCCATGCATGACTCCAGCATCTTTCTCTTCTCAATGAAATGTTCTATGCTTTCCTTTAACATAAAATAACTTGTTTACAGCTTAAACTACAGCAATTTGCTTTGCAGAATCAAGGACAAAAAGGTTACTCTTACCTGCCCTGAGTTTCTATACTTGGAAGCAAGGGCTCCTGCAACAGCATGCTCCACGTTGGCGCTGTCAAACACTATAAAAGGAGCGTGTCCTCCAAGCTCCATGGAAACTCGCTTCACAGTGCCAGCTGCGTGTTTCAGCAGTATCTGCAGGCAACAGAGGAGACAGAGGAGTCTGTACCTCTACCACATGTAAAGTGTGGAACCACAGATGGAAAGCAGTGAAAAACTAACTCTGGCAGGGAATTAATCTGCATCTTCTCTATAATGCTGGACCATCTGCCTTCTCATACAAAACAAGGACTAATTTCATTCAGTAAAATCTTTACAGATCAAATTCTGGTCAAGAAATAACAAAGAGAAGGATTTTCATCAATTTCAGGTCAGGTCAGGCTTTTATACACTAATATTGTCACTCTTGTTTGCTCGTTCTTTTCATTTTTTGGTAATAAAAATCTTGACTATTCTTAGAAAATTCTTCCACGATACGACAGAACTTGGGATCAAGATTTGCCTTGATACCAAGAGTTCTTCATTCTGCATACAGCTATCCCATAGAATTCTATAATCTTCTTGTCACTCTGCTGTTTTACTGATTTCATTTGAGATGGTGACAAGATTGCTTATTGACTAAGGTTGACAGGAGAGATTCAAGGGCCTCACTTCTCTAATACTTTCTCTCAACTGCAGAAGCCGTTCCTGAATAGCACCTTTGAACTCAACTACAGTGTTCTTATCAGTATGTTGTCATGCTATGATATGGAACAAGAGCATCTCTACAGAACTGTTCACATTATAATTTAATAAAGGGCAGTTATCCGAAGCTGCACACAGGCATCCTTCTGTGAAGTACTGATACTAAAGTAAACAGACAGTATCTCAAGCACACAATTATTTGGACAATCTGACAATCTGTGTACAGCAGCCAGAAAAGAAGAAGGCTCTGTATAAAGGCACAAACTTTGCCCCTACCTTTCCAGTATAACCACAGTAATAATCTTCAAGGATATTCTGTGCCCTTATGTACCTTTCCTGTTGCTGTAGAGCCAGTAAAAGATATTTTGGCTACCAATGGGTCAGTGCACAGAACCTCCCCTACAACCGGTGTCTGTTCTCTGGAACAAGGAACGACATTATACACTCCCGCTGGAATTCCAGCCTGGTTTGCAAGCTGCGACAAAAGAAACAGAGAATTTGCATTATCAGTGCATTTAGTATGAGGAATAGTCACTTAACATTTGTTTGTTTTGAAGAAGTCAGTCTGTAAGTCAGTGGAAGCCCAAAGTGCACAGCACAACTAGTAACAGATGCCATGGTGTCAAAAGAGCGGTTTCACTCTGGTTTAAGGCTGGCTGTCATTCAAAGTAACCAAGGGAAAAAGATAAAGATGTTTTGAGTAGCTAAACAGCCAGGTCCTCCTTGAGGCTCTAGGCCATGTCAGAGGCAACTTTCAGAGATTCTTACTAAATTAAAACCTGCAGCTCAAGTCAGCCAGTTTGCCCTTTCTTCATGTATGAAGCTGGCCGGAGTTATCTTCAAAGCCCACCAGACTCCCCACTTACAGCTGCAGCTCACTGCTAAGGTACACCTCCGCACAAAAGCTCACCTCCCCAAGAGCTAATGCTGATAAAGGTGTGTCCTCTGCAGGTTTCACCACCACCGTACAGCCAGCTGCCAGAGCTGCACCAACCTTCCGGGTAATCATAGCGCTGGGGAAATTCCACTGGATGAAAGAAAAAAGTACAATCAAACTGGAGAAAAGTTTGCCTCCCGTTCTTGCAGAAGTAGCTGATGTTTTCTGTGATTATGCGCTAACTTAAACAGACCTGCATCGCGTGCTTTGTCTAACTAAACATTACAGAGAAGCACTGCCAACCCAGGAAGAAGTGAGTAGAAGGCACAAAAGAAGCTTCACAAGGGTGTTCACCAGAGCTGGAGGAGACATAAGGCCACAGCCTCACACTGCGGGCTGAGCCAAAAACCCTCGCATGACTTGAAAAACTCAGCTATGCTTACTGGGGTTATAATGGCTGCCACTCCTACTGGCTGCTTCAGCACCAGGATTCTTCTGTCTTTCGCAGATGCTGGAATGACATCACCATAAACCCGGCGAGCTTCCTCCGCAAACCATTCCAGAAACGAGGCAGAATACAGGATTTCACCCTGTGCTTCTTTCAGAGGCTTCCCCTTTGATTAGATCAGATTGAAGACACACTGTAAGCAGCAGACCAAAGCAATAAAACCAAATTCAAGTAATTTCGGAGTTTCTGTTCTTTTCAGAGTATGTTATAATACCTCCAACACGTACACTGTGATCTCCAAAAAAGATTATGTGATCACATCAGCAGTAGCTGCGCAGCTCAAATCCACCAGCATTGTATGTTCAACATTTTGCATGTTGGTTCATACCTGCCTTGTGACAAGGAGCTAGACTAGCAAACACAGCACGTGTCTCTGCAGTTAGCTGCTACTACCATTCTGAAGAAGATGCAACTCATGGCGAAAGAGTTCCAAGTTTATGCCAGGGACATTTGTTTTGGGGAAGTATTACTTTGGACTACCTCCAGGTCTGATGCCACAGACTGAATGACCATTAGCAGCTGGGACACCACAGAGGAGCTGCTGAAGTATCTTCCAGCATGGTTTCATCTAAAATGATACCAGTCTGCAAGCTCCCAGTTTGCTCTGTGATGCAAACCAAAGCGCACCGAGTGAGTCCAACTTGCTTTAATAGCACTGCAATTTTTTCCCCCGAGTTAATGAAACTGATAAAACACAAGTATTTCTGCTGTGAAGACCCATCTGGGTCGCCAAAACTGTCACCAATATTGGGAATAAGAAAGCTCCTTAACGCCAATGTAGCATTAAGCAGCTGGCAATCCTTTACTGCAGTGCTGGATGCACAGGGGATTGCTCCACCTAACGTGCGTGCCACATTTAGGCAAGGTTATATAGACCATACGTATGTTTATGCATTAGACCTGTCGGAAGAGCCATACATATTCATTCATTTCCCAGAAATAGGTGGTATTGTGTTAATTAGGTGTCATGCATGCTCCTTACATGTATTTTAGTCTTCTGGGGGTCTCAAAGAAACAGTGAACCCTCTAGTTACAGCTGTCGGGGACCGAACCTCCATTTGCTTTCCCCATACAGACTTATCTTGACCACGGCTGAACTTCTTTTGCCAAATCTGGTTTCAGATCTGGCTTCGCAAGAAGACTGTTTTAGTGTTTTCTTGGAATTATTGATTAACCTTCCCTTAATGACACAACGTCACACAACGAACGTTTGATGGTAATTATCTAGAGTAATTCTACCGAAGCAAAGCACAGGCGCACCAAGGCCGCAGAGCACAACACGGGCCCATTCCTGCTGGCCGGTGGGTCCCACCATCGCCGCAGTCAGTGTCCTGCGTGTGTCCGAGGGAGGCACCCGAGGTGTCACCCGCCGACCCAAGGGCGCGACGCCAGTGCACAACGTGTCCCCTGGGCTCGGCTTTTTTAAGTGATGAAGGAGGGAAGGTACTGTGGCTAGGGTGACGGGCACGCAGGGTGTTCTGGTGCTGCCGGCTTGGGGTTATCTCGGTGCCGGCAGCCCTGTCAGGCTGGGCTGGCGGGGCCACCCCACCGCCGCACTCACGTTCTCCGCCGTTATGATCCGCGCCAGCTCCTCCCGGTTCTCCACCACCAGCTCGTACCACCGCCGCAGCAGCCGGCTCCTCTCCTGGGGACAGAGAAGGCTGCCGTGGCCGCTGCCCGCGCCTCCCGGCCCGCCCGCCCCGGCGGGACCCCCCTCCGCCACCTTCCGCGGCCGCTCACCTTGGCGGGGAGGCGGCCCCAGGCGGCGCCGGCCCGGTGCGCGGCCCGCACGGCCTCCCGCGCCTCGGCCGCCCCGCAGTCGGTCACCCTGCACAGCTCCGCGCCGCTGGCCGGGTCCCGCACCGGGAAGGCGCCGGCAGCCTCCACCCAGCGGCCGCCCACCAGCCCGCCCCGGCGCACCAGGCCGGCGGGGAGCGCCCAGCTGCCGCCCCGCGCCGGGGCCGCGGCCGGGGCCGGGGCCGGCGGGGGGACGAGGAGCAGGCGGCGGCGGGCGGCGGCAGCCCGGCCCGGCAGCAGGCCCGCCATGGCCGCGCAGCGCTGACAGGCGGCGGCGCCGCGGCCCAGCCCGCCCCGGAGGCGGAGCTCGGAGGGGCCGGGGCACGGCGGCGAGGCGGGGGCGCCGGGGCTGCCCCGCGGAGGGGGGCGGGGGGTTCCGCGTCCCGGCGCCCCGTGTGCCGGCGGCTGGGGTGCTGGTGGCTGCGCTGCAGCGGTACCGGCCCGCGGGGGGCTGTGGTCGCGCTGGGGCCGTGGCCCTTGCCTTGGTCCCCTGGGTCCCGTGGCGGCAGTGGCCAGTGCCCCGTGGGGGCCGGTGGCCCTCGCCTCCTTCTGCTGGGTCCTATAATGGCTGTGGTTGATCGTCTGCCCTGAGGGCTACTGGCCCTCACCTCCGCCTGCTGGGTCCTGTGGTGGCCATGGTCGGTCTCTGCTGAGGGGGCTGGTGGCCCTCACCTCTGTCTGCTGGGTACCATAATGGCTGCGGTCAGCCTCTGCCACGAGGGCTAGTGGCCCCTGCCTCTCTCTGCTGGGTCCCGTGGTGGCCATGGTTGGTCTCTGTCATGGCCCTCACCTCCATCTGCTGGGTCCCATGGTGGCCATGGTCAGCCTCTGCCACGAGGGCTAGTGGCCCTCACCTCCATCTGCTGGGTCCCGTGGTGGCCATGGTTGGTCTCTGTCATGGCCCTCACCTCCATCTGCTGGGTCCCGTGGTGGCCATGGTCAGCCTCTGCCATGAGGGCTAGTGGCCCTCACCTCCATCTGCTGGGTCCCACAGCAGCCACGGTCAGCCCCTGCCACGAGGGCCATGTGAAGCCGGTGCTCGGTGCCACGGTCCCGCTGGGCACCAGCAGAGCAGCCCGGCCCAGCGGCCAGGCCCGGGGGACGGAGGATGGCTGGGAGCCGCAGCATGCCCAGCCGTTGCAGTCAGGCAGGCATTCGCAGCAATACGCACGGCAGGAGGGCGCAGGATTTCCCCCTGTATCAGTCTGCCTTTCAGTCTGGATTGCGAAACCCAAACGCACGTGTGTAATGGCCTGTCAGCTCAGCAAAGCATGAGAGTTTGTGCTGCCTACGGGTCGGGAGCGAGTGTGTTTCTACTAATCCTGCTTTGGCGATCGGCTTTGATTTTTTGTGAACTCTGACGTATCTGTTGTAAGGGCAGCTCACCATGAGCTGGGCAAACTGGGAGGATGCTCTTCTGTGCTGTGCTTTTGTACGTTAACAGAAAGCTGACTGCTGCTGTGCTGCCCAAACCCCGGAGAGGTTGCAGAATTCAAGAGCGAAGAACACCTCTAGGTAATTTCTTTTTTATAGGTGACTTTATCTGAGGTAAAGAAAAGCATTGGTATAAAACAGCCTTTCAAATAACGGCAGTCGTTTACTTGCTGTGTCAGCGATACGCCCGAAAGAAAAGGCATGCTCCGTAACCCACATTTCAAAGGTCACGGTGCTACCGCTCCAGGCATCTGGAAATCACCGTTGGAGCCAGCGTCATGGCTGGTTTGAAGATTTGGTCTGTTTTGCTGGTTATATTGTGCTATTGCTGTCAAAGATGTATCCCAAGTGGAATTTCAACACATGTTGAAATAGGTAAGTCATGTTTGGGATGAATTTTTTTGTCTTTTGAGTTGCTTGGGAAAAGTAAATTTGGATTTGGCTAGAAAGCTAAGGGAGGGAATAAAGTAATGAGCATTCTACATCATTTTAAAAAAATGTGAATAGCACATAGGATAAATGAGTAGTTTGTCTTTGGAGTTCGAAAATTTACTGTTTTTTTAAGCAAAATGCTTGAATCAATTTGGTTGCGTATTTTTCTGTCTTCCAAAACACAGGCATTATGTAACTGGGATGTTTGTGTCAGTGAGGCTTAGGCAGACTGGGTTTGCTTTGGAGAAAGAAGAGGAATACTTTATGTGGTTTATGGGATTGTTATATTTAAACTAGAGAATAACACAGATCATCCGTGGTAGCTGTGTTTTCAAACCATCATGTATTAATTTTGCCATATCTGCATAAAACATATCTGCATAAAGTAGTGTAAGGGGGTTGTATCTACAACTAACATTGTGAACATTTTTTGTTCCGTGCCTCTTTCTGGTATGTTGCTATCTTTAGCCTGAACAGCCTAGATTTGTAGAAATGAAGGACAGAGCTGAGTGAACATCAAAGTGGGGAAATATTTCTGTTCTGAATTTCTTGTTTACATGTGTTATTTTTAAAATCTGGTTTCTGCTGTAGCTCTTGCAAAACACTCTTTGAGGAGTGTGAGGTTGTTCTGAAACATTTTCAATTGTTTGTTCTTCTGTTTCTGACTCTAAATCTGTTGCTCAAACATCGTAAAACGTATGATGTCTCTGTTTAGGTAATCTCAGACTTTACTGAATGCACACCACTTTGAACAAGTTAAAGGCTGGGATTATTAGTGGCATTCATTTGAGACTGAGAATATGTTCCCTTGCTGAGTGTTGTACCCTCGGTCAGAGTGCTGCAGCCATTTGCTTTTCTTAACCATACATTAAAAAACCCATAGCAATGGGTATACGTCGCGCTGCCTGAGGTTAGGCATGTGCATACATCATTGCAAGCTAGGGGGTCTAACTACTATGAGCTTCTGAAAACTTGAAATAACAGATTTGTTAGAATAGAGTGTATGTGCAAGAAATCTGCAAAGGGAAACAGTTTACAGATCTGTCCCAAAGCAGACATTTTTTTCTAATCAAGGAAGCATATTGTAGAAAACCTGGATTTATATAAATTAAAAATGTTGGTTGTCTGAGGGTAGTGCATACACTGAGCTGTTGGGTCATGGTTTACAACAACTTTTGTCTGTTTGTCTGAAAATGACATTAAACTGGGGTCAGCTCTGATGCTGCTAAAATCAGTGCTTTTGTTAATGTGCGAGTAAAAGCCCATGATGATAAATACTGAAAGCTATTACCAAATCCACACACTGAGTATTCCTAGGGGGGGAAAAACCCAACAGTCTGAAGAAAAAAACTCCTCCGACTTAAACCCAGCACCAAAGTCTATCCAGGACAGACTTCCGAAAGTACTTTTAAAACAGTGAAAAGCTCTGCCTGTTCAAAATGTTGCTCATGTCCTGCATGCTGGGCAGAGCTGTGCTGTGCCCTACTTGCCACAGCCGTGCCGCTGGAGGCCGGGGCTGGTGGCGGGCTGCGGGCTCAGTGGGGCTGTGGGGCTCTGTGGGGCTGTGGGAACGCTCACGGAATTCATTCCAAAGGTTAATGTGTAGGACCTGGACCCACAGGAGTAAGGAGAGAAGTTGGGGGGGATGAGACCTCCCACACTGGGAACGGAGATGTGTGTTGAAATGGCTGAGCCTTAAAATGCTTTTTTATTTCTATTTTTAAGTTATTCCTGTTTTGGTACAAGATTGGTCCTTAAGGTATCTCAACATATCTGTTAAGGATGGTTTAGATCAGTGAGTAAAATTCAAAGTCAAAGATCATTCAAACCCATACAGTTTTGTCTAGGTCTTATTCCAGATTGAAAGTGGGTTATTGGGGGTGAGGGGGGGTGTGCTTTTTTTTTTTTTTTTTTTTTGTGTTGTGGTTTATTTAGTAAAGATTCAATTAAAATCAGCATATTCTGGGTTATCTTGATCAGCCTTAGTTTGTAAATAGTGTGGAAAGGCATGAAGATAACCTACATGTGCAGTTTCAACCAAATAGTTTTGAAGGCAACGCTGGGCATTTTTATAATAGTGTTAATAGATTATCCTTAGGATCTAACATTAATTAGAAGGAGACTTCATTAAAGAAAAGTGATGTCAGTGTATTTCATTGTCCTGTTATGCTTGCTCAAGAAATATTTTTGCATTAAGAATGTCTGCCTATTCAGTGAATAAATAGTATTATTTACCTTACTGACTTTAGATTTCTGTTTGTTTTCATACACGTTAAAAATTCATCAAATTGTTAAACATCCGCATTGATTCCTGAAGTACCTTTTTCAACATTAAGGGCAACAGTGATATTTAAATATGTTTAATGTGGGTCCTTTCCAGCTGGACCCTTAGGATCCACGCTGGGGCCGCGCTGGGGCTGATGGTGTCGGTCGTGGCTGTAGCTCAGTTCTGGATGTGGGGAGTTCCTTTTCCCTGGGGGTTCAGCTCTGTGGGTCGGCCTGGGAGCTGGGGCTTAGAGACAGACTGAGGAGACCTCAGTGCCCAGAGGTGCCACCGAAACGGCCTTTCCTCCCTGGGTCCCTCGGTGAGGAAATGTGCCCTCTGCCGCGTACAGGTGCACCTGTGCGGCTCGGCTTGGGGACGGCAATGCAGTGTGTTCGGGGATTGATAATGCTTCTAAAAACAGGGGCCTGGCCACACTACCTGTAAATCAATACTTCAATATGTTGTTTTTCAGCACATAGAGCTCTGGAATTTTTCACTAGGCGTGAAGGGAATGTTAATTATAGACAGGTAGGAAGCACATTATTGCTTAATTGTGTACACCTTTCTTCTGAATGTTTTTCTGTCTGTCTTCTTGCCTTTCTTTTCTTTATTATTTATTCTCAGTGATATGTGTGTAAATATTGTGCCTAGACTGTATTTTTGCATTTTTTTTTTTGTTGAAAATCTTCTGACTCCTTCTGAATACTATTACAAATATGTAGCAAATATAATGATGTGTTTATACTCTGTGTGTTTTCTCACATGTTTTCCCATCTTCTTAAATCATGCTCATTATGAGTAGTTTTATTAGAATCGCTTGAGGACTTTTGGAATGGAGATGTAATAAACATAAGGACAGCAAAATGGCAGCAAGGTTTGGGATTTGGTGCACCGCATACATCACTGAACTGATTTCTGCTTGGTGCAAATAGCTTTTTCTGTTGTGGGCTGTATCCAGCTGAGCACTGTAAACACGTGGACAGTTTTCATAAATGTATGAGCAACCCCTATATGTGTTTTCTGTTTGAAGCGTTTTTAATATCCTTTAGGGCAGTGTGAAGAAGACCGTTTTATATAACTCGATCTTTTATCAAAGGAGATCGCTCCAGGGAAGTACTCCCATTGTAGACAGCTATGCTGTGATTCAGAGGATGGGAGTTAGCAGCCCAGGCTTTGTGCTTAGCCCAGGAGGAGGGCACCTTCAGAAGGTGAACTCGTGACTTCACCAGCTCCTAAAGTTAGATCATACGAATACTTGCCTAAATGGCCTTTCAAATTGCAGTGTATACCGATCAGTTTAGTTTTGCTTACAAGGATTGGGGGGCGGGAATGGTGTGAGATGCTGCTGCTGCTGAAGCTGGATATTTAAATTAAATAATTTATAGTTTTGGTATTTATATTTTATTATATTATATATTGCATACTGTATAATATATCACATAATATTATATAATATAAAATATTATATTGCTGGGTATTTATATTTCAAATTCTTCTATATTGGCAGTAAACTGTGTTTTCATGCTTTGCAAAGGCATTCTGATTCCTTTTTTCCCCATCCTTTCCCCAGTTATTACTAAACCACCAAGATGCATTTCAGGCTGGGAGTATTTATCCTGATGCCTTTTATCCTATGATCTGCAAAAGAGGTAAGAAAAGCTTTTAAGTAAAATATTGTAACACCTGTATTTTTATGTGAAAATCCTATAGATTTTGGTAGGGTTGAAAATAGCTATGTTGTAGGAAATGAAGTAGGGTCAAAAACACCTTCCTGCAAAAACATCTACCATTTTTGTTAGTATTTTGAGCCTTTTTGTAGAACTCTGTAAGAAAATAATACATTTGAAAATGTTTGTAGAAAGTAACTTTTGGGTAATTTCAACTAATGTGTAGGGCAGTTTGAGAGAAGGATGCTGTTTGATTAAATTAGGTCAGATTACTGAGTGCTGTCTTAGGGAGAAACTGAGAGGACAAATTTATCTTTTTTTCTAAGTCTTAGGGAAACCCTAGAGCTGATTTCTGTATTAGGAAGTATTGCTTGCTTTCAGATCAGTCACAAAGACAGTAAGAAAATATATAAAACAAACCCCACCAAACCAGAACAGTGTACTACTTACTGCGGGGGGAGTTACATCCTAGTTAGCCTTTCTTTTCCAGACTGCTGTCTTCTACATTTTACTGGTTCCTGTTTGAAATTAACGTCAGTCTTAGTTTTGCTGCTTGAAGATCTAAAGACTGCACTACAAAATTACCTCCCTGTTGCAATGGCTGTAAAAAGTATGTCTTGACTTGCAGGTGGTCCCCTGATTTTGCAGCTCTGGTGGATCAGCTCTTGAGCGTAATCAGCTTCTCCAGCAACACCAGAGGTGTAGAACAGCCAGCTAGGGCTTGCTCCAGGGTATTTGCTACTGAAGTGGTAAATCTGGATAGTGGCAATTAGCAAATGGGACAAAGGCAGCCCGTGCTCCAACAACAAGCTGTTGGTTTTTCAGGCACACAGCAGAGACAAGGCGTGATGCCTGGTTCGGGTGAGGGCATCTGGCCAGATGGTTGCTAAGATCTTACCGAAAGTGTGAAGCAGGGGAGGTGGTTTATGTTAGTGGGTCAGGCAAATTCAGGTCCATGAAATTCAAAGTGTTCTTAGGATCCTTGGTTTGCCTCATCTTTTATGGGTTTTTTTAGGTGATTGCCAGTGCCTCTGCTTACCTCAGTATTTGTTTTTCCTGCCTCAAGCTGCAAAATCCTTGTCTTTCCAAGGACACTTTCCTCATCTTTTCCCATTGCCTGCTTTACTCAGAGTCTAAAAGCACATAGTGGCAGCTAGACTTCTTGTTTCTCAGTCAGAGGTTGTTGATGCTGACTGTTGCTTATGCCAGCTACAGGCCGTTTGGTTTATATCCTTACAGGCAGGTTGCCCCATCTGCGTTGCCTAATGGGGGATCTTCTCTGTTGCTACGTCGTGGTACCCAGTTCAAATCCAGATTGCCCCTCTGCTCTGGCATTCAATACCAGTTTTGTCTGCTGTCACCAGGTCACTGTTCCTGGTGTTCTGCCTCGCTTTGCTTAAGATTGTGTCCCAAACTTCAGTCTCGCTTGCCCTGTTTTCAGGACTGATGTTCTCCTGGGATTTCTTCAATTCCTACCTTAAATTGATTATTTCCATCTCATCTTTCCCTTTCTAACAGTTTTGACTTCTGCCTTATAGCAGCCAGAGCCTCTCTACCTGCAGCCTCCAGCCCATATTCCCTCACTGAAGCTGGGGTCCTTCTTCCCTTGTTTTCACTTGGGGCACTTGTCAGCAGTCTCCTTAGTCAGTGTGGAAGAAATAGGGACCTCTGCAGATCTGAGCTGGTTTAGATCAAGAACAAAGCCATCCAGACCGCCTTTGCAGGCAGGAGACAAACTTAGGTGTAGAAGTCTACACTGTGAACATTTAATTTTGGTCTAGTGAATCCTACCTTCTTCCCCCTTAGAGAATTTAATATCATGCTGCTTGATCTTGTCACGTCGTCACTTTGCCCTTAGCTTTATGTAGGTACACAGAAATTTTTAGGCAAGGTCATTGTTAGGTCCTACATAATCTCTTCTGCATAAATCTAAGTGAGAGTAATAATTGATGCGTCAAAGGAAAACCTGATTTTTCCTGCTTTCCTCTGCCCTTCTGCTCCTACACTGACTGCATCTTGGCAAGTGTGCCTTTCTGCTGAAAATGATGATTATGATGACATAGCCCTCCTCCGCCCTGTGGAAACTGCTACCTGTCCGAAAGTATGGTATTTTGAGTTGGCTGCCATGCCCATCAGCCTCCCTGCCCTACAATTTGATGCATTCACTTAGTCAAAAGCTTGGTCAGCTCTCTTTATCCTCTCCATCTGGGAGGCAGTTTTTCGTTGTACTGTACCTAGTCACAGGCACACAGAAAGGGAGCAGGCAAAAAACTTTCCAGTGCTTCATACTGAAATCTTAGAAGGTAAATCTAGTATCTTTTTTGACAATATAAATCATATAAAAATACATCTCATTTGGCTGTTCTCATGTAAGTGGATTGCAAAATGTATCGTCTCTATGATACGAAATTGAACAAGAGTCTGTATTTTTTTTCGTGGGGAAAACCTTTTCTATTTCTTTTTTCTTCTCCCACCCCAAGAATAGATCAAATACTGATACAATTTTATTGCAATAGGAATATTCCATGATGTGTCTGAAGATACTCACTGGTCACCATTTCTCAGCGCAAGTATTCACTACATCAGAAGGAATTACCCTCAGCCTTGGGAAGAAGTAAGAAAATTTCATTAACTTTTGACTTTGCTTTCTACTGTTTTCTTCACCTTCACTACTTGTTACAATTTGATCCTTTGGGAAGTGTAGAAAAAATAGATGTTTTTAAATTAAAGTCTGTGCTGATAGAGGAAAATTTGAAATCCTGTTTTCATCTTTACCAGACAAAAATGTTACGGTTTTCCCATGACTATCAGTTATCTCCAGTGTGGTCTGGTGCTTATGATACACTTCTTGGGACCAAACATCCAAATGTGACTGGTGATCTTGAGTTATTCTCAGATCTGGTTGTGTGTTAGCCGCTTGAAAACCATGTGTCTTTTAGAATTCACACTTGTGAAACCTTGGACTTAGTCCTGATTTGCTTTTGTTTATGGTATATGAGCTACACAGGAGGAGAGGAAAAACAAACTTTCAGAAGTGAAAATTATTTTGAACGTAATATTTTCTTTTCCTTACTGGAGAATTTGCTGTTCTCTCTCTGCTCAGGAGAGTCATCCAGGTGGAGTAACATTTGAGAGTATGCACTCTTTAAAACCTAAACAAGTCTGCCTGCCTTTTGTCGGGCCAGCGGTGATACTGGCCTTGTGACTCTTGGGAAGTATCACTTCATCAAAAACTATGATTCAGTTACAGATTTTTTAAGACCTCTGGAAATTAGAGTGATTCAAGGCAAAGAAGACTTCTCTGGAGAAATTTAGTGTTGCTTATAAATTTATTCCAAGTAACTTTTCTGTTTGTGAGAATGAGTGATTTCATATCGGGACTTTAATCAGGTACTTTTGTGGTGAACAGCACTTGCACAGGAATGCCGGTCTCTCCTCTGTGTGCCCGTGCAACACCCACGGTGGCAGAGGGGCTTCGCTCCTTGGAAGTGGAATTGTTTGTCCCCAGTCCAGAAAAACACTTTAGTACACATCTAACTTGGAACCACACAAGGTGTCCTAATGTCAACCATGCAATTCTATGGCCTTGGACTGTATGAAGTGCTTAAAGCTTCTCAGGTCACAAAAACGTGTCTCCAGCATCAAGGAATGAGTGGTCAACACTTTCTCAGGCTAAATTCTTGGATTATAAGAGTTTCTCACCTTTATGCCTGTATAATGTACTTCTGTAAAATGCTCAACTCTTCTGAAGGATAGGAGTGAAATTACTGCTGTGACTACAAGTGGATTGTTGTTGTGTAGGCTACAGAGAAGCTGGTGGCTTTCCTGTTTGGAATTGCCTCACATATGGTGGCAGACGTTAGCTGGCATAGCCTGGGCATCGACCAAGGATTTCTCAAGGCCATGGGAGAAGTAAGCCTGTGTTATTTTATTTCTTGATATAACTGGGTTTATTGGAAGAGATAGCTTAGCTTTGGACATAGGTGAGGAGGGAAAAGAAAAGCTGGAGCCCTGTTTCAGGAAGGTTTTTGGAGACACGTAATGTCACAAACTCTGTAAGAATGAAGTTGGCCAGGTTTGGGACCTGTAAACATCAGGGCTGCTTGGATGATTTGTTGCTGCTTGTACATTTGTATGGAAGAATGAGTAAAATAAATGGACAGTGTTCTTGGTTTTCTTTTTCTCCAGATTGATTTTCATGGTTCATACTCAGAAGCTCACAATGTTGGCGATTTTGGTAATGTTTCCGTTTGCTGATTTTGGATCCTTCTATTGCAATAATATTGGAAGTCCTCTTCAAAACCATAGTGGGTGATTTTGGCTCCTACCCCATGCAGTGCAGGAGCCAGGAATGGGTCCTGTGGGCACTGTGTTCTCACTCTCCCCCCCAGCTTGTGAAGCTCTGCTATACCTGTCCCCATGCTGCATGTGGCAGGAGGTGTGGTAGGGCATATGGACACTTGTTCTAAAGCCAAAACACAGGCTGAAGGATGCTAATGTTGAAATGGAGTCACTACTGTGATTTTAAATTTTACAATATTCTTATTCTCTGGATGTATAATATATGCAGCATACTTTCAGGTGAACCATTTCTGTATTATAAATGTATAGCTGGAGGATCTACCATATAAGCATAGATAGCATGGCCATACACAGCTTCAGTCATGCTGTTACCCACCATAGGTACTTACCAGGTTTGGATTGTTGGGCTCTGTGGGGTTTTTTCATTCTTCCATCCACAGGAGGAGATGTAGTGAGTCAGTTTGAGCTGGACTTCAGTTATCTGGCATCGAATTGGTAAGATAATGAGATTACTTTCTGTGTTTTAACAAAATGCTGTCCTTTATCTTTCTTTCAAAAGAAATCCTTGCGGCTCTTGGAATTTTTCTGTTTGGTATTCCTTGTATGCATATTTACTGTCCTCTGACATAAAAAAATGGAAAGAGAGAAGAAAAAAAGTGGTTTATGTATAGGAACAGCAAGAAGGATTTAATTTTTTTTATCTGAAGGGAATTATAAATAATTATATATAAAATAATCAGTGAAAAGGGTTTGCTGGAATGTCCTAGCAATTAGTTCAACAAATCTCACTTAGATTTCCATTTAAAGTTTTGGCAGTTGAGGATGTCTAAGGTTATAGATGCTGTGGAATTCAGACAGGTCGTAAAAGCATAAAAAGAAGCAGCAGTTTTAGATATACACTTTTTTTTTTCCCTCACAGTTTTTAACTGGAATAAAAAACTCTTTTCTTTTCCTGTTGATAAAGTAGGCCATTTGAGTTGTTTTGTTTGAGTAGGATGTGGTTGCTCCAGGTGTAGAAGGCACCATTCATTAATAAAACTCTGGCCCAGGTGTGGGAAATGCCTGTTTGGCCATGAGTAGATTCGGCACAGAGGAGAGCTGGAGGACATCCTCCAGGCTGAGGTGATCACCAAGCCGGGGATCCAGCGTGGGCAGTGTGGAAGCCACCAGCAGCAGCCCTAGGGGAACGGCTCTGTGGGCCACTGCCTTTGAGCCTCAACAGGAGAGCGCTGCAAAGAGTAACTGCGCCTGCAGTCCTGGGCTTGTGGGCATGACCTTCTTTTGAAATTTAGAACATTTTAAGGCAGGCTACTGTTGTTACAGAACCTTTTATCAGGGGATGTGGGAAATCTCTTGTTATAATACCTTCGTCTTGTTTTAAGGTATGTGCCAGTCAAAGACCTAGCAGCTATCTATAAGGAATTTTATGGAAAAGAGATCATAACTGAAAGCACAATTACTGACTGTACTTACCTGCTGTTTCTTGAACTGTAAGTAGAATAGCTTTGTCTGGTTTTTCATAAGTGAAAATTTTCATGTAGGAAAATTATCATGATACTATTTGATATGCCTTTTGCATTGATGCCAGCAATATAGACTCCCTACTAGACCCCAAAATAGTAAAACAGCTGATCTTTTTTTAATGGCTAGAATACAAATTTGGACTGCTTAATGACTGTTAAATTCATAATTACACCACATATTCAGCGTCTTAGCTATTTAATGCATGTATGCCTATTTATTTCAAAACAGCTGCATCTTCAGGTACCATTGCATTGTGGCATGTTAGCAATATAAATTTCATGTACTGGAGTAGTGTGCATACCTAAACAGATGGCTTACCTACACTTTGTGTAGATCCTTTCAAGTCCAAGAATAATTCAAAAGAGGCTTCAGATACCTGGCGATGTCTGCTTTTGAATATCATAAAGAGCCTAGCTGTATTCTTTATTTCAGTTAATTACCAATAGTCACACAGCATTTACAAATACCATGAATGAATCCCTCCAAACTAAGGGCAGCAATAAAGTTAATATTATTAATTCTCACATTACAGCTTTAAAAATTATGTTAACAACCAACAAGGAAATGTAATGACTTGCATAGTATTTCCCATACCAAAGCCTTGCAAAGAACTGTTTAAATAATTAAATATTATTAAATTAAGCAAATTTGTTTCTGATTTTTTTTTCTTGTTGTTTCAGGTATGGAGAAAGGCTTGCTGTTAGCAGGGTTGGTTTTCAGTTTTCTTTATAAAAATGAACATACAGCATGAAGACAATGTAACCCATCTTATTAAGTATGTGGCTTGTCTCTTAGCTTTTTTCAACATATGCTAGTAAATCTCCGTTTCTGGTGGAGAAGTTCCACGAGTATTTCCTGGGAGGAGTGGACGACATGGCGTTCTGGACAAACAATATTTTTGAGCTGACGAGCCATATGCTGGAGAGTGGAACCAGGTATGGCGTGTTTCCTGCAATGAGCGCAGTAGTCCAATTCTGACACCCATTAATTGCTCTCCTGAAGGCAGGTTCTTTCCTAGAAAAGGTGCTGAGCTTTAAATCCTCACTGGGACAAAGGGATTTCTGTGGCTGTCTTTTACCTGGGCACGCAGGATGACGTAGACCTTGAATTCACATTTGTTACGTGTTCACCCTCCCTTCCCCAGGCAAGGCTCCGGGGTGCTGAGCGGTGCTCGAGGGGCTGCCTCAGCTTCGCATAGCCCTGCCCTGAGGTTCTGCCGGGCCTGGCTGGGGCTGGGGCTGCCCCTTCTGGCTGCTGTCATCAGCCAGCAAAGGTGGCCCTTCCTAGGGGAGGTCAAATATTGCCTTCACACACTGAAGGAAAATCGGATGAGAAAGAGTAAGGGTATCTATTCTAGTGTTGGAAGCTCAGAACGCCCTGTTTTTATAGAAGTTCTAGTCTTGCTCTGCTCTGTTACAAGTATAACTTTACCATAAATGACTTCGTAAGACCAACAGTGGCAATTAATCCATGCATTTATATGGAAAATACCACCGCAACTGTTTTGGAAAAATGATGTTGGAAATACAATATGGCATAATCTGTTGTGTTCTTTGTTCCAGAATGGCACTTTCATTAAAAGTGCTTTAGATCAATAGAATTAGCAGGACAAGTTGCAATATGCTTCCATTATATAAAGACATGTGAGATTCATGTAGAACCTAATGGAGGTCATTAAAATAAATGTCAAAGGGGTTCCTAAGGATCACGGTGGTGCTCTGAATTTGAATAAGCAGGCTTTCTTGAGGAATCTGACGACTTCTAACAGAGGAACCAGTAAGAATAGGATAGTGTATTTTTAGTTTCACTTCCATTGTGGGAAAACCTTTAAAATGCATTCTGCATGTTTCTTCAGTGGCTGCTTCCTGCCCGAGAACCCTCTGTTTATAAACTGCACAAGCGAGCACAAGGTCAGCTACGTGTAAGTACGGCTCTGAAGGTTCAACGATTTACTGATGAAAGGAGAGTCTTCCGCTAGTGTGGACAGTGAACTATTAATAACTAGAGATCTTTTGGGTTATGTACAGAAATACGGGACTCCGCTGTTTGGAGCACGAGTGTGTGTAGTCCTCTGGCAAAGATCTCGAGAGAAACCAGCTTAATTGGTTTCTTTTGAGAACTCTGTTTATATGTGGGAGAAATGGTCACCTGATTACATGCAATATATTTGCTTCTCCTAGCTTTGTCATAAAATACTCAAGCCATTAATTCAGTTATTTTATTGTTATTATAATAATATTTTTATAATTATAATTATAATTAATTATATATATATATATAAAAAAATAATTATAATAATAATTGTTATGACTGCCTTTATTTTAGCAGAAGCAAACAGTCAAAACACGAACATCAGAAAAATGCGACTTCTTTGCTTACAAAAACACTTGAAAAGAATATCAGTTTTACAGAGAGAGGAGTTCAGTTCAACATGCAACCTTGGGCAACAGTAAGTGAGAAGCAACAAATGTGTCAGGTAGAATTCAGCTCTGTATGACACTTTTAACTTCTGTCTGAAGTGCTGCGTGGTGGAGCAGGGTCTCTGGATGTCAACAGTACTCTCTGACTTCACTTCATGGAGATTTCAGCACCATTGTTAATCTGTATATTTATGTGTACATTGTAAATACTAAATTTTTATGCTTTGCTCATTGTGTAATGAAGTTAGAATGCATCTTGCAGTGCTAAATATAACAGAAATGTATCCTTAGTATTTAAGAATCATACAATCACTTTTTGAGGGTAAGAAGTCCCAACAAAGCATAGCAGTGAGCAGTTAGCAGTGCTCCATTTAGAGCATACAGATCTTTGTCTTTCTAGAAAATGGTGCTCATGACCTGAGCCAGAGAGCACTTAGATCAATGTGGCGATTTCCACCGTTGGTGACTTGATTTTTGAGGTGCTCCATAATGTTCTAGAGCAGGAGTCCTCAAATGTTTTAAACAGGGAGCCGGCGCGCAGATGAAGTGGCAGGCAGTCATCTGTGGCTGCTTGGTTTCCCCCCCCAACCCCCGGGGGGGGGGGTGGAGGGGGGGCATGGGGGGTTCTGTAAATACCAGGGACCGGATTGAGGACCCTGGGGGGCTGTATCCAGTCCGCGGGCCGTAGTTTGAGGACCCCTGTTCTAGAGTTTCAGCCTGTCTTTTAACCATTCTTGTGTCTCTCCATTATTTTTAATTCAGAATTCCCTCCGCTTGCTAAACCGTGATTTTGCAACCAATGTCTGGAGAGCATTAGCAGCAACACCTTGGAAATCTTCTAAGCACATCTCCAAGCCATCAGCTTCATATTTTCTGACTTCACCCTACGCTAGACTTGGATGGTTGGTATTTTTTTCCCTCCCGCCTCCCTCTTAATTTCTGAAAATTTTGAGTACCCACCAAAATATTAATGTTTATTCCTTGGATACTCTTGAAAGGTGATAATCCAAATCAATTAGTGGCAAATCTGGCTGAATGGCTTATTTTATCTGGCCAGAACAACAGGTTCACCCATAAGACCTTTCAGGTGTTAATGTAAGCCTCTTTGTGCCGGTATTGCATAAAACTGTATCAAGAGCAAAATTTGCATTCAGTTTGAGTTCTGGTCAGATAACCTCTTTCTGTGGAAGGGTGGTCTTGTAAATTTTTTTGCAGTCTCTCCTTAGTGAAGGAGCTCAGTGTTCTGTCTGTGATCAGGCTCTAGTTCTAAACAGCGTAGGAACATTGTTACCCTTTTTTGGTTATCAGTTGATGTTTGTGCAGAATTAATTGTTTGTCCCAAATTGATCACTGGTGGTGCCTAGCAGGTGTTCTTGGAAACACTGCAGGACCAGTAGGGAGACAGATTCAGGACGCAGAAAGAGGCATATTCTCTCTCCTTGCCTGAGAGGTTCTGGCTTGACCTGCCACAGGGAAGAGTAATAAAATAAATTTGGAATGCTGCTCATCTTGCTTTATTTCTTCTGGCTCAAAAACTGAAGTTTTAATTATTGAGTTTGCTTCACACCAGCCAAATTAAAAGTAGTTAGTTCTTCTGTCTCCGCATTCCCTGTCTAAACTCCAGCATGTTACTGAGACCCGTGATCCCTTTGCTTATCTCCTGTCAAGTCCATCGATTAAACCAGAGGTTCTGTTAAAAAGATACTTAATTTCATCTTTTATATTCTGTGTCATATGCAAGCAGCCTTTGTTCATGCTCCTTGCTCTGATTCCTCTCGGGTGCCTTGTGTCAGTAAGGAAAAAGCAGTTCCTACAGATCTCTGGTGCCGTAATGGAAGATGAATGTTCAAGGCTCTGGGGGGTTTTTTATTTAATTCAAGAAAACAAAAATCAAATATATAAAATGAAAAAAGCTGTTTAGATTTTTACAAAAATAGGTGGGAAAGACAAAGTCTTGGTTTACATGAAAGAAGTGGAAGTATTTTCTGCTAATGTTGTGGTAGTCTGGAAGCTCACGCTATGATTTTGTTGCCTCCCTTGCTGAACAGGGCAGTGACCTCAGCTGACCTGGACCGGGACGGGTACGAGGACCTGGTGGCTGGAGCGCCAGGGTACAGCACGCTGGGCCACGTTCAGCTAGGGCGGGTGTATGTCATCTACGGCAACCAGTCAGGTTTGCCGCCAGAGGACATGGATCTGGATGAGAGAGCTGACCAAGTGCTCCAGGGTCATCAGGTGAGGGGTCACATCAGATATCTGGTGTTTGGGGGTTTTTTTTTGCCTGAAAATGTGGTACATTTTGACTGAGCAACAGTGTCATTAATATGGGTGAGGATTATGCCTGAAATACATCCCCCTGATAAAAGGATGCTGTATGCTTTTCAAGAAAAGGAACTGTTCCCGGAGTTACAGGAACAATTAAAGCAATGGTCACCTGTAGGTTCACTTTTATTGCTGTGCCAGATAAGTGGGTATTAGAACATAATTTGCCCTTGAATAAAACTGAGGTAGTGTCTCTGTAAGTCACAGTATAGCTCATGCTGGTCCCTGCATTTAAGAAAATACTGTGATCTTTCCCCTCCTTTTTCATTGAAAATTATTAATTCAACTTAAGTTTCAATCCCTTCAAAGCTACATTTTTTCATTAATTGATAACTTCTCACAAAACAATTGTTTGTCCTTACTAAGAGTACATGTTATTTTAAAAAATGAGAAAACTACAATTCGACATGGTGACTGGCTTGTGACTGAGAAGCAGGATCAAATCATCTCTTTGAGTAATAAAGACGATCCTCTGTACAAAATCTTTATTTACAAAGAAGAGAATGGAGAGAGATGAGATACATTTCCCTTTAATCTCTTTCTGTGGTTTACACACTGTGGCGTTACCAGCTGCTGCCTTTCACCTTGTGGTGGTTCACAGCTATGATGCTGTTAACAGGAAGGGTCACAGGTATAACCCCAGGGGGGCATTAGGCTCGGCAGAGGCGACAGCGAAGCAGCACCACATCCTGCGCAGGTAGTGCACGTTTTAGCACCTCCATAGCCGAGTTAGTGTCTTAGTATGACAGCTGTGGCTTGGGAGAACAGTGACACTAAGAAAATCTGAAGGATTTTTGGGATAGATTTTTCTCATCTCTGCTTCCAGTTCTTCCCCGTGCTGTGGTTGCAGACGTGCATTAGGTTTTGATGGTTTCATCTTGAAAGTGTCTGTTATTTTCATGGGAGCATTCCCTCTTCTTTCAGCCTTCAGGAAGATTTGGTTCTGCCTTGGCCATCCTGGACTTCAATGTGGATGGAGTGCCAGATCTGGCAGTTGGAGCCCCTTCTGTGGGATCTCAGTTTCTTACTTACAAAGTAAGCCACACACATGGGTTTCTTGGGTTTTTTTTCCCTCCGAGCAGAACATTTTTATTGATGCATTGGGGTTTTTTTGAACAGCAAAATGAGAATTTCTGTTGTTGCTCAAGGCACATTGCAATTTCAACACAAAGGGTTATTAACCCTTGTGGGTACTTTGACTAGAGCAGTGGCAGCTGCCTGTGTGTCTCTTCCAGTGGCCTTTTTGCATGTTAGCAGTCCAAATCAGATTCCAACTTTGCAGCAGTGATGCGCTGGAAATGTAAGGAGCCGTTCATAAAATACAGGTGCACTCTTTTTGTTTGGGAACAGAGAGTCTGGAACGGGCATCATGGGTCAGTGAGCCTTGTCATCTGCTTGTCACTGTCACAGGCCAACAGATGATATCTAAAGTGCGATACAAACACAGACACACTTCATAAAATAATCAAGCTACAGAGGCTTAATGACTTGCAGCTTACCAGATAAGCCCACATAACGGTCCCTGAGTATTTTCAGCTCACACGAACTGAGAAGCAAAATGTTTTGGTTTAAACCACGTCCATTAAGCTTAAAACTCTTCAGAATTTCAGATCCTGAAATAGCTGCCTAAATAGGAATTTAAATGCTTTCACATAGACCCACTGGCATGGAAAATTGCATGCACCTGTTGTACTTGGCACTGTGCACCAGTGCATTAAATAGTACTTAACAAAATTTGAGCCACCTGAATGTGTGTATTAGCAAATATAAATATCCAGTATACTGTCCTTACCCACAGTATGAGGAAAATGTACTTCTCTGTACATCTCTAAGTTTGTTGCCAGGTTATAGCAGCACCCATTGCAGCACGGGTGTTATTAGGTTTGGGGTGGAAAAGACAGTATCAGGGGAAGGTTCTAATATTTTATATGTAAATTAATATTTATTAATAGCCCTTGCAGAACTGTTTTACTCCTTGTGCTTTGTCCCAGATTTCGGTCAGTGCAGACATGCGGGTGCTCTCATGTTGTGTTTGCTTTCCCTGCTGTAGGGTGCTGTGTATGTCTATTTTGGCACTGAGGGAAGAGGCTTGGCATCTCAGCCAAACGTTACCATAACTTGTCAGGTAAATGCGTCAGATTAACACAGGGCTACCCAGGCAGGAGGTGGGGGAAGGGCGCTTATGGGCTTAAAAAAAAAGAATGTTAAATTCTTAATTGCAAGGGGATTTAGACTGATGGGGATGATGCAAGCAGGTGCTTGCTTGGGTTGATTGTACGTGGGAAATACACTTGTACTCCAGTGCAGGGGAGGCAACAGGGTGAACAGAAAGATGGATAGCCCTCAAAAATCCCTCAAAGAAAATGAAATTGAAGTCAGAGAGTGGGAGGGTAATTTGATCAGGAGCAAAGTTAGCTCTTTAGAAGAAAATTGCTCTATTTTGTTACAGAACTGGTGGTTTCAGTTCAATGTCAGGCTTAAACTAATTGTTTATTGCAGTATTCCTACTGTAATCTTGGTTGGTCCCTCCTGGCAGCTGATGTTGATAGAGATGGAAATGCTGATCTGGTTGTGGGCTCTCCATACGCACCTGGTGGTGGGCAGCAGAGAGGATTTGTGGTTGCATTTTACTCTTATTTCAACAGGAGTGACCGAGGTAATATCTGCTGAGTAGATTAACCCACCCATATTTCATGTGACTGTTCATTTATTCCTAACTAATCGTAGGATAATTCAGGTTTGAAGGGATCTTGAGAGGTGCCTAGTCCAGCCTCCTACCCAAGGGGACAGCTGTGAAGTCAGACTGGATTGCTCAGGGCTTTGTCCAGTCAGAGCTTAAAAGCCCCCAGTGGTAGAGATTGTGCAGCCACTCTGGGCAGCTTTTCCACTCCTTGGTTGGCCTTATCGGGGAAAAATGTCTTGTTACAGCCAGTGTGAACCTCTCTTGCTTCAGCTTATGCCTGTTGTCCTCCCCGCACGCCCAGTGAAGTCAGAGGCACAGAAGGCATGGGTACCCCAGTGCACTGGGCACAGCCTGGCTCTGTCTCCTTGTTAACATCCTTATAGGTACTGGCAGGTGCCGTTAGGTCCTCTCAAAACCTCCTCTCCTCCAGGCTGAGTAAGTCCTGGTCCGCCAGTCTCAGCTCACAGCACAAGTGCTCCAGCCCCCGGCCATCTTGGGGGCCCTCTATTTGCTCCAGTTTATCAACATCTTTCTTGTTCTGTGGGGTTCAAAACTGAGCAATAGGTGTGGTCTAGGGAGGAGGGGAGGGGGAACAAGCCCTTCTCTCAGTCTCTTTGCCATGCTCCTGCTTGTGTAGCCTGGGATGCTGCTGGCCATCTCTGCTGTCAGAGCCCTGTGCTCAGCACGCTGCCTGCCAGGCTCGCCAGGACATTTTCCACACAGCTGCTCCCCAGCCTGCGTCACTGCTGGAGCATCTCTTTCTCGGGGCAGGGCTTTGTGTTCATACTCGTGAGGTTTGTGAGGTTCCTGTCCAGTTCCCCAGCCTGTGTGGGGCCCTCTGAATGGTCGCCCTGCCCTCAAGCGATAGCCCCCAGTCTCCTGTCATCCACCAACCTCATGGAAGGGCACGTGGTTGCCTTTTCCCGATCATTTATAAAAGTGTTCAGCAGGATGAGCCTAAAGATCGATGCCCGAAGGCACTCCACTGTCCCAGCCCGCTAACCGCTGCCCTGTGAGGGCATCACAACCAGGAGTTTCCCCTCTGGTTTTCCACCCACACAGGCTGCAGTGTCCCAGCTGGGGTACAGCAGCACTGCGGGGGACGGCGCTGAAGGCCTTGCTAAAGCAGCCGAGTCCGCTGCGTGTTGGTGGTACCAGGGCAGGCTCACCTCTGCCTTGGGCATTGGCAAACGTACCTCCAAAGATGATTTTTTATCATTCTGTGTGCTCCTCAGGTGGCTAAAGGGGAACGCTACAAGCGAATACAGCTAATGAGTGCAGGCGGTGAGGACCGTTGTGCTGAGGGAGGGAAGGCCACGTGTGGAGCTAAGCCGGGTCCAGAGGGGCTGGGCGGGATACGCAGGTGTTCAGAGCTTTGTCAGAGCCATGTAGCTGAGACTTCCAGGAAGGCTTAATTTCTGTGGCTTGTTCTACTTCATGTAAAATTAGAAGCCACAGGGAAAACGGGTTTGAAATCACTGCTGACTGACATTTTTGTGAAACCAAAACAGGATGATTTGCCTTAAAGCCAGGATTATCTGAAGCTACCCCACCCACCGCCTCTGACGAATTACGAGTCCTGGTAAATGGTTTCTGTGCTGGCCTGTCCCTAAGGAGGAGTCACTAGTTTGGGGCAGGCTTGACCGACAGCTCTCGCGTGAATAAAGGCTGTCACTGGCCACCAGCTGCCGGCTGTGCAAGCTACGGCGCCGGGTCACGTGCGGTGTGACTGCATATAGAAACTTGTCCCACGGTGAATCAGTAGAAGGTTGCTGACAGATTTTTCTATGCCAGGGTACACCGAGATTAAATTCGTATTTTTCTGGTCTGTCAGGACTTTTGTCAGTACAGGATGCCAACTGGATGGTAACAGGGGAAGAAAACTATGCTTGGTTCGGATTTTCGCTTGGCAGCTGCCAGCTGGAGGACGTAACATTGCTGCTGATCGGTAGCCCTACATGGAAGAATTGTTCCAGGTGTGTGGTGTACGACAGCTTGCTCTCTCCTCCATTCTGCCCTACTTCTACAATGTTTAACATTTGTAATAATTACACTTCCAGCTTTTCAGGAAGTTTCCTCTTTGTCCTGCTTAGAATATTTTTGTTAAATTATATTTTCATGCCTTCAGCCTTCCTTATGGAGAGGGGTTTTTTAGACCGTCTATAGAGAGGGTCTTTGTTATTTAGAGATACTTGAGAATTTCTTGGGTTTTCTTGGGGAGGGGGAGAATGGGCACAAAAGTGCAGCTAAAATAATCCTGTGGCGTTTATTTCAAGATAGCATTTTTAAAAGCAAACCAAACACAAAAATGTATTGGGTGGTAAATGGATAGACAGAGCAGGTCTGTGCTTTAAACGTTAACTAGTTAGAACAAGCATGGGAATCACTAAAATAGATTTCTGGAATTTGGCAGCTGCTATTATTCCAAACTTAAAAAGGGGAAAATATTTTAAGAGGAGCAAGCCTAGTCAAATATACAAATATCTTTTGCATCGTAATTCAAGCTGCAATCCCTTCTCATCGGCTGTGGGACAGAGCGTCGGGAAGGTGTATGGCTATAACCCCCCAAGCACAAAGCGCTGGTTTGCAGTGACTGGAGACAAGGTAGGGCTGCTTCTGTAGTCCGGGAGCTTAGGGATAACTGGAAGTGACGTGACAGTCTGTAGAAATGACATAGGTGTTTGAAAAATCTCACAGGCGATGGGCAGAACGGGTTTGTCTCTGGCCAGCGGTGTGATGTCTGTGGCTGGGATCACAAGGACAGTTTTGGTGGTGGGTGCCCCTACTGCAGGTACGTCCTGAAAGCTGGAGACCGTTTCTGGTTTGGGTTGTTTCTTTCTGCATGACCAGGGACAGATACAAAGTTAAAAGTTAGAAAAGGGACCTTTTTACTGCCACATAATTAAAAAAACCAACAAACCCAAAAGTGAGAAATAGTTGCTGTAACCACCTGTAAGTGCCTGACATGTAGAGTTCTTTCTCTATACCTCAACTTCAACAGAGGTTTTTTTCCCTTCCTTAAAATCAGCTTAAGTGGCATTACCACCTTGCATCATTTATGTGGCAGTGATTTGCTAGTAGACTGCGTATTTCTTGGAGTTAACAAAACACAGTATTTTGTCCTTATTCTGGCAGCGGGCAGTAAGGAACTAGGAAAGTAAAAATGCAGAATTCTAACCTGAACCCATTTCCCCCCCAGATGCTATTGTTAAGAGACTGTTTCTATGCTAGTTACTTTTAGTGCCATATAACATTCAATCTTTTTTCATAAATTACATTAATTTTGTCCACATGATGTAATGCCAGCATTACCTGCTGTCAGTGTATTGCAGGTATTAAACCTGAGTTCCTATACCTGACGCTCACATTCTGTTACTGCTGGTGTTTTTGCAGACAGCCTGTCCAGGATTTCATTTATATCCTCGGTGCTGCACCAGGCTGGCCTGGCTCTGGTGTACGACCTGGCAGACAGCACCAAGCCTTCTTTGCTCAGCACCTTCAGTGGGGACAGGAGGTTTTCTCGCTTTGGAGGAGATGTATACTTGAGTGACCTGGATAATGACGGACTAGGTAAAGCTTGATGAATCTAGCTGAGAAGTGAAATGTTTTACATTTGGCAATGGGAAGACTGGTCACCTACGTATTGATACACGCGCTAAACACAGCCTGCGTCCTCAGTGGGCTTGTACCGTTATTCCATCGTGCTGTGGGGGGAGGCGGCTCTGAAATCCTAAGCAACTCAGCCAGAACTCATTTTAACTGTCTTTAATAGGAATTGTGGCATCTAGCGGTATGTAAATGCTGACTCTCTCGTGCTTTGATTTAGCATTATTTCACTTCTGATGTGTTACGTCATCCTTGTCATATTTGCAGATGAAATGATTGTGACATCCCCGCTGCGAACGAACGGTATCACCACGGTACTGTTCAGCGGGGCGGCTGGCCGCGTTTATATCTACAACGGAAAGCAGGCATCCACCGGGAACGTGACAAGCCACTGCAAATCATGGGTATCTCCCTGTCCTGAAGACTGGGTAAGAACACATAAAAAGCGTTTAAAAAATCAGGGCATGAGGTCATAATGACTGCTAGTTAATTACATCCAGTACAGGTATCTAGTGCATCCTGACTTGGTTTCAGAAAACAGTTGGTTTACTTACATTTCTGGACCTGTGTGATTTGGCTCCTCCTGTTTGTTCTTGAATTTCTTTGCTGTTCAGGAGCCAGGGTTACTGCACTGGTCTTACGCTATCCTAGTGTGGGTCTCTCCACTGATTATTTTTTTTTTTCTCCTTTCTTCAGGCCCAGTATGTCCTGATTTCTCCTGAGGTGAGTAACTAGAAAACAGACTACTGAAAGCAGTAAAAGTCCCACTTTAAAAAACACCTTTGCATGTTATATATATATATAAATATGTATATAATTGCATTATAACAAGCAATGTTATTTTACAGGAACTATCAAGATTTGGGAGTTCTGTTATCACTGTGAAATCGGAAAGAAAGGTGAGAAAAATTACTGTTGTCACTCACTTTGTAACATCTTTCTAACTCACATAACGAGAGGTGTTGGCTTGTATATGCATCTTACTCATTTGCAGAAGTCTTAAGTGCTTTACATAGATAAATCAGTCATTCTCTGAGCTGGTACATAAAACCATTTAAAAGGTGG
This sequence comes from Falco peregrinus, assembly GCF_023634155.1. Lineage (NCBI taxonomy): Eukaryota > Metazoa > Chordata > Aves > Falconiformes > Falconidae > Falco > Falco peregrinus. Next base: position 102,097,563 of record NC_073723.1, on the reverse strand, counting down.
ATGAACTCTGGAGTTGCCAAAATTTTGGCACCTCACACCTGAATTGAAAGAGGTCATTTTAAAACAGCCCAAAATCTGAACAGCTGAGGAGCGTGCTGACGGGTGGCACGGGAGGCTGAGCATGGGTACCAGCGGGCATGCAGAGGGGTGCTCAGTGAGGCAATACTGACCCGCTTGCTGTCCTGGCTACCGCTGGCAGCGAGCGCTGTTCATGTGCGGTGTATTTCCGAGCACAGAGAGGCCCAGTTCTTTCCTGAATGATTTTGGATGTGTTTGCGTACCCGTTTCTCTCTGTTTGCCTCAAGTGCCCATTATTTTATCAAAAGTCAATCCCTGTGTTTGTGTGATGCACTGAGGATCCTTTTTTGGTGCTGCTTGAAGGTTACTTAGTGCTTGTCCAGCTGAGGGGAGTCCAATGTTCTGCTCACCCTGCCATAACGGGTGTGGGAACTGGGGTTCTCTGTGCGAGTACGGAGAAAGCCTCAGCACCAGGCTGAGGGCTTCAGCGGTCAGTGTTTGGCTTCTTGCTGTTACAATGTGCAGCAGAGAAACACCTGGAACTGTAAACGCGTCTAAAGGAGGTCAGGGTGCCTAATCCAACACCTGAAACCCAGGCAGCGGGGAGGGCTCCTGCAGCACCCTTCCCCCAGCAGCTGTGCTCCCTTGCCGTGGCACCAATCCAGTCCACACTCCTGCTTCATCTGTATCGATCTTATCCCAGAGCATTTGCATTGGCAGGGGAGTTATTTAACTGGTTCCAGCTTCTTCCAGTTTCCCAAACAAAATAAAGCCTGTTTGCCAGATGGTTTTGGTAACCGCTGTTCCGACGAGGTGGGTGACTCCCCATCGCAGTTCTGTGCGATGCCCATGACAGGGACACAGTCCGGTTTCCCCCAGGGAAGCTCACAGCAGTCAGGCCCCTGCAGTCGCCCTCAGTAACCCTTTGCTCTGTATCTGCAGAAGGAAGTTGTAGTGGCAGCAGAGAGAAGCTCGGCGAGAGCCCGGCTGGGCGGCCGGCTTTTCGTCTACTCGCTCTGAATGGGCGCGGCCGGTCTGGTGCTGGAGAATCTCCGTAGCGTCTGCGATACTTTCCTTCACAAACCAACGACCCCAGGACAGTGAGCTTTTGCCAGAGGGATGTCCCAGGCAGCTGGCCAGGGGCCTAGAGGGCACTAAGGGAGGGATGGGCACTGTTTTTAAGTGAAAGGGAATATGGGCCTTCCTGGTGGTTTAACTTACAAACCAGCCAAAGCTATGTCAGCCATGTAAAAGCACAAATTACTTCTGTTGTGAGCAGCAGCATCACTTAACCTACAACAAACTGGTCTGAAAGCCTTTGAGAGGCCACAATGAGCGGGCGGGTGGACTTCTGGCAGTAATACTCGGCTGTGTAAGGAATATTCAGTGGTCACCTTCTTTACTGGTCAGGGTATTTACTTGACCAAACCGGGGACAAGTAGCATGTAACTTACAGCTCCTTGTATGCAGCGACACAGACGGGGATTCCAGGTGGCAGCAGGACTGCCTCCGCCTCCAGCAAGCCTCACAGCGGGCGCGCAGGCTGCGGAACAGCCGGGCTCTCCCAGAGAGAAAAAGCACAAGCAAGACTGGTTACGTTTAAGGAAATGCTTCTGCTTTCGCACTCGTGGCTGACACTATTCTGACACCCTTTCTTTGTGTTTTCATGTAAAATTCCATGACCATGGTAACTTAGAATTGTTAACAGCTTTTATTATTAACAGTATTGTCTTCAGCTAATTAACACTAATTTTGTATGATGCAGGTTTAACAGTGTGCATCAATTACCTATTAAACAACTTGAGCAGCAAGATGTGATGCTATTATTACCAACACCAATCCGTAGGCACATACATGTATGTATTCTCTCTTGCCTCCTTCACAAATCACTATTATCTTTAATAACAGAATTCCACGCTATTCCACTGATTTGTAACAGTCAGATTCCACAATGACACACCTCAACTTACCTTCTTAGGAATTCTCTCTCTCAGAGATGTTGGTTGAATTATAAAAAGAAAACAGACCGAGGTGACTATTAGCTTGCTATATAATGTGTTCTGACATCTATTTTGGTTGAAAAAAAAAACCAACCAGGGTTAAAATCTGAACTTTATGAAAGAATTGACTTGATGGAACTAGGAGTACAGTTACCTTACAGATCCATGAGGTGCGGTGTGAGGCAAAACAAGCAATGTGTGGTTACAGGGACAAAGCAGAGGTTTTCAATGAAAACTGATGAAACCAGTACGTTCTGTAGCAGCTTTGCTCTCAACACACAGCCTCTGCTGGCTTTGGGTTTTTTTCTGTGCATTATCTCAGATTAATTTTATGGCACATGGACACATTTTGGTTACTTGGATTGTAAGAAAACCATTGAACATTGCACAGCAGTAGAGAGAAAGGCGGTCCTATAAAAGATGTGTGTCTCTGTGCTTTTATTGTGCTTTCAGTCAGTCACGTACAGGAAAAGGAGTCAGTACCGCTCACAGACGCCTCTCCGCACAAGACAGGGCTCGGGAAGCTGACGTGAAAGCTTCCCAAAGGCTTCAGCAGTGTGTTTCAGTACTGGCCTAATGCAACAACAACTTGATTAAACCATCCGCACCCGTATCGCTCCACACACTGGGTTCTCCTGGGTTTACCAGCCCACCTACAGGAGCCATTGTTTTTTTCCACTGGATTGCTCAGTTTAGAGGGTTTTTTACATCTCTACATGCCGGCAAAAAGGCTGCCAAAAAATACAGCTAAAAAATTCAAAAACACGACAAACCCCAGTAATTTTCTCACCTTCACATGTCTTTTACATCTACAGTTGAAATCACATAGAGCGCAAGAACAACTGTTTGAAAGTAAATGCGTACAACCAATTTAAATCAGACTAAGATCACAGGCCTGCATAATTTTAATTTACATACCTTTTTATTTCCATTTTTGACTCGTTAGTCCCGAGTAAAAAAGTTCACAGCTACAGATACTGTCTTTTCAACCCCTGCCAGGACAGTGATTTATCTGGTGGCACCTAAGGAGCTACTCACTGTATGGTACAGAGAGGTGAAAAAAAACCCCAAACAAGAAGCAAGACAGTTTGAGACCTGACGTAGGAGGATTTCACGCTCCCTCAACAGACAGAGGGAAACCTGCCAGAGTTTCAGGCAGGTTTCAGTTTCTCTGAACACCCTCAGGAGTTCAGAGAGAAGTCCCAAGAAAAAACACAAACTGTGGGCACAAGACTTTTACTCCTCCTTTCAGCCCATCACAGGACACCAGGCTTCCACACCCTTTACTAACGCGGCTACTTACTATGGCGCAGGCTAGTCCGTGCTGTGTCTTGTCGGAGAGAAAGAGCAAGCAGGGCCCAGCCTAAGAGAAACCCCCAAACCAGTCTGTTATTACCAGTCCTTAAATTGCAGCTAGCTCTATCAGTGCACATTGACGATGCACACTTGTGTTTGCCACCCAACACTTAATCAATGTGCTCCGTTACTAAAACTAGATATGTTTTGGGCCTAAATTAATCATTAAGGAATACCCAAGCTAAGTAGCTACACTTCCAAGCCTGTTATTGCTCACTCAAAATAAAGGAAACTATTATTTCTGGTTACTGCCAACTGCGAGGCAGTGCTTCAAGAGATGCAGATTTGCTTTTCGCTTTGGAAAATGTGTTCTCTGCGATAACATAGGGCATTAAAAAAGCGCCACTTTTTGGGTGGATTTTTCTTTGACATTTTAAGTCAGCTTCCTAAACCTTCAGCTCAGAACCAGAATTATTGATGACTGCTGACTGTTGTCATCTTTGAAGCTGGAAATACTGTTCTCTTTAAGAAAGGCCATTAGGTGAAGAAGTATTAGACAGCAACACTTACAGTGAGAATGCCCAAAAAATAAGTACATGTATGTGATACAGAAAATTAGTGGGGTAGAGGCGAGACGGCTGTGAAAAGCACGTCACTGTTTTCCCTTGTGTTTCTTGGCTTTCGTGCGTGAGCATTAACATCTCACCATAGGTTTTGGCACAAAATATGTATTAAATTAGCAAGTTTAGAAATTCTTGCAGTTTTCAGTAAGGAAGAACAAGTGCAAGAGGTGACCAGTAACAGTAACACTGTGTAACAGTAAAAGTCTCTTCAGTCCTGCTGTTCCTACTGGTTTGTTAATGTGCTTCTGCTCAGGCCAAATGTTTCTGCTTTAAGGTTGCTCTTTATCTCCACTCTTCCAGCTGCTGACTGGGTTTTTTTCAGAACTGCAGGAACCTAGGCAAGATACAAAACACCCTGTGATTACACCAGAAGCTGGTCTATATGCAGCAGAAGGAAATAAAGCTTCACAGAGGCCCAAACCCTGATTTTTCTCCTCTTGATTTTCAGAACACTCTCCCTGGCTTCTCCTTCCCTCATCCCTTTCAGTACATTTCTCCAAGCCAGAGTCAGTACGTGCTGGAGCTGGTTTCGAACGACACCAGAGGATAATCCAGGTAGCTGTAGCCATAGCCAGCAGTCCCCGACAAATGGCTGCGCCTGCCCGGTAGGGGCAAGGGAGGAAGCAGCGGAGTTTATCTGGGGCTGCCTTTCTTTCCTCACTTGTAGCAACTTAACTTTTGAATCCACTGATACTTTCCTGTTACAAATCGCAGAGTGCACAACAGAGCTAATACAACACGGTCCCACAGGCTGTGGCAGGAGGTCGTCAGCAGGGAAAGCGACCCATTCAAAATCATGTCATCTGAAAACGGTCTCCTTGGAAATCTTTGCACAGCTTGGTGCAACAGGGTGCTGCGCTGCCATCAGCGCCAGGGGCAAAGACAGCTGGTGGGCATGGGAAGAGCCAGTACTAACCCTGGATTGGGAGCCAGGAATCACAGCCATGGCAGCACCCTCCAGAGATGTTACAGCTAGCACCTGTCCTCAGCGTCCTTTTCTCCCTACCTTCTCTTTACAAGATGGGGACTACAGATCCAGCGTTAGCGCGTGGGTGGGAGGAGAGCAGCAGAAGTTATGTTCCTTGCTGCGGCGGCCGAGGCGAATGAGGGCTGCTTCTACCGTTGGCCTCAGCTTCCCTGGGCTGCCAGGTGAAAGTAAATGCAGCACGTCCCAGGAACAGCCTGCAGCTTCGCTTCTGGCCAACTGGCTCAGGTGTCTCTCTGCCAGTGCTGGGGATTCCCACTTCATTCAATCCAGCTAGGACTGAGCTGAATTCCCCCATGCTCCGTGCCCACCCCTCTACAACGGCATGATTCCCGCTTTAGAAACGGACCATACGTGCCGAGCCTGAAGCAGAAACCCCAGGCAGCCATACGTACGTGAGGAGGTAGCGGAGGTTCCAGATGCCGCCCAAGGAAGGAAAGCAAACGTCGCCATATCAGACCGCTTCCCAGAAATATAATCCCTGTCACCAGCCAAAATATTCTGGGGTCCTACCAACAGAACCTTCCCATTAGTCAGGCAACTCTATCTTCAGAAAAGTGATTACCCAAAGATAATCTCTCACCCCCCAGCAGCGTTCTCCTCCTTTACGGGATGAAGTGGTAAACCCTCTACCATCAACAGCCAGGCCCCACCTTGGGAAAAGGGCTGTTTCACAGCAAAGCATTTTATTTAGATTCTCTTACTGTCCCATGCCATTTTCCTTGCTTCATCAGGAAGCTTGAAAATTCAGCTCTTCTGTTTAATGGATTTGGAAAGGAAGAAGTGTTTGCTTTCCTTTGGGTTTTTTGTTTTAAAGATAGCACGTGCAAGTGTAAATTTGTACCCCCCAGTCTAGGTATAAACATGTAACTGACAGTAGAGTATTCCCTCTGGTGTGCTGGAAATGCCCCGGCTGCTTGCCAGAGACCCTTGTATCTGGCAGACAGAGCTAGTCCTTCCGGAAGAACAGATGATCATTAAAGAAACCTTAATAATGCTTTAAATCAGTCCTTATACAACCATAAATCTGTCTTTCCATTTCTTTTCTGTGGACATTACATAGAAAAAAAGGCTGCAATACTGTGCAGCGACTGTTTGAACACATGAATCAGTGGACTAAATTATGTAAATCTGGAGCTTTACCTATAGAAAAAAATGAAATATTGAATATAAAAAGCACTACAGGAGCAGGGCCCATGTTTAATGTCACTAATAAAAGCAGCACTCATTCCTTACCTCTTCGAGAGATGACTCCAAGTTCATACCAAATGCAACTCCTATGAGTCCAAAAAGAGAGAGAGAGAAAGTCCCCATAGTCAGCTGCAAGTTCAGTCTCATCATCACATTACGGTGGCTAAAGAAAGGAGAAACATCTTTAAGGGGAACCCAAAAATTCATTTGCTGCCTCAGTTCTCAGCTTCCATACAGCATACACCAACACCAAACAGCGAGAGGAAGCCACGCTGGCATTAGGCAACCCAGGCACAAAGCTCATGAAACAACAGTACAAAGAGACTATTGTTCTGAAATTGCCGCATCAGGATACCTCTAAGGCAGCAGGTTCTGCTTAATCATCATCAGATTTTCCAGCATCGCTCAACTTCTCAGAGGTGTATATACACAGAGTAACAGTAAATGTTCACAGAAATTTGTGTTCTCTCGCCACTAACTGCCTGGAATTTCTATGTTTGTATTCACAACAAAAATATTCTGTTCCTTGCAAACAAATATACTTGCAAAGATGTGGCCGGTAAATGCTGCAGACCATAAACTTGACCCAGTTTTAGAGAATTCCATATTTAAGTCTACGCCAAAAGGATTTTTGTGGTTTCCTGGTGCAGCATCCACCAATTGCTTCTACAGTTAACTCCCCAGTAAAGAGGAGAAGGATTATTAAACACTGACCTCAAAGAGAGTGAGTGGCACGTGCTTGCAAATGCAAGCTACAATCATTTTTAAGTAAGAAAGCTGACCAGTAGTGAAAACTGTAACATACAGAGAGAGAAAATACTCACTACAAAGTTACTCCACAGAGTGGTAACGCAACTTGTACTGAACACCTGAGCAGCCTAGCCAGACTCTTCAATAATTCAGTTTTGCTGACCTAGGACTAAACTCTCCTGAGCAGAACTTTATTTTGCCCCTAAATCTGCAGACATGCCCTTTAGTGAACAGCTCCCCAGAAGGATCTACGAGACGCCCGATTTCTCCTGCTAGGGAAAGCTGATGCCTAGCTAGGAGGGTTTTCCACACACCGATTAGGGTGTCTTGTTGCTTTGCTCTGTCAAGTTCACTGATACGAAAAGCACAACGCAGCTTCTCGTGCTGTTACTGCAAGTCCATTCAAACCCTCACAAAGACGGAATTCCCTAACTTTCCTTGCAGGCAGATTTGAGAAAGACTAGGCAGCACTGAATTCTGCTCAGGCAGTCCAACAGAGAGGGCAGCTAACCTGTCCAAGTTGATAAAGATTATGCTTTCTGAGTCGTCAATCAGAACTCTGAGTTCACGAGCTTCATTTGCAAGATCTTCTGCTTGTCTGTAATAGTTCTCCAGCAGCAGCTCCATTTCCTCTGCATGGTCAATCCCAGATGTACTCTCCTCACTGTGAGCAACAATTTATATTTTTCTGGTTAGCTACATGTTGTATACAAGTGTATTACTGATGTATTAAGACAAGGCACATAGGAGTTGCAGGGAACAGCCAACAACAGTGTTGTCAGATCTCAAAATCCAGTCTTTTCAGTGAGGAACTTCCATCAATACCAACAGCTTAAAATAAAAGGCATTTTTATATCTATCAGCTGATCAGCACAGGCACTCAATTATTTTGAGTACAGCAGTTAGCATTTGCTGTGCTCAAGGCATGCACACCACCACAAATGTTACTTCTTCAGATATTAGAAGTTATAAAGTTATATAAATCTTATATTACTTACAAAGTTTATATTATTATTAAGTTACTATAAAGGGCTAACAGTTTTGAAAGAAGATGCTTAATTTCTCGGTGCCCTCAAGTGGTGGAAGCTGGTAATACTGCAAGCAAAACCTCCAAGGATAAAACATAACCAAAAGTCAGCACACAAACAACTACACAGTGAAGGAGATGTTTTACATGTTTATGAGAATAGTTTAGTTGTAAGGTGTGTCAGCTATACACAGTAATTACTGCGAAATGTTTTGGGAGCATGAAGGAGCTGAAGAGTGAACATCAAATGGAAGATGCTGCTCTCCTAAGTGAAATTTTTCTGAGGAACTTTCATCTTGCTTCCTGGTCCAGCTGCTGGTGCAGCAGCCTTCTCTGGAGCATGTGTGCACGTTTCTGGCAGTGTTCACTGTGCAGATGAAAGCTGAGGCACCCGAGATTCACAAGAGCTTTCAAACTAGCAGCAAAGCCAGGAAGATTCTACATAAATTTTTCTCTTGTAGTGTGACCTTATTTCTCTAGAGGGACCGAAGTATCTCCTCCTGGCATTGCTGACCAGGAATCTCTCTGAAATGGTTTTCCAAGACAGTAAGTGATACATCTTAAAAATCAACTGACATATGCTCCCTGAGGACCTTTAACAGAGCCCCTAGTTTCTTTCTCTTACGGACCAGAAACAGAGTTAGCTAGGCTGATTTTAAAGCCCTTCAGACCCTGAGGCTTTTACTGCACGCAGGTGAGAGGAGTTGCAGACCTGAAAGCCTTAGAGCACTATCTACTCTATTACAGATTCAGCTCAAGGTCTTACTTCGTTTTACATCAGCTCCCCTATGGATATACAAAGGGAAACAAGAGGCACAGGGACTTGGAAATAACTGCCACCCAAGCTGCTTTCCTTAACTAGCCTCCGGCTGTCTCATGAGCCTTCAACAATCTGCCATCCCTCCACACACAGGCACGATGCCTGCGTCATCCTGCCCTGGGCTCAGCCCACCATTCCTGCTGCAGATGATCTCTGATGGCACCTATACACCTAACTGGGACTCTCCACACCTTCTCAGGCTTCTCCAGTCCATCAAATACCACACAGCACCTGTATCAGTCCCGGAGCCAAGAGAGCTGCCCACACACTGCAAGCCTGCCTGCAAACGTGCTGTTGTAGCTGGCATTTCCTCCTGCACGGACTGCCTCACTGCGACCCGCAGTGTGGCTCTACCACTCTACAAAAGCTCCCACCACCTCTCCTACCCTTGTGCAACAGTGTCTGAAAGAAGAGACGACTTCAGGTGTCTACTGGCATGAGAGTACAAGGTGACTTTGGTCCTTCCTAGATGTTTCCTACACATTGCCTACTATGAGGCAAGAGACTTGCCAGCAGTTTGTATTAAGTCCGAAGGAAGGCTGTGAGCAAAACCAGGACAAAGACCGACCAGCTGCTGCATCAGGAGCAGCCTGGAATTCAGAGCCCTCCTGATACTGCTCCTGCAGAGGCATCCAAAAAGCAAACCGCATCCCACTTCTGGAATGCTGAGTTTCTGCTGCACGTTTAGACTAAGCTCTGCAGGGCAAGAAACTATCTCCTGTTTTCAAACCCATACTACTGTGTGAACAGTATTCCTAGCCACATTCAACGTTAGGCAAAAGTATTAACCAGCAGCTTAGCAAAGCACCCTGAAATGTAGCTTCTGTTAATATGCTTAAACATAAAACATGTCTGTATACCCAAGATTTAAATATAATTCAGCCCAAATATGCTGGGATGGGATCCGATATACATTATCTTTTTGATTTTCAGTTTTTGTTAAACCAACTGGTGCTGCTGCTGTTGTGTGCTGTCTTTTCACCAGAACTTGAGAGAGTGCAATAGGACTATTTCTGCATGTATATTTTTTCCTGAAATGCTGCTTTTCAGGTGCACAACAAGATCACTCCAGGGCGTCTTTCTTTCAGGTTCTGCTGGCAAGAAAAAGCTAGAAGTAAGGTGTTCATAACACGTCTAACAACAGAAGTATGGTGTCTGACCTATTCAAGACAAGCTTTAAAACGTGCCTCTTCGGGTTTTTTTGTGAAACTGAGGGAAATTCTCCCAGAATTTAGTCTGCATTGAAAAATAACATTTGCTTTTTCTCCTCATGCCATCCTGCTCCCATCCCATTACATACTAGATGAGCGGTCCTGTTATGCCAAGAACTATTTGAAACTGCATAATATGACTACTGCTAATGGAGTCCCTCTCCAACATGGTAAAGACAATGGTTTCTGAAGTAGCAAGCATTAGAGCTTTAAAAAATTAGGAAGCCTTTTTCTTTCCACTTTTTGGCAGGGAACACCCAGTACAGTGTTCAAGTTCTCCTTAAACAAAGCACACTGTTAAAAATGTATGTGGTTTCAAGTATACATACAATACTTGTGGATCAGTCCATTTAGACAGACAGAGCTCTTCTATTAATTCTTCTTCATCTAAGATCTCCAGAATTGTTTCTTTGAAAACTTTAAGATCTGTTTCCAGTGCTGACAAGCTGAAGAAAGAACAGGCAAAAGATCAAGTAATCCCCACCGGCACCAGTGCAGAAAGGTAATCTCTAAATGAGTTTGCCAGCCAACACCCTCGCCAGCAGGAGCAGCCAGGTAAGACTTCCTTGCAGGGTTCTACAAGCTCCTTCAAAAAATCCTCTATGGGCCACGCACACTGAGCAGCGGCAGTGACCTGTCTGGGGATCAGTGAGCTACAGACACACACTAAAAAGGATTCAAAAGTTTTTTTCTGGCTGTATTCGTAAGTCAGGAAAAACCAGCACTCTGTGAGTGGGTAGTGAGTGCCTGTTTGCACTGTCATTCAGAGAGGCTAACACACCAGGTAACAGTGTGCTAGTACTAGTTATCTTAAAGCATAAATCCAAAGCCTAATCTTGTTTTACATTATGGGGAACATTTTTGTGATGTTGTTTTGTTCTGTTAGGTATTATTTCATTCTGCCAGATGCTACCAAAGAAGCTCAACTGTATTTCTGACAAGTTGGAATAGATTACCCTTTTTCTGTTTTTCCCCATATCACTAGGTATTTCATATACTGATCTTTAAATTTACAAAGAAGATGCACAACCCAGCATGACAGCAATCTAGGAAATAAACATTATGTACCATTTTTCTAACATTTAATTGCACATAATTTTCTATGGTCATCTTCTAGTCTCTTCACGGCTTACTCTTATTTACCTCTTGCCATTTTGCAGGAGAATGTGTAGTTTACTCCTATCCACAGACAAAAGCTTGGGGTCCACTAGAGCTTCCAGTGTCTCAACGATCTGAGGCTGCAAAGTGTTAAGTCTCCCCTGCAGTTTGCTGATCTAGACAACAACATGATCCTTCATAAGAATTAAAGCAATCCCTTTAGAATGACTTGGGCAACTGACTCTGGTCTCTGAACATAGAATTCACAGTAATAGGCAGTTAACACAACCGGCTTTCCAACGCCCAGGAAATACTTGCTATGCGTACATCACTTACAAGGTAAAGCCAGTGCAAAACCCAGTATCTTATAAAAGCAATTTGCACTGAACTGAAACCCAGCAACAACCACACCAACAAGGCTGATAAAGCTAAAATACTACTAGAAATGTCATATTGCCATTAACAAGCATGTATTTTTAAGGATAGCTAGAAATTGTCAACCGAGTGCTGCCCAAGAGGCCAAAATCCTCAGCGCTTTTCTGTGACTTCCATTTCAGCTACAGCATGTCTCTAGAAAGGTACCCTGACCCGTTTTTTAATTGTCCAAAGGATGGTGAAGCCATCGCATCCAATTAGCACTTTCTTGGGAAAGGAATGGAAACACACACACAAACCCATAAATACTAAAGCAACAAAAGCAAAATAAAAAAGAGCTCCTACAGTAAGTGAGGAACACATATACAAATGTGTATGTATAAATATTAACGCGAGAATAAAATCATACTGTTCTAGGAAGCAACACCTTCCAAAACAACTTAAATAAAAATGAGATAGCTCACCCGGTACTGCAGGATTGCTTCTATGGCTCGGAATTCAAAGGGCAGGGAATATGTAACTAGTTGACCTTCCCCAGCCAGCTGAGCTGCTAGTTCATTGATGAGCCAGTGTTCCAGATTTAAATGACGATAATCTAGTATCAGAAGAAACTCTGGTGTTATGACAGCCTTCAAGAACTGAAAAAGACAGTACATATAGGAGTCTGAAAAAAAAAACCTCAATAAAGACTTCTTGTAATCCCTGTAGTGCATTTGATAATTTAGGCCTTTATAAACCCACTCTTCAAATGTCTTTTCCAGCAGGAAAATAACAGAATCTCAAGCTAACTGCAAACTAGTGATCTCCCACAGTTCAGACACAGCACTGTGCTAGTTAGTGGTGGTACGACTGAGAAGAGGCTTGTCGTAAGCCTCCACTTCTGTAACAATCTTTGCAATGTTTCTCCAATGCTCAGCTAGGACAACAGTCATTAATATGTACTGCTGGTGAACCTGTACCTCCGATTGCTAGGGAGAGCTCCAAAGACACATTTACTGCTGGACTGCACGTCACAGAAAGCTGGTATTAAAAGAACTGTGCAAGAAAATGCAACTGCAAGAACAGTAAGGCACAGTTCAAGTTCAGATTCAGCTATAGGGAAACCATTACCTCCATTCTCATGATGATCCTGTTGTTCCTAGTTGCAATGCTCATTACATGTTGAAACCTCAGATCTCGAGCCTGAAGACCCAATTCCTGGTACAATTCTGTTTTCTTCTTTTCTGTCATAAAAATATTTTTAGACGAAGACATTTAGAAGACAAGCATATATGTTCTGAAATACCATTTTAGTGTGTTAATAAGTCCCGCAAAAGAAAAAACAAAAGCCAGGCTACCTTTAAAACAGTCTTCCTCCCATTGATTCCTCAATGTAATTTATTTTTTCACAAAGTTTAGAAGACTGTATCTTGAGTGAGTGGAAAGCGAAAAATTCTAGATACAAGTGAAAAAGTTGGCCATGACAACGAATCTCATGTAAGAAACTGAGTGACTTATTTGAGAAAGCTCATGTAATCCTACAGAAAAACAAAGCAGGGAAAGCAGCATGCTGGTCAAAAAGGGAAAAGTGAAAATGACCGTCCTGTGACAGATGGTATACCTTATTTTGAAAACATTACTTAAAAATATACAAAAAATTGTAACAATAAAGATACTATGAAGACCAATAGAAGGCAGCTAAAAGAAACAATGTTGCAACATCTCAAACACAGGGAAGTAACCCAAACACATTTTCTACCCCATGCAGATTCCCAATTGGGCTCTTATTTATTGGACAAGGAAGAAAGACAAACAAACCAACCAACCAACATACAATGAAAACTCACCAGAATAGGTAGCATTTCCCTCTTTGTCAAGCTTCATCTAAAGGAATGGAAACAAATGTAACTTTTTCACAGAGCTACTATAAAACAACAACTTTAAAATTGTTTGCACTTGCCTGGAAGTTAAATGACAAACACCTTATAAAGAAAAAGCAACTTTTCATGCCCTGTCTTCACAGTTCAACCCAGTTAAGAAAAACATTGCACCAAATTGCCATATATTTCACTGTGTTTGTATACACACCAAAGAAAACCAGTGCCATCTGCATGACCATGGTCCTTTGTAAACACTGGGAAGGAGGTGATTTACAGAGGATCAGACTTAGAACAGACCAGACCAGATTATTTCAGTTGGAAGGGACCTACAACAACGGTCGAATCCAACTGCCTGACCACTTCCGAGCTAACCAAAAGCTAAAGCACGTTATTAAGGGCACGGTCCAAATGCCTCAAACACTGACCAGCACGGGGCATCGACCACTGCTCTGGGAAGCCTGTGCCAGGGTCTGAACACCCTCTTGGTAATGAAATTCTTCCTCGTTTCAAGTGCAAACCTGCCCTGGTGCAGCTCTTAACCATTCCCATGCATCCTATCACTGGAGACCAGGGAGAAAAGAAAAGCAGGACATCTTACAATCTGGATTACAAATTTTTCTATTTCCTCTGGAACAATTTGAAAATTTTACAAATATTAAAAAGTACCACAAATCAGGTAGTTAGGCCTCGTGCTCATGTCAAGTACTGCATTAACAGGCTATTAATAAGCCAGTAACTGGCATATAAATCCTCCTTCTTTTAGCATTTGTCATTCAGATTAATCAGTTAACACTTGCATCTCCTAGTAATTTTTTTTTTTAAAAAACCCAAAACTACAATGTCTGGTTTAATCAGAAAGTTTGCTGTTTTGCTTATCAGCCATGTAGCTTAACTCCATATTACCAGCTTTAAAAATAACTTTCTGTGAATTAAACATACCGAAGCATACATTGCAGTGGAGTTGCAGCTGGGGTTGCATAGCCACAAGGATGTAGGTGTGTACATCTTGATACAGAGTGACTGCTCTTTGCTTTCAACAAGGAGGCCTCACCTTCCCTCGCATGTACTAACAATGTTAATCAAGCTTGCAAATGGCTTTCAAACTCATTTTAAAAAGGAACATATGGCGAGCTTGTTTTTCCCCAAATCCTACGTTGTTTAGAATTGCAGCTACCAAGACACAAAAATAGTAATTCTAAAAGGCATCAGCAAGCCTTGACCAGCTTAACGAGAGACCTTCTCAGCCTTCACAAGGCAAGAGAACTTCCAGCAAATGCTGGATCTTAGACAAACATCGTGATGAACACTGTATACCGTAACTGCTCCACAAGTCGGAGTACTTTACACCAGCAACTTAGAACTAGGGATGTTCTCGGAGAGATGAGCCCGCCTGCTCTTACGATGCTTCAAGAAAAGACAGACGGAGCCCATCCTCCTGCACAAGCTGCGCTCCGCGGGGCCGCCCGCACGTACTCACCACTGCAAACACAGGGGACACGCTGGCGAGGGTGGCCTGGGAGGCCTCTGTCGTGGCATGTTGGTAGAATCTACCTGAAAAAAGACAGAGCATTTCCACCTCCAGCACGGCGCCCCCGCGCACCGGCCACCGCCTCGGTGCCACCCTTCGCCCCGGGCCGCACCTCGGGGCCTGCGGGAGCGCCGCGCAGCACCGGGCCCGGCGGGGCCTGGCGCTCGGGGCCGGCAGCGGGAACCCCGGCCCGGCCGCTTACCCGCCCAGCGCAGGCCCCGGGCGCCCGGCCCCGGCGCGGCCCAGCCCCGGCCCGGCGGCAGCCCCAGCAGGGCCCGCAAGCAGGGCCCGCCGCCCGCCCAGCCGCGGGGGCGGCGCAGGGCGCGGGGGAGCAGCCCGGCCCGCAGCATCGGCCGCCCAGGCCCGCGCAGCCCGGCCGCCCGGCAGCGCGCAGCCGCGGGCAGGAGGAGCCCGGCGGGGCGGGGCGGGGCGGGGCGGGGCGGGGCGGCCGGCGTCGTGTTCCCCGGGCACCCCGGGCGCGCTCCGGCCTCCCGCCGCCAGCGCATGGGCCTCGCCGCGGCCCGGGTTTGCCCTGCCGCCTTCGGCCGCCTGAGGACAGGGGTACTTTAAAATTCTTTTTTCTGGGTTTTTTGTTTTTGTTTTTTTTTTTTTTCCCCCCGAGAGTAGAAGAATTCAGCCCCCAGTAAAGGTCTTGCAACTTAATCTCCTTGCCCTACTTGTTTGTCTAAAATAGACAAATCTAAAATAGACAAGCTGGTTGGCTGAGATTTAAAAGTTTATGCAATTAAATCTCCTTGTCCTACTCATCCATCTAAAATAGAAAAACAAGCTAGTTGGTTGAGATTTAAAAGTTTATGCAATTAAATTTCCTTGCCCTACTTATCTATAAAATAGAGAGACAAGCTGGCTGGTGGAGATTTAAAAGTTCGTGTAATTAAATTTCCTTGCCTTACTTATCTAAAATAGACTTGGCTTTATCTAATCGAGAGAGACAAGCAGGTTGGTTGAGATGTGAATTCGATCAATAACATACCCGCTTCCACTGTGACACGCCACTTTTAAACGGGCATGTCACCCTTCCTCGGGGTCATCCCACCAGCAGCACCCTTCCTCGGGGTCACACACCACCAGCAGCACCCTTCCCTCGGGGTCACCCCCCACCAGCAGCACCCTTCCTCGGGGTCACACACCACCAGCAGCACCCTTCCTCGGGGTCACACACCACCAGCAGCACCCTTCCCTCGGGGTCACACACCACCAGCAGCACCCTTCCCTCGGGGTCACCCCCCACCAGCAGCACCCTTCCTCGGGGTCACACACCACCAGCAGCACCCTTCCCTGGGCCGTCGGGCGGCCTGACAGCAGAGCCTGTGCGGAGCCCCGCAGGAGGACAAATTAGCAACACGAGCGTGCCTGGGAAGCAAGGTGCTGCACAGGTCTTCCCAAGCACCCTGGCTCATGGTGTGCAGACGAGCTTAATGAACAAAGCCATTCTATGCTGGTGAGGTCAGGTCCCCAAAATCCCTCCAGCCTGCAGGGCACTGAATGATGACTCCAGCAGCAGAGCTCGAGGAGGAGGTTACGCAGCTTCATGCAACACAGCATGTGGCCCCCGTTGCAAAATTAACCCTCCTGTTGGCTGGCCATGGATGGTGCTTGCCCCAAATAACCGTCTGGCAAAGGCAGTACTTACCCACTACTACTGCGCGGGGCAATAACAAACACAACGATTACGCTGCTCGTTAAATGATCTGTACAGCACAGCTGTGATGTGCAGAATCGAGCTCTACAACTCGAGCAGAGTTACAAAGCACGTATGTTTATTGCAGTACCAGGTGCAAGGGGGATCGCTCCTCCTTACTTGCGCACCATGTCAACAAGCAGCCCGATATTTATTATACAAAGTCATGCATATACATAAGGTTTCTGAACATTCAGAACCTCCTCCCTCTGGTGCCTCTTCAAGATGTACTTCTCATCTTCTTGGGCACTTACCTAAAGTTCCTGTTTATCTTTGCATACATTAGCAGTCTTTGTCATTTAGTTTCCGTTGTCTTAAAACATCTGCTAGCTAAGGATTAGGCCTTCCTTACTGTCCTCTCTAAACATGTCAAGCTAATATATGCCCACTGGGTTAGTTTTAATCTATATCAGTGTGATCCCCAGACAGGGGATCCACCTTCTTTGCGTGGGGGCCATGTGTGTAGGAGGTTGCTGATCTACTACCACAATTACTTTACCTTGGTTTATTTTCTTTTAGCAGTTAGCACGTCCCCGTCAGAAGGCTCCTTATTTACATTCTTGTTGGGCTTATCTACATCGATACTAATTGTCCCTTCTCGAAGCGCTAAGCACTAAGATCCCACCCTTCGCTCTTTCTGGGGTGTTAATGTTCTGTTATCTATGCAACTTCTGTCTGCAGCAGAGTTCTAGGTTTTTCACTGTATCAGCCGCCCCAACCGGAGCTCACAAACCTGAACGCTGTCCTGAACATGGGGCTGAGCTTTGGAAACAAGGGGGTCAGCACCAAATTCTGCTCTCGGCCGGGCTGTAAGTTAGAGGGAAGTCACCCAAGGGCAGACACTGTCCCCTCCTTCCCTACACCACATCACCTGTGTGGGTTTGTATGTACATACATTAACATGCACAGATGAGCCCTTGTTCAATGTGGATTCACGAGGACAGAATCAGAAGGATGGTTTGTGCAAAGTTAAATGACTTCACAAGGTAGTAATTAAGAATAAAAAGTTCCTTAGTAGTTACATGCAGCATGTGCATGCAGACTGAAGCCATCAGAGGTTTTCAGCATCAAGGTAAGCATGCCTGAATGCAAATATTGCCCCCCTTAAAGATTAAGAAAAAAGCTGAAATCTAGTTAAATGGCCTATTTTCACTTTAGTTTTGGTTAATCACAGGAGGCAGCAATACATACAAGGCTAACGCAATACTCCTGGGTGTCAGAGATACTTAACCAAATTTCAGAAATGCCAGACAGCACAGAAAATACTGCAGGAGAGAGGGCAACAAACATGCACCACTGTTGGCAACTAACGGCAGCTTATGTTGACAGTGCAGGTTTGGAATGCAAAAGCTAGGGAAGCAGCTGAAGAACATCTGCCAGAAATTTACATTTAATGAATTTGCAGTGTCACAGCTGACACTTCACACTCTTCAGTAAAGCAAGGGAAAAGATCCTGGGCTGATCTATTTGTTTTCCTTTGTCCATCTGTTATTCCAGCTGCTTACACAACAGAAGGGTTGGAGATAAGATGACATAACTTCACACTGAATATATATTGATACGAACTTTGATATGTACAATATAATAGGGCAATAAACCAGTAAGTATTGGTATTGTATCTCATTACAGCTGCATTATCAGTCATCATTGACATGGTCTGGAAGGGCAGACAATAACCAAGTATCACCTCTCATTCAGAGGGGTGAACTGGAACCCCGGGGTAAGTTGTGCAGCACAGAATGTCTAATTTTATACTGCTGCTGCTGACAAAAGCTAACTGGGGATCTGGAACTGCCATCTCGTTATTGCAGCTCTGAATACCAACAAGCGGCTTGTTGCTTCTGCTGCATGCACATCAGGTACCTGGTCTGTCCTGCAGTGCCAAACTTTGGGAGCAGTTTGCTGTATTTCATCAAATAAATAACAGGTCAAGTTCATCTGCTGTTTGTGGAAGAAGCTCACTGACATGGGTGGGCATGATGGCTGTTCTGCATTCAGCCAAAGTGAGAGGTTAGCTCCTGCACAGGCTTGCTTAGCCATGAAATTGCCATCCAAAACACAAACTATTTGTGAGGTCGAATGATGCAAGGAACTAGTTCCAGTGCCAGCTGACTGTCAGTGCTGACATGAGGGACTGGTCTGATTGCAGCTGGGGTATGTGGAAAAGAAAGAACAGAAAGATCAAGAAAAACACACAGGAAGAGAAGGAAATTGTAGGTATCACCAGAGGAGCCCTTATAAATCTCCGCTGAAGAAAAGCTCAGAGAACTTTTTGGTAAAATTATGGTAGAAAGGCATAAAGATGTTTCACTACAGAGAAATTATCTCCCAGCGTATGATGTGTACATTTAATCAATCCTGTTTATATACAAAGATGTGTTTGAACCCATTACCTGTTTCTTCTCCTAAAAGAAAAGCTTTCAGGAGCCTCATTTTATGCACATTGAGGAAAAAAAAAAACCACCACAACAAACCACAAGCCAAAAAACAATTAACAAAAAAAAAAAAGTGTGCTTCCACACAGTAGGTGAGTGTCTGGGGATGATGAGCGCAGCTGAGTAAGAACAGAGAGAACAGGAAAGACCCCATGGAAAACTTTAAAAATATAGCATTCTATATAGAATAATTTCTCTGATGTGAATGAATAAGGAATACTTAATTGATAATCTCAGGTGCCTTGATCAAAGGTAGCTACAGTAACACAATGAGATTTTTTTGCCTAGAAAGGATGACTTCACTTTCATTACTCCATATAAAGACCACACGAAAGATTATTTTCCAGCTTTTTCCCTACTTATGCAACGCCTGTGAAATTTTTCTCCATGAAGAACCATTTCCTCATGTGCCTCTAGGGGTCTGCCAAAGCCTTTCCCCTGTGCAACCTTTTATCATCTCAGGTGTCTCAAGAACACTGTTAGGAAAAACATCAAAAAGCTGTAGCTTAAACTGTGATTGTCTAATGCCTTTTTTAAAGCAAAAATAATTGATCCTGGTATTCTAAGGAGGTTTTGATCTGGCAATTGTATAAGTAGGTGAAATTGCTATGACGTGTGTTTTAAAATCTACAACTGCATCAGTGCATCAGTACTTTGTTTCTTCTACTTAGTTTGTGTGTGTGAGAACTGAACCACCTGGTATTTATGTACTTTAAACTGTCAATGCAGACAGTCCAAATATTTGAGAATTATAATTGGGAATAAAGTGGCTGCTATCGCTTAGTCTGATTTTTAGATAAGCTGCACAAGGTGGTTATTAAGTGTCATTCTCAGCACTGTGTGCCATAGAACAAACTGAATTTTGTTCTCTGTGGTTAGAACATTTATCCTTTTCTGCTCTGTCCACTCTGTCAGTCATTTCTTCACACTAGGACATGTTCCTGTCTTCATGCCCTCACGTTTGGCTGTCAATGAGCTGTGCTACCAGGGACCTGCAACAAGCTGCAAAATCTTTCCTGGTCCTGAAATGCCAGAGACCTCACAGCATTTTGCTGCAGAAAAAGTGACCCTATTTGATGCTGTGTTGCTATGCCATGGCTCTGTTCTCATCACCTCCCCCAACGCGTGCTTGTTACATGGCCTCAGGTGCATCATGAGCTCCTGACACACGACCTGACTGATGTGGTCTCATGCATCCACCTCAAGTAAGATGAGAGGTCTGACATTACTCCATCATAAAGAGATTATGTGTCTCTGAATTTATCTTATTTGTGTCAGGGCATTCGGCCAGTTGTCTTGTTACTGTTGGGAATGTGATACGAGATTGCTTAGAAACTGAAACAATAGTGGGGATAAGAGGTCAGGCCCTGGCAAGGCTAGAAGGAGCGGATTTTCATGGATGAAGGCCCTGCTATCACGGGCTGAAGCGTTTGAGCTTCTCTTAGCTTTCAGGCAGCGGTTGTACTTAAGCAAGATGGAAAACATGGTGACTTTATACTGAAATGGAAAAACTCTGGTTTGGTTTTGTTTTGTTTCTATTACTGAAGAAAATAAAATCTTTCATTCTGAAAAGGCTGGTGTGAAATAGTGGGCTCTGTAGCCCACGGCGAGCTGGACAGCTTTTTCAGGGGCTGGATTTGAAGGTTGTTGCCTTAAGTGTAAGAAAAGGGTGAGACTCCCCTGCAGCAGTAGTAAAAGGCTAGAGGTCAGACGTGAAAGCAGCTGAATTTGAAAGATGAAGTCTTTAGAGGCACAGCTATTAGCTATGTAAAGGTTAAACTATGGGCAAAATTCATTGCAGTTCTGCAAAGGATTCATACTGTTCTCTCAGTTTTGGACAACAGCAGTGCTCTGGTACTGTTTAAGGGATATTTTATTGCAATCCACAAAAGTGATTGTAACTAGCATGGCCATAGGTAAAGACAAGTAGCACAAGTGTCGAAATGGGTGTGCCAGTAAAACGCTTTGTGGCTTATTCCTATGCCAAAGATGTTTGATTGCAAATTAGGCCTAAGATCACCAAAAGTGGTAGAATCTGGCACAAAATAGCAGATGGTTGACATAGCACTGCTTGACTGCAGAATGATGTGAAGGTCAGCAGCATTTTTCATTTTCACACATAACCACATTTTTAATCACGATTTTAATTTCAGGTTGCAATAGATCAATGTTAAACAGCATTAATTCGAGGACAGTAAATGCTTAGTTCTCCCCTTTATTAGTTAGAAGGAATCCAGCAGCAACTAGTGAAATTTAACTGTTAACCAATAACAGTAGCATATTTGGCTTCCCACACCCTGAAATTGCTCTTTCTGTAATGGTTAACTGCCCTGTTGTAACTCACAGCAGGGGGGCAATTCTCCAATCGAAGGAGGTAAGATAAAAGGAAAGAAAAATTCCTTCCATCACATGTGTTAAAATCCATTTGGAAGAACAAACATTACCTTACACTAAACAATTCCACCTAGGACGGTCTAGACCAGTTACAGTCTGGTGACAGTCTGTGGGGCAGAGAGGCTGTTAAAGGAATTCGGTTTGAATCTAAGGCATTTTCTATTTATTTTCTCTCAGGTTTCACAGCTTCTTGTACCCAAGGTGTGGCAAAAATCCACAGTGGAATCAAAGTCTCTGTATTTTATTATGCAGTTTCCTGGAAAGAGCAAAACATTAAAAAGTGTAGCCAAAAGTCATGTCCCAAGCGTGCCTAAAGTGTTTTCAAGTAAAGAGAACTTATCTGTATCCAGAATTTGTTTGGACACATCAGAGACACATCTGCTCATTGAATAAGTCCATAAGATGCATGCTTGATTGAGTTTTTACAATTTTTAATAATCTAAGGAGATTTTTTTTAAAAAATAGTCTACTATTTTGATAATGCAATACCCAAAGTTACTTCTTAAACATTGGACGATCTGGAGATGTTTGGCTGAGAATTAGCAAGGAAAATGCAACTTGCAATTGGATCATTCGTTTACGTATTTTTTTAAGATGAAAATGGTATCAGGATGATATCATGATCTGATATGTTTATGTGTGAAATCTAAGGGAGTCTTTTGATAATGGTAGAGGTTGGATCTGGTACTAAGTATATATATTAATGTATATCTGTATATACTATGTCATATCTACTATGTAGAATTACAAAAACTTACTTAGGAAAGAGTGCAACATTAACCCAGTCTTTGAGCCACAAACGGGTTATTTTCTTTTGCCTATTGTTTTCCTGTTCTATTCTGTTGATGTATTTTTGTTAAAAATAAATTGTGCCCAAGGATATTCTTCTAATTTATCAGGCTACTCTTCATGGTATATTTGAAATTCAAGCAAGTCACCTCGGAGTCTGATTAACTAAAATTATTCAGACAGAACTGCAGGTTTGGACCAGCTCAACAGAAGTGGTATTAGCTCTTGTGATAGATCACAGATTCTTAAGAGAACAAAGTGTAGCAGATTCAATCAGCCAAAGAATGATAGAAATACTGAAAATACTTTATTTTGGAAATAATTGGAAATTTATTTGGAAATGCAAATAACTAAATAAACTTACCCCCAAATACCAGGGGAGCATAGTTTAGTTTTGTGTTACTGGCCAGTTTTGCCCATTTGGATGGTAGGATGGAGGAGAAGCACCCAAACAGTGTCTCTAATGTTTACATACCATCTCAAAAAGACATTCAGAGGGCATCAAGTTAGTAGGCACATTAAATAAGAATATATCTCAGTGGCCCTTGCATATATGCAATTAATTTGTGTAGTCCAAGAGCCTAATTGCAACCTCACTGATAACTTTTTTTCCCTGCAAGATCACAGTCCAGCTTTATTTCTGACTCTCTGGAAACGTAAACAGCAAATGTCTACAGGCAACCTGGAACAAAGATCCACTTTTCAGGTGGTACTTTTAGCAACTGACAAGGAAAGTAAAAACAGACTAAATAATGGGAGGCATGATTTTTCAGTGGTTCATTTCCTTTGTACATGGACCATCCTGCACACACAAGTGGTCATCATTAGATGTTACTGATGAAGGCAAGGCAAAAATCGGGAACCAAGTAACTAAATCTCCAGTGGGGAAAGCGTGTATCAGAATCAGCAAAGGAATACAGAAAAGAACTCAGTGCAGGGAGCCTGAAGCAGTCACTCGTGTTGCTGAAATTGCCTTTGGTGAGGCCCTTACTGCCATGCTGGGCCAGCTGCCTCACATTTTCGTGAGCTTGTCCTGGATGGTCTATTAAAAGCCAGTTTTCTTCTTGAGAGGGGAAACCCTGACCCCTTTAGTAAGAACTCCCACAAACAGCTGGCCAGATGTGAATGAAATGCCTGTTTTCCAGTCACCCCTCTCCCCTGCCCACCCCGGCGGGGCCAGAGGCAGCAGGCCGCAGGCCACCGCCCCTGACCCCCGGCCCTCGGCGGCGGGGCCCGTCGGGGACAGGCTGGCGGTGGCGGTGCTGGAGACCCCCCGCCTGGCGCGGGCCGCCATCTTGGGGCAGCTCGGCCTCGCCCGGCCCGGCCCGGCCGCCGGCTTCCCCCCGCCCCGCCGCTGGCTGCGGGAGCGCGGTGCCGCCTCAGCCTGCCTGGCCGCCGCCGCTCGCCCTCAGGGCAGCTCGGCCGGCCCTTCCCTTGCGGCGGGGAGCCCGGCGCGCTGCCTCGGCCGCCGGGGAGGAAGCGGCAGGGCGGGGGCTTCCCTCGCTCCCTCGCTTAGGTGCGGTTCCCGCTGCCCCCGTGTGCACGACGCCTCCCCGTGCTCCCTCCCGCAGCCACCGCCCGGTGACTCGGCCGCCTCCGTGCCGGCCCCGCGCACCCTGCCCCTGGCCGGCGGCCCCGGCTCTGGCAGGCCCCCGCCTGGCTGGACACACGCCATGCGGGCCGCTTCCCTGCTGGGTCAGACCTACGTCCATGCAAATTCCCCCCCCCGCCCCGGGTTAATGTAATCCGCGTTAACGTCCCAGGCGCCAGGGAGCCGCAGGAGCCGGTTGCCTAGGCGGAGCTGCCAGGGAAGGGCTGCGCGGAGCCGCAAGCCCGGGGGAGGCTGCAGTCCCTCCCCGCGGCGCCGGGCTCCCTCCTCTGCCGGCCGGGAGGTGGGCCCTGCTGCCCGGGCCCCGGCGGGGCCGTGGGTGGGCGCCTCAGCCCCGGCAGGCTGTTGTCAGAGGCTCCTGAGGCAGGAATCCTCCCCGAGCCAAGGTGTGGGCAGCCCAAGCCCAGGAGCCCCGAAGCCCCCCAGCATGACTAACCCCGGCGTGAAGGGGTCGTGGCTCTCGCAGCCGATCGTGAAGAGTGTGCTGGTGTACCGCAACGGGGACCCTTTCTTCCCAGGGCGCCGTATTGTCATCAACGAGAAGAAAGTGTCCAACTTCGAAGTATTCCTGAAAGAGGTGACAGGTGGGGTGAAGGCCCCCTTTGGAGCTGTGCGGAACATCTACACCCCCCGGGGTGGGCATCGTGTCCGGCAGCTGGAGGAGCTTCAGAGCGGAGAGCAGTATGTGGCTGGTGGCAGGGAAGCCTTCAAGAAACTCAAGTGAGTGGCTAAAAAGTGATATAGGTTTTATGTGCAATATCAACATCTGGGGTTCGGCACTGTGGCAATACATCAGAGGACACCCCTCATCCCCTTTTATTAGGTGCTGCAGAAAGAGGACTTAAAGGCTGTGACCTAAGGCAAAGAGAACGGTACTTGTAACAATTAAAACTGCAGAAGAGCTTTAGAGGTGAGCTGTAGAAAGGCTGCTGTTACCATTGGTCACGTAGTGCCATCTCCTTGAGGTGATGGTAGAAAAGGAGAGACAGCCCTTTAGCCCGACATGTGGCAATGGCACGTTGCTGTGATGTGTGTTCCTAACTGAGGGGCAAGTGTCAGTATTCGTGCTCAGTGGTAACAGAGAGAAAGCTGTGGAAAGGTGGAGTGTTGACAGTCCTGCTGTGAAGTTGATGAGCCTGGGAATTTAATTCCCCACACTTTCTTTCTTGGCTATTTTTAAAATATGTTCTATTCAGCTATCCAACTCTCTATCCCTTCTGTTTATTTTGGGTAGCTATATAGCCTTTTTATGACCAGAATAGCTGGGTCCCTCCTGTTTTTTAGAAGATGACTATTTGCTTTCTTTTCCCTGCCTGGACACCAAGAATCAAGCTGACAGTTTCTCTGTAAGTGACTGGGAGAATATTGTGGAGGAGATCGGGGCTTTTGGGTGTGTTTCCTGAGTGGCTCTGCACACGATCAATAACGGTTCTTGATTCTGGCAGTGAATTTCATGGTCTCAATTTACTAATTAAGCGTTTTGTTCAGTCTTTGTGGGCATTTTTCCTTCAGCTGAGTTAAAAAAAAATAATTTCAAAATTAACAATCCCTTTCTTGAGGTGGTTGGGAATTTTTGTGATAAACTACCAGCTTTACAGGACCTTGCTCATCTTGGTTTCATAGATTGGAGGACACCACATTTTTCAGGAGAGCTCATTATGTTTCAGGATGAAACTTTGTGCAACTAACAGGATCTGTATCAGCATTCTGTACAATTTTTGTCACTGGCTGCTTCTGAAGACTTATTGAAGCTTCTTGTGCTTCAGTGGCAAAGCTAGAGAGAAAGATGTATGACAGGCTAAATATAAGCCCCTTTCCCTCTGTACTCTCTTCCATGTGAAATACAGTGCTCAGCTCTCAAGAAAGATCCACTGTATCTTTTTGGTATTAAATTATTAATTAACAGTATTAAGTCCTGTGATTCTGTGGATGGTTTAAAGCTGTTGGTTGTCAGCACATCATGTTTCACCTCCCTAAAGGTGTTTTATGTTCAACAGACATGCTAAAATTGTTTAGCATTAGCATGCACCGTGTAGAGAACTGGGCACTCTGGATTCATTTTGGATGGGAAAAAGCATTTATTTTTGTCATTTTGTGTTCTATGGTCAGAATTTTATGGTGTAACTTTTCAGGCTTTTATGGTTGCCACATGTAACAAGATAGGAAGAGAATACTTTAAGAAAAGCTAACCTAAAGGATTTGGTAAAAGTAGGCTGTGTTATATATGCCTTGATAGTATGCCATAGTCCTGTGCCCCTAGGATAAATGGGATGACTTGATATCTTTTCCATTTCTGCATTCGGAGTTGGGAGTTCTTCACTGTTAGTATTTATTGATACAGTGCTGTAAGTGTTGGCAGTGCCTTTACAAGCATTAAGACAGGCTGAAGGGCTAATGTTGGTTTTATCTCTTAACTGTGTTGTAGACATAATGATAATTAGGGAGACACCTTAGCTAGAAAAGTCATAGAGGCAGGGTTAATTGAAAGGGACAGTTTTCTGTTTTGTAGGAATTAAAGAAAAGAGCATATGTTTGTGTATATGTCACAGGCAAAGATAAAGCAGTTGCAAGTTTCTCACTTGTTTTGTCATATACAGGTGTGCTAAGTGAGTACAGGCTTTTTGGTGTATATGCAGTGAGGTGTGCTGGTGTATGGCAGTTGTTGCAGTGGTGAGTAAGAATGCACATTCAGGCCTGCACCCCAGTGGAGTTCTTCCCTGACTCTCAGCTTCCTGAAAGAAAACTGCCTACACTGGAGCAGGTTTAGGTTTTTAGCTTTTTTTCCCCCCAGCATGCTGCTCTACCCTCCTCCTTCCTTTGCCCATTTACTTGTATTTGTGCTCATTAATTAATGGTAGATTGTCCTCTCTCTGGCGGTGTCTCTTTAAACAACACTGTAGTTTCATCACTGGCTTGGATAGTCATTGAGTATTTCTGCTTTCTTCGCAAGTGGAAATACTTTTGTATTTTGGTCTGGGACTCTTTTGAGTGCTGTTATTCTAAGAAAAGCCTTTGGTCCTTGTTTAGACTTTTTCAGATTTGTAGACCCCTGAAATTTGACAACTGAATGCCCAGACCTCTGCATAGTGAATTTAAGCCTTTGACTATATTTTGCCTTTCTTAGTTCTCCTCAAAGTAATTCACAGATGCCCAGAAAACAAGAACCACAGTCAACAGATGTTTTATAGGCTGGTGGAACTATTTTACTGAGACATTGATTTCTTCTCAGTCTTGCAGGCTTTAAGACTTCTTTTTTTTTGGTCTGAAGAGCACTCCTTCCTGTTTACATAGAGAAGCTTGAAACAGTTGGTTTTGTTTGTTTTTAAACAGGAGGCTTAGATACTTTGTTTTTAAATGTTGCACTACATTGCTACATTTACCTTTTCCAAAGTATTGGCAGGACTTCAAAGGGTTGCCTGGAGGCCTTGCTGTGTCTTACTGTCCCCGCACACTGAAGCCTTGAAATCCTTGTGGTCATTCTGTGGTACATCGATAAGCAATTGGCATTCCTTCATGGAATGAACAATGCTTTTTCTTTGTCTCTCTCTCTGGTTGTGGTTTTTTTGTTTTGTTTTGTGTGTGGTTTTTTTGTTTGTTTTTTTTTTTTTTTTCTCCTCCCCCTTCCTTGCTTCTATGCCTACATTCATGTCCCATGAATTCTTAACTTTGGCCAGGCAGGAAAGTTTCCTCTGGCAAACTGTAGTGGGTTTGCATGGCAAGGTTTTGATAATGGGGGGGGATACAGGGGTGGCTTCTGTGCGACGCTGCCAGAAGCTTGCCCCATGTCTGATGAAGCCCATGCCAGCTGGGTCCAAGATGGACCTGCTGCTGGCCAAGGCCCAGCTAATCAGCAATGGTGCTAGCACCTCTGTGATAGCATATTAAGAAGGAAAAAAAATAATATCTCTGCCAGCGAGAGGGGAGTGAGAGTATGTAAGAGCAATAACTCTGCAGACACCCAGGTCAGTGCAGGAGGAGGGCAGGAGGTGCTACAGGTGCCGGAACAGAGATTCCCTAGCAGTCATGGTGAAGACCATGGTGAGGCAGGCTGTCTCTCTCATCTGTGGAGGTCCATGGTAGAGCAGATCTCTACCTGCTGCCTGGGGAGGACCGCACGCTGGAGCAGGTGGATCCCCAAAGGAGGCTGTAATCTGAGGGAAGCCTGCACTGGAGCAGGTGTGCTGGCAGGGCTTGTGACCCTGCAGAGGAGCCAGGCTGGAGCAATCTCTTCCTGAAGGACTGCACCCCGTGGAAGGAACCATGCTGGAGCAGTGTGTGAAGAACTGTCGCCTGTGGGAAGGACTCACATTGGAGAAATTCATGGAGAACTGTCTCCTATGGGAGGGATCAGTCACTGGAGCAGGGGAGGAGTGTGAGGAGGAAGGAGTGGCAGAAGCAAAGTGGAATGAACTGATCATAACCCCCATTCCCCTGTGCTGCTTGGTGGGAGGATGTAGAAAAATTGGGAATTAAGTTAAGCATGGGAAGAAGGGAGGGAAGGGGGAAGGTGTTTTTCTGATCTGAATAAATAATAAACTAATTTTCCCTGAGTCAAGCCTGTTTTGCCTGTGACAGTAACTGCTGAGTGATTTCCCTGTCCTTATCTCGACCCAGGAGCCTTTTGTTATATTTTCTTTCCCCTGTCCACTTGAGCAGGGGAGTGATAGAGCTGTTCTGGTGGGCACCTAGCATTCAGCCATGGTCAAACCACCACGCAAACGAATCTATTTATTTTTTGTCATTAACTAGGGAGCATGACATTACTGGAGGACTGCAGTTGCATTGTGAGCTCTGAGGTCTTTTGGTGACCCTGCACTGGTGCTTGCCATCAGGTATACCTGACATTCTTAGATAGGGTCTTCTAGTCTTAAAAGCCTGGCAAAGCATTTGTGGTTTCCCACTGAAAGTGGGAATAGGGAGAACCTGTAACAAATGCCCATTACCTAATGTTGGGTTAGATGTTCCTGGTGTGAAGTAGATGCCCCAGACATTTTTAGCTCTTGGCAGCAGGTGCTGAAAGGTGCTACTCTACTGAATTATAACTGCCCATGAAGGTATGTCTTCCTATGGTGCTGAGAACCAGAAACACCTTGCAGTACTGGCAGCTGCCGAGAGCTGCGTTCATGAGAAGAACCACTCTCATGGCTCTCAGAGTGCTGACAAGGGAAAGAAGTTAGCATAGCCTGGGTACCTGGACAGTTGCCTGTTTGCCA
Source organism: Falco peregrinus (assembly GCF_023634155.1). Classification (NCBI taxonomy): domain Eukaryota; kingdom Metazoa; phylum Chordata; class Aves; order Falconiformes; family Falconidae; genus Falco; species Falco peregrinus. The sequence continues at coordinate 102,068,640 of NC_073723.1, read as the reverse complement.
GTGTATGGGTTACTTATGCTTGAAGGCTTATTTACATCCTTTGCTTTGGAAAGGCAACATACAGCTAATCCATCACTGTGTGTTGTAACTAACACTTCTGTGTTAATGCAATGTTTTTGTGGGAATATGTACTCTGATGGAGAACAGTATTGTTCAAATAGATGTATTGTGTTCTCTTGTTCAGTTAAGGTTGTATTTTGTTTATTCAAAAAACAATTGTGAAGATGCTATTGTTTTGTCATAACCACAAGAAACCAGGATATACAGTGTTCAGATGTGTCCATGCCCTGTTGAAACACAAGTAGATCCTTTTAAACTTTAGCTGATATGCTGGGTTAAACTTGGGTATGGAGAAAAGCTTTAAATCTGTCAGAGACTTGCTGTGAGAAATTAAGAAGCAAGATAATGACTTTGAAAACTCTAGTAAGTTGATATTGTGCTGAGATTTATTGATCCACCTCACAGTAGCATGTGAGCTTCTTCCTGAGAAGGCAGTTGTTGATGGTCTGTTCTAATCACCGTGAAGGTAGGTGGTTGGTTCTCCCCTGTCTTTTGTATTAGCTCAGACGGCTAGCCTGCAGGTTTATATTAACAGTCCTTCATTAAAATCTTGAAGTAGTTATGTTTTATGTTACTTTGAGGCATGATAAATTGTAAAAGCTTCATGTGTGAAAAAACTGTAGAAATATTTGTATGGTGTAAGTTAGATGTTTCTGTAAATAATCAAAACTGTTTTCCTTCTGCAGCTATTTGGACATTGGAGAAACAAAGAAAAAACCTGCTGAAGTCAATAATGAGGTAGGATGTCTGAAGTATTTAAGAAATAAACCTGTATTTAATGTTAGTGATGTGCCCGCATTATGCCTTATTTTTTAATATATGTTTGTTATATTTAATAGTAACACAAATATCTACCATTCTGATTTCAGTGATTATTTCAGTAATTATTACTCTGATTGCTCTGAGCATGATGCACTGATTGTCTTCTACTCAGCTTTCTGAAGAGCCACATCCAGTCAAAAACCTTCAATAAAGAAAATCTGTTGTCTTCATTGGATCCGGTCATAAACCTAAGAAACCCTTTTTTCACGCAGAAAAAGATGATGGGAATGACAATTTTGGAAGTCTTAGACCAGCAAATTTTCTTCAAAACTCAGTATTTTCTCTGGAGAAGGGACGTTTTTATATGAAAAGATCACACTTGGTTGAAATGCTTTTCCCAGTCACTGCTGGTATCAGTTGTAAACTTCTGACTAGTTCTAGTCCATAATTCTCCAAGCTGTTGAACAGTTGTTTCTTTCAAACGGTGTTAGGCTATAGCCTGAGGAGATAACTGCAGGCTTCAGAAAACACTGTATGTGGATTTTTGTGAGATGCATGACTCTGCATTATTTTTACTGTTTTAATCTGTATGGAGATAGCAGTGATTCCCAACAAATGCTTGAATTACAGCTTCTGCCTGACAAAAAGCATCAGCTCATTTGTTTTTCAATTTCTTTTGCGTTGTGCTCTCATGCCACGTTCCCAGGAATTTAGTGGTTTGTGTGGCAGATGTCCTCAGATAGTAGGACACCTTGTACTAGAAGACCCTCAAAACTGAGGCCTTAGTGCCCTACATTTACTGTCATCACAGAATCACAGACTAGTTGGCATTGGAAGGGACCTCTGGAGATCATCCAGTCCAACCCCCTGATCAAGCAGGGTCACTGGAACAGGTTGCACAGTCACGTCCAGGCGGGTTTGAATGTCTCCAGAGAAGGAGCCTCCACAGCCTCTCTGGGCAGCCTGTCCCAGTGCTCTGGCACCCTCAGGGTAAAGAAGTTCTTCCTCATCTTCAGGTGGAACTCCTTGTTTGTGCCCATTGCCCCTTGTCCTGTCACTGGGCACCACTGGAAAGAGCCCGGCCCCGTCCTCCTGGCACTCGCCCTGAAGATATTTGTAGGCACTGACAGGGTCCCCTCTCAGCCTCCTCTTCTCCAGGCTGAACAGCCCCAGCTCCCTCAGCCCTTCCCCCTCAGGGAGATGCTCCAGCCCCTCATCACCTTCACAACCTCCGCTGGACCCTCCCCAGTAGCTCCCTGTCTCCTGAACCGGGGCGCCCAGCACTGGACCCAGCACTCCAGATGTGCCTCACCAGGGCAGAGCAGAGGGGCAGCATCCCCTCCCTCGACCTGCTGGCCAAGCTCCTCCTCACATCCCCCAGGGTCCCACTGGCCCCTTGGCCACCAGGTCACGCTGCTGGCCCAGGGGCAACATGCCCTCCCAGGCCCTTCCCCGCAGAGCTGCCCCCCAGCAGGCCAGCCCAGCCCGTGCTGGTGCGTGGGACTGTCCCTGCCCAGGGGCAGGACCCGACACTGGCCGTGGTTGGACTCCATGGGGCTCCTCTGCCGACCCCCCAGCCTGCCTGGCTCTGGCTGAGCAGCAGTGCAGCCGCTGGGCCACCAGCCGCTCCTTGGTTTGGTACCACCAGCAAACTCTCTGAGGGCACACTGTCCCTTCATCTGCTTCATTGATTCTTGCATACTTCTTATTCAGAGGCGATGAAATACAACACCTGCATTTTATAATTGATCATAACTCTTTTTTTGTTTCAAATGGGCACAATCAACAGGAAGATCAAGTAGAAGTCACAGATTTGATATGCTACTACAAGTACCATATAAAATTACTCCAAGCTGTATTTTCCTCCCCCCCCCCCCCATTTATATATTTATGCAATTGACCCAAACATTGTAGAGATAGTTTGTTGTTTTTGTGTAGCCATTCATTTCTCCCAGTTGTTTGGGTCTTTTTTACAAAGGAAAGAGAACAATTTTTAAAAATAGGAAAAGTTAGTTAAACACTGATGATGCAGTAAGGTTATACTCTGTTACTGATGTGTATATAAAACTGAGCAACACACCTTCATATCTGCACTACCTAAGCTTTCCCATGTCTTTTATTCATAAATTCACTTTTTGACCTCCAGCATTTTCTTATTCCAGTCCTGAGTCTCCTTTGATCAAATTTTGTAAATCTTGCTGAAACTAGTTACTTGTAGAGAATCAAGTAATTCATCTCACTTTTAATTGTGATCTAAGTAAGAGATTATAATTTTGTGGGGGGAGGTAAAATTTTGATACAGTAGCAGTATTGCATATCCCTGAACACATAAAACATAGTTCTGAACCAAAAAGCTTTCATTAGCTCCACCTCCTTTTCTTTCCTTCTTTCCTTGCTTCCTTTCTTCCTTCCCTCCCTTCCTTTCCTTCTTCTCTTCCCCCAAACCCCCACATGGTTTTAGAACATGATATAATTCGTCAGGGCTCCCACATTCATGCGCTGGACACCAGCCCATTCTCATGACCTCAGTAGTGCTGTTGTTCTTCAAGCCTGGAGACGGCAAAGACTGTTCTTCAAGCATGCTCCTGGGGATGGCCTCCCACCTTCCTCACCAGGCAGCTGGCCTGGCTCTGAGCTCTGCCCTCTGCCCTCAAGGGTGAGCAATCACAGCGATATATGGCCTTGTGCCCAGTACTCCTGAGGGCTGGTGGCGCATTCAGAATTGGTGCAGGATTTTTTGTTGCCCAGTGAAGGAGATGGTCTTGGAGCTCTTAGAGCTGGCCTGTCCTAGACTGAGTTTTGGAAGCACATTGAGACTGGCTTGGTGGTGGTGACAGTTTTTTGGTACCTGCATAGTGCTACTTATCAAGGATCTGAAAGCTTTAGAAAAGTAGCACAGAAATGGAGAAATTTGTGTTCAGTGATTAAGGATGATATCATTATGCTTAGGTACAAGGTTATCAATTCTGGTTGTATGAAGCACATATAATTTGGCATTTCCTACCTGATAAGTGTTTTTCAGTGCAGTTTTTCTCCAATAAAACAATTACAACTATCTATTTCCAATTCTGGTTAGTGAGGAAGGAGGCAAAAGGAAGAAAACTTTATGCATCAGCTGTATGTTGTGTATTTGTATGCAGCTGTAGTGTTTCTTTTGTGTTAGTTAAACTGCTAAATGTTTGACATCTGCTTTTGGGAGTTCTTTAATGTTGTTCTTCAAAGGCAGCATCTCAATTACTTTAAATTTGCATATAACTAGAAAATGTGTGCCAAACCAGAATTAAACAATAAAATTTGTGTTCAAGATATGGTGTAAGTACAGTGATCTGCATTCAGAAAGAACAATAGATGGGAACTATAAAGCACTGATTTCTTACTAAAATCTCTTTTCACTTTTCTCGTGGACTGACAAGACAGAATAAGTAGTCCATCAGAAACAGATTTATCTTCTCTAGTGAAATCTGTGAATCTGATTTTGTAAGGAAGGGGCTTTTCTTTGAGAAAATTAATAATTGTTTTAAAAATAGTTGAAGTATGACAGTAATAATAATGCTTTTAAAATTTTGCAAAATAATTGTAGTCTTGGTCTGTGAGGCCTAACCATCAATCAGAGTTGGGTCTTTTAAAAAATATTATTTAAAAAGCTCTTAGTCATTCTACTACTGATACAAATCAGGTTTGAAGGTGGTCTTCAATGAAATAATCTCATTATCTATAATTTCTTGTATCGATGATAGATTTCTTTAATCCAGTGCCTAGTTTCTTAAAATCTGGCTGTTTACCAGTCTAAGGCCTCCAAACAACTGAAATAAATGGGCCAAATGCTCAGCTGTTGGAAAATAGCTATTTTTTTTCACAAACCTACCCCAGATATGGCCTTGAACTTATAGCCCTGTTCTGGGTGAAGTATGATGTATAGACCAGTGTCAGTATAGGATGATGAATGAGGGAGGGCCTCTCTGACATCTCATTGCAGGAGAATAGAATTTATGATAGAAGAGCATGAAAATTATACTGAATACTCATTAAATGTTTCTAAGCAGCAGGAGTTCCAGTAGTGTCCGTTCATGCGCTGTCTGTATTTGGTGGTCAGTGACTCCGGCAGACTTTCAGCCATGCCCAGGGCCAGGAGGGAGATGGGATCTGCTGGTTAGGCACAAGTACCAGTGGCAGTTGTGATGCTTGTAACAGTCAATGGATTCAAGGATAGTTAGATGCCTCAATACCATTTTTACTTTTGGAAATCTTCCTCAGACTGTTGTACTTCTGCATGCGGTGAAGGGAATAGTTCAAGAGAAGGTTGGTAACTGTGCAGAAGGAAGGAAGTAGGTTATAATGGGAAAGGCCTGCAAGGTCCATTTCACTTCAGAACGTCAATCTGCAATTTGTTTAGTTTCACGTTAACATCCAGTTTCAGTTGGCTGGTTTCTGAGACAATCTTGATGCAGTAGCATTTGAGCAATTATCAAGCACATCCTCACAAAGTTATCCCCAGCTGCATGCTGCTAGAGCTGGTGGGATTTTAAAGCCACATCTCTGTCTTCCCACTTCGCCTGTGCAGTGTATTAAGTGTATTGGGCACTTCCTTGCCTGTTTGTGTTTTGCTGCCCTTAGCAACAGCAGCAGTGCAGTTTAGGAAAAGCTCCTTAGTTCTCACGCTGCTGTAACACCAGGTCCGTGTGCCACTCAGCTGATTTTCACGGTGCTGCAAATTCAACTGACTAGGAGTGTGCATGATGGTCAGAAGGGTGAGCTGTGGGTTATGAAGAGGGAGAAAGAAAGAAAGAAAGAAAAATCAGACCTAAATGCAGTGAGCAACTGTGGCGAAGAGAGAGACGGATTGTATGAGCAAGTTTGTATCTGGCTTAAGCATTTTACTGTCATGGCAATACTCCTTCCCTTCTGTTTTGCTGTTTATCCCAGCAGATAAGAGATGATACATCTCTTGCGCTGCAGCATTGTGGTAGTTGTTTTGCATGGAATGCTAGAGCAAGTTTCCTAGGAAAAGTCTGATTTTTCAATTCCCATTTGACAGCCTTTGCAACAAGCTAATCCCCTAGAATTACCGTATCCCATTTTAGTTTAGACCTTTTGGGGAGAGAGTAGGGGTAAAGAGTAAGTTCAGATTTCTGCCTTCTCCCTCTTTCAACCAGGCACAGCAGTAAGGGGGAAAGAGGACACTTGTTGCAGAAGCACAGGGCAATTGAGTGTCAGTCTCAGCAGATGGCAGCCAGGCTCTTGGCTGTTTTAAATCCTCCGGCAAAGCCCTCATGCTGTAATAATGTGTCTCAAAACTTTTTGCTGTTATGTTACTGGCAGGGAAAGTAGCAAAAAGATTTAATCCTGACCCAAGCTAAAGCTTTGGTACAAATGATTCCTCAGGTGTTTCCACCCACCACTTGCTCTGGCAACTGAACTTCTTGTTTTGCAAGAGAGATCCCTTCTGTACTGAAGGTGATTTGCAAGTACAAATACATTTTAAATGATGTGCTTGAGGAATCTAAAATTAATCTCTTGAGGAAGTATGGGACAACAGAGTTAATATTTGTTTACTGTAAGCTTAATTGTTTGTAAAAGGTACCGAATGTTATTTTCACATTAGAATGTGTTAAGTATGGACATTTATGTTTCTGTAGGCACTAGGTCGTCTCTCCCTGTGCACTCAAAAAGAAGAATTTTACTTGTCATTGGGGCTGGGTAAGCTGCTGAGGAATTAACTAGGCTTTTGTATTTGCAAATCCTATAAGCAACTATTTGTTTTAAATTGTCTTTGCTTCACAAAAATGTGTTCAACCGAAACTTCTTTTCTTCTTTGACTTCTTATGACCAACACTTTTTTGAACAAGCTGAAGTAAATGGGCTTTGCAATGTGTTTTTGTAAAAGCAAAGAACTGCAGGCACCTGAGAAAAGCAGATGTATTTTGGTGTTGCAGAACCATTTTCTTGCAACTGAAAGAAAAAAGGAAGGCCATAGTGTCTCTATGAAACAGCATCTATTACCTTAAAAGTTTATAGGGGGCCCACATTAAGCTGCTTTACTGACCATATAGATAGATTTGCCCTTGGTCAATATCAGACATTTTCTTAGGTAGTAAAAACACTGAGTTTTTTTGTCTACACTTCACTTATTCTCCTGGGCTTCTAGAACAAGGTGATTGTGTGGCAAGGTCTGACATAAGTATTTTTTGTGCTGCCCAAGATTCATTGTTGTTCGTGTTACACTTGTTTTTTTTTTACTGACTTACATTCTAGAAAAGCAGTTTTAAATTAAGAAAACTCTGCTTATATGTCTTACACTACATAAGGCACATCAAAAGTTAACTCTACACTATAAGGAGATAAAGATGATGTAGACTCCTTTCCTTAGGTTTACCACTGTTTTCTATGATGTTTAAGCAATGAAAACACCCTTCTCCACAATTTTATAACATTTGCCTACTTATGGTGTGTTTATAACATTACTACCAGTCGACTGGGAACTGCTGTAAGTATGAAAACAGGCGTAAGAGCTGGCTGGTTGTAGGCCAGGTGTGTGGCCAATTGAGGAAGGGTTGCCTTACCCAGTTCTTTGAGTGGTGGCTTCATTCCGGAGTGCTGCCATTTAGCATTACAAGTGGCTGTGTATGTCCTTTGGACTGTCAGATTCAATGATGCATGTCAGGGGCCCTGGTGCGAGGGATACACTAGGGACTCTGCCTGCCACCCACCAGCTCTTGTCCTACCTTTCCAGCTCGAGGTGCTTCCCACGTTCACCTGGGTACTCTGCAGCAGTTCTGTTGCCTGATGTGTAGTAGTTGTGTTCTGGTCACATTTCTCCAGTGATTCATCACTTTTTTTTCCCCACATAAATGTACTTTATTGTTCCATAACTCTATTTCATTTGCAGCTTTTTCTCCTATCAGGTGGTTTAGGTGTGGTGATATTTGAAGGAGTATTTGCAGAATGGAATAATCAATATTTTTACTTATGATTCTTCAGAGGACTAGTAAAGATTCCTCAAAGCTTTCATATATATATGACCTGAATATTTGTATTTGCATGCAACTCCAGAACATCTCTAGTGAAAACAGTTGATAATTACAAGGATCTGAATGAGCATTTGAACATTTTGAAACTTTCAAATTTCTTTTTCCAACCCAGAGCTTGTCAGTCCTCACATAAGTCACACACTGGATGGCACAGACATGTGCTAGGACACAGAGTAGAGCACAATCGCTTGCTAGGGGACTTCATAGAGTTTGTCTGTTCCTGTGATGAAACATGAATGCAGAATGAAACTGTGACTGGCAGAACGTGCCTTCTACTGGTGGTCTCCAGCTGCGGCACATCAGTACATGTTAGTACCGCTCCTGCTGTGGGGTCTTGCTGGCCAGGCATAGTTAATGGGCAGGTCACAGCCTAGGTCATTTAGTCACTGTGTTCCTGGTGAGATCCTGGGCCAGGAAAGGTTCCCTAGCTGTCCAGTGCTGGCAGAAGTGGGCACCATGACCTGGGGAGCTAAGGTGGAAAACAGGATGTTTGAGACTTGGAAGATCTGGACATACCATCAGAATTTTCCAAAAAAGCATCTGAAATGTTGCTATAAAAGTATTTTGAGGAGCTGCCAATTCTGCATTTCCCTCTGTTTCTCCGTATTTTAAACTTAAATTATTTTAGTATCATTTATGGCAATTTTTTCTTCTGCCTCCTTGAAGTGCATCTTTGTTGCTAGACAATGGAGTCACCACTCTTCTGTCAGCAGTGATATGACTGGATTAATCTGTAGAAATTTAATTTTGGAAGTTTATAATGCCTTGATTTCACGAATGATTTTGGTATGTTTATGCTAGGTATACCTTGTCCCTAACATACTTGCATTTTTTCCCCAAGGACATTCTCACGAAGAATCATAGTATTTATAATTATTGTTTATTTTGAACCTAGCATTTATCATATCTGATAAATAATGTACATGTCTAATCATAAGAAAAAACCTAATTTTTCAATGAGTGGACTCTTGGTTCACTTTAACTTTTGTCAATTAGAAATGGTTCATTGATATTTTCTCTGTACAGGAGATAGTTTTGCAAGGGTAAGAAAGTGCGTGAATATATATTAGAAATTATCCCAACATGTGCAAATTACAGCCATTTATGTCAAGTCAGTCTATCCTGACAGGATATTCTTTCCTAATTCTTTGCTAAGAATTAGAAAGAAACAAGCATGGTTTGTGGTACCTAAAATTACTGTGCACAAAATACTTGTATATCTGAAAGCGAATTGCCTATAAAGGTCCATTTCATACTCCTGTGCCAATATGCAAAACTAAACTCTCTTGCTTCTCTGTATCTGACCGGTTTGATTTCTTCTGTGCTGGTGTCACAGACTGCGTAAGGAGTTCCTCATTTTCTGATGCTGAATCATAATTAGGAATTCTAGTGTAGGTATAGTTTAGGGAATAAGTCTATCAAAATGCAAAGATTAAAAAACCCCATGATATACATCATTAGTCATCTGAGCAACATCTTTACTAGTTAAATCGTATATGTCATTGCTTGGTATTTAGTATCCTGGTAACATAATTAGCACAAGACATACAAAACAGATACTCTTCCTGACTGTTCATAATCTAATACCAGGCAGAATCAGAGAAGAACTGACCAGACATCCAGTGCAAACTTAAGCTATGTCCTTTTTTCTAATTGGGCCTATGAATTCATAAAACTTATCTTTATATGTTTCTGTATACCTGAATTGTGCGATTTGGAGTATTTTGATTAACAGCTTGCTTGCAGATGGATTTAGTGGATTTTGGAGCAACAGAAAGACTTGTAGAGGCTTGGTTCATACCACTGGAGAATTTAATGGTCTGTATTGAATTTGATATGAAACCTGGAAGCTGGCTCTTCTTTGATTAACATCTGCCTTGTTCTGCAGAGTTACTGCTTTTTCTGCTCTGTGAGGAGGCTGGCAAAGGAACACATGCCAGTACTGAAGCTTTTAATGAGACATGTTAGTCTTGTTACAAACTTGTTGATGCATATTAAATTGACTTACTGGAAACATGAAAACCTTTTACTTTTGATTAAAAATGATGAAAAAAAAAAAGATATTTTGGGGGTTGCTTTTTGGTCTTCAGCTGTCACTGTTCACAGGTTCAGGCCCTTCTGATCAGCCGCAAAGGCCAAAGACTTCCTTTTGGTTTAAATGACTCTAAAGAATTTGGGGAAAATACACAAACTGTGAGAGGCACAAATGGTCAGGATTGACAGTATTATGTCTGTCACTGAGTATATGAATCTGTTTTGCCTGAATAAATTCTACATTACTGATGCCATCATTGTGTGTGTTGTAAGCCATGTAGGGTATAGCGTCATGCAACTCCAGAAAGAGACAGGGGCTATTCTTGGGCTTCCAAAGCAACACAGGTATGATCTGTTTTGCAGCACTGCACAAACTAAGTGCCTGGGTACATAAGGCCATACCACTGTTTGGTTTATCCCAGCTGAATCTGGCCCCTAGTCCAATGCCCCAAAACTATGGCAGATCCCAAGTGAAACATTTTTGTTTCCAGGGCTTAGCTAGGTGAGGTGTGACTTACCCCCAGATGCCCAGGGGATATGAACTCCATTTCACTGGATGGCTGAAAAGGAGGGTGATTTACCTTGGAGGTGAACAGAGTGATTAAACATTTTGGGAATTTTGTAGGAGCTTTGTGGTCTAGAATGATCCCTGACCATTCCTTTGCTCTGGCATAGTTTGTTTCTGGCTCATCTATGCTTTACATGGGTTGAGAAGTTTGTGTACTGCTGTGGCGTTGTGACCTATTTCTGTAAGCCTGGAAATATGCTCGGTTAATAGCACTTTGAGTGGTACTTTGTATCCACACCAGTAGAAAGGCTAGTAGTCTCTTGCTCAAGGCTGTTTTATATTATCCAGTGTACCATCTAGCAAAGCAAAGGAGCCAGGGAAATGCGGATTATCCAGCTTAATTACTGTGTAGGATAACAGAAATGGTTTTGTTCTGACCAAATATCTCCAAGAGTTTAACTCTTCATCTTTCATCAAAGTGCATTAAAATGTCCATTTAACAAAAGTCATGTTTCTATTAAATAGATAAGATGTTCCCTATGCTGTAATAGCTTTAGAAAGCTTATCATTCTAATTTGCTTTTGATCACTGAACCTTGAACATTCCTTTCTTTCACATCACAGGGTGGTGATGGTGTGTATAAATGGGGTTTTGGTTCTTTTGACCCTAGTTCTACCCTAGGGGAATGCAAATATTTGTTCTCAATTTCCTGGGCACATTGATTAACAGGCCGTTGTAAAAAACTGGCAAAGCCATGGCTCATTGCATGAGCTGATAAATTTGGAATGTGACATTGTGTTGAAATATTTAAAACTTCAAAAAGTTAGTTATAAAGTGATGTGAATAATGAGTGAGATGTTCATAGCACCCAAGACTACATTAACAGAGCCATAAGTAAGGCCAGCTCTTAAACCTCTATAAATCAAACCAGCACAGATCATCAGGTTCAGGGAGATTACGGTTTTTGACTGTTATTTTGCTGCCGTAAATATGGCTTTAAAAATAGGTAGAAATCTGTAAATCTTGCAGTTGTTCAGTTGCCCCCTTTGGGGGGCACTTCTGGTAAGAAAAGGAATCAGGTAGTCATGCCATTTCTTGGCTATGGATAACTAGCCTGTGTCCTCATGTCCACTTTCACAGGCTGCCAGACCTCTTAGCATGTCTCTAATTATTTAATATTTAATATGCAATGGAGGAAAAAGAAAAGCTAAGGATGGCACATTTCTATTTGAAATTATTCTCAAGTGCATAAACTCGCCTTTTTAGAAACTAAATATGCAGCATGGTATGTTCAGAGGACAATTTAAATACTATGTAATGAACTGTATACTTTTCTGATATACAAGGACAGACCCTCTGAAGTGTCACAGGCCTCTTGCAGGTCCTGAGTAGCCAACAGGAGGTTGGGTGGTGTGCTGGGTCTCTCCCACTTCCCAGTCTATAGTTGAATAAGAAGCGTGAAAAGTATAACGTAGCATGGATAAAAGCAAAAACTTTATGCATGGGGATCAGCAGGTTCACACCTACCAAAACAAATACACATCATTTTGCTACATCTCCATTTTAGGGATTATGGTTTTTTACCTTTTAATGGTTAACACATTTCTGAAGAAAGAAATGAAGACCATTCTTTTTTATCTGTGTATTTCAAACCAGTGTATGGGTTCCACAGAGTCCTTAGGGGAACAGCCATTCTCAATAGTGATTTCCCTGTAATCCCATATATATAATGTGTATATCTCTCCCCAGTGTAACACTTCTTTGAGTTGGAAGCATTGCATGAGCAAGCCCATCCATAGTGTTCCAAAAAGGAGTTTTTAGTTGATCTTCAGTCTTTCATGTGGTCAGCTGAAGAGAAACATGATAGAAATTTTTGTGCGAAAATTATATTAAATTGGTGTATATGTATGCATACCCACGTTGTAAACATGTATACGCATGTGGACATGCACACACTAATTCAAAATGGTTTTTTACAAGATCTGTTTTTCATATTTGTATGTACGATAGTATACCTGAGGTAATGTTTTGTCTGCTGATCATTTTTTTTTTGTTTTTTTTTTTTTGCCAACAGTCAACAGTGGAAGATGTAAGTACCTGGAGTAGATTGTGCAATGTGTTGTTTGTGTTTGCTAAGTGTTTTGTCTGTGTTTGTTAAATTTCTTCATGAATATTTAGCATATTTTTTAGTATAAGGCAAAAATTTATAGAATGTTGTTATAAAGCAGCTGTGAGGATGTGCATTTTTTTTACCATGTTTCAGTTAGATGCTAATCTGCATCTTGGCTTTGTATTTTCGAAGGGATGTTTGGAGGCACTCAGCTGCAGCTAACGTTCAGCAGCACAAATTCAGCCACAGTGAATTATAACTGCAGATGAAAGCTGGGCTCTAAGAGAGTCTCTGTAGAATGTATTCTGAAATTTGAGTGTTTAGAGAGTTCTAAACCACTGCAGACTGATCCCCACTCCCAGAACCTAGCCTGTGTTGAATTTAGCTGCGTTGTTTTTTCCCAGAATCTGCAAGGTGCTTTGCAAAGTTATTTCACAGGCTGTAACTCCTCTCTGAAGCAAGAAAGATCCACACTGCTGTTGGTGTAAGAGGCACTGTGGGAAATAACAAATTCTTTGTAGAATGGGAAGATAAAAATTATGGTGGTTTTGAGTGTCTGTGATCCCATGGTGTGTTTCCAACTGTGTTTAGCTCTTGTTGCCTTGCAGATTCTCATTTTATCGACTGCCTCCAGCTAACTTACAGTTCCCTCTGAGTTTCAACTGATATAATGCTTTCTCCTTCCTCTTCTAAATACTTTGTGTTGGTGATGTATGTTGTCATGTAATACCTCAGATAAGTATCTTGCCACAAATTACGAAATGTTGGTAACATTTGTTAGTAGGATATGGAAGCTGACCTTGAATGGGTCTTTTCAAACAAACTGAAAATGTACAAAATTTAAAGATAAAATCATAATGGGGCCAGACCATTGATTAATGTAAATCTTCTTACAACTGCTGACGTAAATGGGAAAGTGCTGATTTACATCAGCTGAGAATGTGGTTGGTGAAATTAAAAGAAAATAAAGGGTTTAGGGGGCTAGTGGTGCTGGTCTCTTAATGTAAGCACAGACTTTCACCCAAGACCACATCGTTGTTAATATGTAACCCTGCAGTGCCAAGGAGGTCAGGCTAGTCCAGACACTGCAACGCTGTGGTACCTCCTACAAAACAGGAGCAGAACCAGGTATTCTTTAATTAAATCTTGCATCAGCTCTTCCGCTGGGGTGGTTTGGCATGATGCCATATACTTTAAAGGAACTACATTGATCCAGTGGCTGAGCACTTGGTCATTGTTAATGTATATTGAAATTAAGTGGCTTGCTTTTCATAACCATAAATATGGTCAGACAGAAGTTGTTCTAAACTCTTAGTAACTTGAAGACTGTGCCAACCCCTCCTCCGCCCCAAAAAAATCCACCAAAAAATCAAACCCCAAAACAACAGAGCAGCTAGGTTAAGAATAGAAGAACAGAAAATTATATTAGAAGAATAATGTATAAGGTGGAATTTTTATGTTTTTTAATTATTATTATTATTATTACAATTTTTATTTATTTTTTATTTTATCTTTTCTTAAGTCACAGTGCAGTGTAGATCTAGCCAAACTGTTTTTTGAAAAGGTGGCTTTGGAGCAGGCTACAGTAGCTTGTGCTGAGTTTTTGTGCTGTTGTGCTTGGAGAGCTTGATATACTATGCTGTAGCCAGACCACGTATTGGGCATCTATAAGAGTGAGCTGTTGTGTATTGTGGAATACCATGTTATATGATGTAGTTGCTTGCATGCCTGTATGCTTGCCAGCCTCAAAAGTAATGGTGTTGTACACAGCTCATTTGCAGCACTCCTGTGTAGGCACTTCTCTCTGTTGGTTCTTTTTAAACATTTTCTTATAATTTATATGTTTATTTTCTCCTTTCCTCTCTCCTTTGCAGCATCAGAGTGTTCCTGTGTTTACCTTTCTTTTGGCCCCTTAAGCAGATCAGATGTAAAACATGCCTTCAGGAGCAAGCAGACCCAAAGACATTACTTATCCCTCCTCTTCCAGACAAACAATAGCCTAAACAACTGCATTAACATATTCTTTTCCCCTTTTAATATAGGAAGTACATTTGATTTAAACAAGCTTAACAAAACAATGCAAAATTGTATTTCGTTCTGCTTTAGGCCTTGTTTAGGTAGAAAAGTCCAATATTAAGTCTTTGCCCCAAATGGTCCCATCTTACAGTCCCCTGCAGTTTGCTCGTTTAAGAACAGGGCTGACTTGTTAAGCCACAAAAGGCTGCCAGAAATATCAATGATTCTTTGAGAGCCTAACTCAGAAGACAGACTGGCAAGCTGATGCCACAGTATCTATTATTGGCAGAAATACAATCCATCGAATAATAAATGAGCTCTTAACATCTGTCAGGTTGCTTGTTTTCTAGGGGCCTCGTAACTGTATGCAATAAAATTATGGCCTTCTGAGGAGTCTACATGAAAATTAATGGTTTCATCAGCCTGCAGGAACAACTAAATAATTGGGCACACCTGGGACTATTCTGAAGGGCTCTTTTGTGCTTAGTGAATGCTTTCTAACTAGTTCCAGTCAAACCAGAGTGTTGCAGACTGGATCAGAGAACTTAGTGTGATGGACTGCTTGGAGTGTGTGAGAGCTTGAGCATAGGTATGAACAGCAAATAGAGCATCAGGAATGGGTGAGGAGTCAACTTTTAGAAAAAGTGGTATAAGGCTTTACTAGTATACATTGAATATTTTATGGGGGGCTAGCCTGGCGACCTAGCAGCTATACAGAAAAATGTAAGGGCAGCCAAAGTTAAATCACTCCTGTTTTGGATGCAACCTGTGTTTGGAGCCTAAATATTAGGATCTGATGCTATGGAAGTAAATCAGTATTGCCTCAGCCTTCAGTAACTTCTTTAGAAAGCTACCTTATTTTTTCTGTATTGTGAAGATCTTTATTAGGTTGCTTACATTGTGCAAATAGCCCTTAAGGGCTGACAGCAGCAATAGAAATGTTTTCAGATGTTGCAGTTTAAGGTGTGTTTTATTTTTCTTCCTAGAGACTCAGTAAATTTTCATCTTAAGTTTTGGTGACATGAACAACCAGTTATGCTCTGAAAAAATGTGCTTTAAATGTTTCTGCAAGAATGGCTGAGCTCCTAGATTATTTGGCAGTCTCTAAAAATTTCTTTGCCTCTCCTAATGAGCTGGATGATAACAACCTCTTACTCCTTTTCCAAGTCTGTGGTAGTAGATGTGAATCTTCCACTTGATTCAGAGCATACTGGAATTAACAACAAGTCTGTGAGTTGCAATTAGCTTAGGCATTAAAGCATAGCTTATGTACTGTCTTATACAGAACTTCTCATTGTATGAGGCCAAGACGAACATATCTACGAAATAGAATTTAAGGAATAAATACACCGCCTAGTTAATAGCTTGCAGAAAGGAAAGCTCTCCAGCCATTCCAGGAATGTGGACCATTCTAGCCTGGTCCACAAGCACTGTGGCACCATGCGGCAGTAACATCTTTCTTGCTGACTCTCACCTTGCAGAAGTCTCTGGCCAAAATACCCCTTTGCACTGAGCTTCATAGCACCACTGCCCTACTGCTGCTGATTGCTTCTGCTCAGTCACTTTGCCACGCAGAGCGCTGATGCTTTCCTCCCTCTGTGACCAGTGTAGGCTTTCGTGTCCTCGGAGTCTGTCAGAAAGCAGAAGACTGGGAGGGCTACACTGCTCACGAGGGCCTTTGAGAAAGGCGAGAAGCTGAAGTGAGTTGAACTCAGAATAGATATGCTTCTTTTTTAGCAGACGTTGAGAACAGATTTTGTTCAATAGATTTACCTGTTGCTGTCTTTCACTTGAAGTGATTGTACATCAAGGAATGCTAGTTTTGCTTTTGTTTTGGTGGTTGCTTTTCCTCCTGAGAGAGCTAGCATAACTCCGGAATTTATGTGCTTGGTGCAGAATTTGCTGTGTGAGGTCCTTTGGGATATGTGGGAAGTCAGATTTGATTATTTTAACAATCATTTTTAGCTACTTTGGAATATCTAGTAGGTTGAGCACCTCTCTTGCTTTTTCCAGTATATACCAGAGAAAGATCTGGAAAACAGTCTGGTCAGTACTAAATGGATTTGTGTGAAAATCGAAGCAAAGACTTAAAGCACTGGAGTCCAGAGACTTTTCCCATAAATTAAATGAGAAGTACTGGTTAAGTGAGCACAAAGTGTGATAAAGCTGCAACAGATTGTGTCATTAGACTGCTTTACGTAGTGACTGGAACATTGTCAATTTAAATAAACGTTGTAAATCTATTTGAAAGCATGTCTCTGTGCATGCTGTCTGTTTAGTCCTTTAAGCTTTTATGGTCCTTTTTTAGAAACGTAGCCAACTTGTTCATGCATGTATTATGGCTTTTGAATGTTTATTAGGGTTTGACACCTTACTTTGATTTGGTAATTATGGAGAATTAAAAAAAAAATCTTCCTGATGATTTTGGAGTTTGGGTTTATCCTTTTTTTTTTTCTTTTTAAATTTGAAAGTGTGTTTATAAATACAATAGGGAATCCTAGCTAGGCAGTATTGCATAACTTTCTGTTTAGTATAATGGTATTAATATTGAGCCACCTAATTGATCTCAATGCAGTGTTTGTTCAAAAGATTACAGGGAATAATGCTGTGAATTAAGTAGCTTATATTTTATCCTGAGAGCTAAAAATCTGCAGTTCACCTCATTTGTGAGTCATTACCCTTAAATGAGCGTAGTGTTTGGGAACTTTTATAAATCACTGATGGATTTTGGTATAAAGACCTGTACAAGAGCAGAAGTACTTATTACATAATAGCAGAGAGACCTAGAGATGACACTTACTGTTAAAAAGAGGAGACGGTTTAATTGCCTGGGCAATGGTTATAAGCGATAAAGACTAAGAAAGCAAGAACAATATTTCAAGTGTTGCTTTGGGTCTCTAGGAACAACAGCTGGGAAGTCACCAAAGATGTCTCTACAGTTCTGACCTGTCAGTGCAAACCATACGTTGTGCCGTGCTGCACTGTGGTGTACTATGCTGTGGTTGTTATTCAACACATATATAAACCTGTTGCAGTAATTATGTATGCTTTGTAGAAGGTGAAGCTTGAATGGAATAAAATGCATGTTTTAAAAACAGGAACTTCTTTCTGCAGATATGGTGCCCCTCTTGTTGGTGGTGGTCAGGGCAAACTCTTTTCCAGTGTGAAGGATGAGTAATTTCTCATTTTATTTTTTTTTTTTTGTCCTTTCAGGTCAAGCCTGTTACTCACAGTAGAATCACTGTGTCAGCACGGTTTCGAAAACCACTCCAGGAGCCCTACACTATTTTGTAAGTAGAATATTCAGTTAGTGAACTCCATTCCAGGGTTGGAGGTAGTGTCTTAACTTCAGATGAGTTTTGTCTAAAATGCTCCTCCAAATTATTTTACTTTGCTCTCTTTCAGCCTGATTGCTAACGGAGACCTTATTAGCCCTGTAGTGCGCCTCCTCATTCCCAGGAAAACACTGAATCACTGGGATCATATTCTCGAAATGGTTACAGGGAAAGTTACCCTCAGAAGCGGAGCCGTTCACAGGTACCAGGAAGCTGAATATTTGCAAGATACATTTCATATGCATCGATAAGTTTTTAAAAATGCGTGGGTAGATATAAGGGATCATTCCTGCTTCATGGGAAATTCCACTATAAGAAAATTAAAATACATCAAAAAGCCACAGAACGGAAATACATTGACTCAAAGTAATCTTCAAGTTTCATTTCAACTGCTATCTAAAAAAAGAAAAACCTCAATTTGTTTAAACTGTTATTTCTTGATTAAATATTTAGTTATCAGGCATGTAATAATACAATAATGCAATATATTTAGTACTAATAGTTAAGTTAATGTCAGAATAAAATAAATGAGCACAGTGAAGTTGGTGAAGAGTCTGCAATGTGCAGTAATAGATCTGATCCACGTTACCTTCTAATTTTGATGGTTCTTTAAATACCTTGGGGCAAACAATTTCAAGGAAAATATTATAGGTTCTTTGGTTTTTGAAGACCTGTGCTATGACTAGGATGTGCTTTATAGTCACAGCTCAGCCTCCTTATAAGAGCCAAGGCCAAAGCTGTAGTTGAGAGTTTGCCAGTTCCAGTATCTCAGCTGCTCTGAGCTGTTGTGGTGTCCCAGAAATAGGAGATGACCTCTTGGATAGGTAAGTTTCAGTCCCTTAAGGCTTTTGAAATGTAAAATAAACTCTCTAAAATAGTATATGGTAGTTGCAAGTTTTAGAGCAAAATGGTATATGCAGGTTCCATGAGAAACATTGCAGTGTAAGCGGACTGTCAAGGTGTGTGCAGGCAAATTACTGACATTCCAGTGCTGCCCCATGCAGAGTACATTACAGAAATCCATTCCTCAGATGGGAAAAGGCCTCTTGTGGAAAATCATTCTTCACAGTTTACGCAATGTCTGAGGCTAACCTTGCAAAATCTTTCTCAAATCAATGAAGATAAGGTAGTCTTTCAGTTTTTCTGATTACTTTCCCAGAGCTGATACAGAAATAAGAGATTAAGGTAGTGCTACCTGTTGATTATTAGTGCTCATTTAACTTTTCCTCTCAGCCCTGCATTTCTTTGCTCCTATTATCTGGTTACTTAGCACTTTTCTACACACGTGTTGCAGCTTTCTGGATCTGATTCTCAGCTAGTGTAACTCAGCAGTGAGCAAAGTAACAGCCCTTTACAACACATCAATTCTTTCTGCTTTCAGGTTGTTTAGCAATTTAAAAACATTTCCTATTTCATTCTCATTACTTGGTGTCACTCCTTGGTGAAACTGAATGATGTACATGAAAGTGTAAGTCATTCTGTACATAGCTAGGATTGCTTTCTCTTCAGTGCTTGGTTTTAATTGTTTAAAAAATAAGATAACATACATGACATTTTGAATTATTTAATGTTTTCCTTTTTCTGGTTTTCTATTAACCCAGTTTTCATTTTCTTTTCCTTAAAATGCTAGGAATACATACTAAAGACATTAGTAAAGTGATTGTTGTTCTTTAATAAGTTACGCATTAATTGCTGGGGTTTACTGAAAGTATGTTAGCATTATGGGAGGTCCTGTAAGACCACTGATGCTGGGAAGATATAATTTCTCATTAAAGAAGGCTAAGTGGAATTATGAGAAACTGCATTATGCATATGGCAGTTTTTCTTTTCCATGTTATTAAAAGACATACAAAGTTGCCAAGTCTTATGCAGTTTCACATGTGGCTTCTTAAAAAAAAATAATAATTGATCATCCCCATCAGAATAGTGATGTAAGTAAGAGATATGTGACCGGAGACTGTGAGAAAGTGGCTTTTCTGCTTGCCACATTGTGCATGGGGATGGGGTACAGCAGCCTGACAGGAAAGTACCTGGTGCATCAGCAAGTGGGAATTTGGGGATGTTGGTTCCACAGGTTATGTCTTTGCTGTCTCCTTTGTCAGCCTGTACGCTTGCTTTGTT
Source organism: Falco peregrinus (assembly GCF_023634155.1). Lineage (NCBI taxonomy): Eukaryota > Metazoa > Chordata > Aves > Falconiformes > Falconidae > Falco > Falco peregrinus. The sequence goes on along the minus strand of NC_073723.1, from coordinate 102,048,666 downwards.
TTGGCAACCACTTTTTGGCTTGGATTCAGGAAGGAAAAAGGAAGTCCACTGGCATCCCAGAGGGAAAGGACTAGGTCATCTGCCAGTGACCAGAAGAAGTGGTCACAAGGACATATTTGTTGATCACAAGGACATATTTGTTGCATAATACTAGCCTGAGAGTACCCCGCTGGTTTATGAGTGGTTGTGGCCAGGTGGGTGGGTAGAAGGCTTCAGAAGTAAGTGTCACAAAACCTGTGTGATGCTTGTTAAGTCAGTAGTTATTTATTAGTTTGAAGTTCCATTTTTTTAAAATGCATTTTTAAATTCACTTTCATCTTCAGGGACGGATTATGTTTGATTCAGTTATTGTGATTATTATTTTCTAGGTGAAAGATACAAGTAGAGATTGCCAGATAATCCATAACATTTTCAGGGTTATATTAAGCAAACAACTTTTGTGCATTAAATTTAACAGTAAAACACAAGCAAAGTGGAAGATTGTGAACAACCCCCCACAGTCATGTTTGTATGTACCCCTGTATACCTGCAGCACCACACAAATATATAATACAGTTCTTAAATGTGGTATATTGATTTGCTGTTTTTTTCCCGAGTTCATCAAAGCAGCATGTAATCTAGATTAATTCAGAAATAGGCTTCTTGCTGATTTATAGATTGCTTCTTTTATTTTCATTGTTTGTGTGAAACTGATGTGTCTGCACGGTAGTGAAAGGTAAGTTGCTCTCTGAATCGCTGGCATACCTGTGAAATGTTTGTACTAAAAAGTAAATATGGGTAATACAAATGGATTGCTTCAGAGTTAGCATACCTCTTCGCAAAGAAGCAGCAATGTGGTCAAAGTTTTAAAAAGCTGCAATTTCACTTTTGAGAACTTTTAGTCTTTGCACTTAGAAAACCAAGGTACTGGCAGGAGGCACCTAGAAAATCAAGGTACTTTCATGAGGGGAATATAAGAAGGACATGGACATGCTGGAGCAAGTGGAGCAAAGGGCCCCAGAGATGAAGGGCCTGAAGATACCTGTTATGTGAGGAAGTCTGGGAAAGCTGGGACCCTGCAGCCTGGGGAAGAGAAGGCTCAGGGGGATCCTGTTAATATGTATAAATACCCGGTGGGAACGAGTGAAGAGGATGGAGCCGGGCTCTGTCTCAGTAGTGCCCAGTGAAAGGACGAGGCAATGGGCATAAACTGAAATACAGGAAATTTCACTTGACCAGAAGGAAAAAAAGATTACTGTAAGAGTCATCGAACACTGGAACAGATTGCCCAGGGAGGCTGTGGAGTGTCCATCCTTGCAGTTATTCAAAACAGACCTAGACACAGCCCCAAGCAACCTACTGTAATTGCTCTTGCTCTGCATGGGGTGATGGGACTAAGTGGTCCCCAGAGATCGTGTCCAACCTTAGCTATTCTGTGATTCCTGGTTCCTATAATCTGCATCTTTTTTTTTTTTTTTCTTCTGTGTTTATTCAAGGCTGTGTCACCATGCAGCTTTTTCTCTATTAAGTTAAGAATTTTTGTACTTTGTAAGTCAGGGGTGTTCTCAAGGCTGGCTTTTGATACTCTTCCTAGAAGGTTAATTGTATACATGTATATATAATTTCATATCCCCTTGCACTGTGCTGAAATTTCTGAGTAACACCTGTAGTAGCTCCTGTGGAAGGCTTCTAGAAAGGCAGTTGAGACAGTCATTCAGCATTTCGGAACTTAAGAGTTAAATGCAAAACAGTTAGTGTTGCCTTTTAAATTAGATACAAATATTGTTGAGTTTTGGAATATGCTTCGTGGGAAAGAGCTTATTTGTTATTGAATGTTTCCTTCTTCCTCATTGTTTTGACCATCCTTAAATAAAATCACAAACTTGAAAATGGGAAACATTTCTATAATTTCTAAAATGAAATTATGCTTTACTTAGGAGGTCTTTAATGTCTTTCCTCTGATCCCTTTGAAGGGATCTACTCCATGAGTTCCTGACCTCTCTCTTGCCAAGTTCCACCTCCCGTCAGTGCTCTGGGCACTGTGCAGTAACTTGGGAATAACAGGACGTGCATGGCCCCACGACTGAAAAGCCAGGACCTGTCCACTAACACAGACCAAGCGGATAACACTACACTTACACTGTTATATTGCACGGATCAGAGGGGCAGGGAATGGCTGTACCTGGTGGGCTAAGGCTGGGAGTAGCAGCCAATACAGCAACATTCTAACGAGGGGCTATGTATCTTAGGCACCTACAGTACCAATAATCAATGTCTGTTACATCAGATAGATTTTTACAACAATAATTTCTGTTTGTACCCTTTATCGAGAAGGAAGAAATGCATTTGGGACCAGACAGGGGAGTGTCCAACACGTTATTTTTACATTATCCCGTTTTAGTGAGCTTAGATTAATGTAGCTTTCAACACTTTTAATACGCCTACCTGAATGTTAAGGTTTATTATATTAAGCATTTTTTTATTTTTCAGACTGTACACTTTAGATGGAAAACTTGTTCAGAATGGGTCAGACTTGGAGAATGGGCAAATTTATGTTGCAGTGGGCAGAGAAAAGTTTAAGAAGTTGCCGTATGGTGATCTGCTGTTTAGCAAATCTACAGTGAGAAGGCCACAGGGGTAAGTTCTATAGGTGATAGACTTCTCACGTGCTTGTGTGTGTCAACTTGTTTGCAAAGTACCGCCAGTAAAGCACAAAATCATCATTCCAAGAATGAGGGAGGGAGGGAGGGATGGATGGATGGATGGATGGATGGATGGATGGATGGATAAAAGCATTAGCATGGATGCAAAACTTCATTGATAACTTCAGAGAAACTTGAGATAAGAAAACCAAAAGAGAAAACAGAAATTCACAAGACATAAACCTGCCATTGATGATGTATCACAAAACTAATGTCAGAAAAAGGATTATTTTGACTAGGCTTAATTTGTTTTTTCCTGGGATACAAATGTGTACAGCTGAATTAGATTAAGTGCAGCTACACCATTCTAGATCTACTCTTGCTTGGTAATGTTTTGTGGAATATGTACTCCCTTAAGAGTGCTTTATGTTTGAGTCTATTTTTACAGGCTAGAATTATCACATAATAGAGTCCTAAACTGGGTGTCTGTAGGGAGGAACTTGGGCTTCTAGCATCTTTGCAAACATGAAAGTTGGGAGCCATTTCATTGAAATAAATGGAAAGAAGTGGAAATTTGTCCTACAAATGGTGTAGTTTAGAGAATTTGTCTCATATTCTGCATATAAACCTGGGTGTAATGTAATTTTTTTTTTCAGTAACCAACTGTAGACAATGTGAATAACTGGAAAGTATTTTAGGAAACAGCATTTGCAACAAATGAATTTAAGGACAGTGAAAAGCTATGTTGATCAATTGATGTAAACAGAGTTTTGTGGAAATTGCTGGAACTTTTAATTATAATAGTTGTATGGATCTTTCACACTGAATACTGCTCTGCAGATTTTCAGTGTATAAAGTATGCATTGTGAGGAAATGTAGTGCATTTTTTTCAAGTTAATGGTTATGCATTTAAATATAGTCTAGCAAACAGAAACGAGTGATTCTTAGTAAAAACACACAATGAATGAAACAACTCTGTTGTCATAGCTGACTTGGTTATAGATACGTAGTGTCTATGATAGTGACAGTGTACACATTTCTAAAATATGGTTTATTTCTGCAGTTCCAAAGCCTCTGTACTACCTCCAATTGTGGGATCTCGAAAGTCTAAAGGCAGTGTAAGTAACAAGTGCCATAATAAAGTTTGTTTCTAATTTTGCTTAATTCCAGCAGATGGAAAGTCCCTCTCCTTTGGGTTTTAATTAAATCTGAGGAGAAAAAATCCTCAGCCACCTGGTGGTATGCTTATTAAAACTTGATGAATCTGTAGCTATTTGCAGTCTCAATTAGACAAAAGAAATCTGAGAGAATATTCTTGCAATAATGGCTGCATTATTTTTTATAAAAACCTCCATAGCAAAGATCAACTGCTGCTTTGAGGTCTTTCCCATAAACCTTGTCAGCTATCTTTGTGTATTTATTTATTGAAATTATACACCTAAAGGAAAAACACAGAACCTTTTAACAAAAATATCTTGCAGAAGATGGTGTTTCTGCATGCTGAGTCTTAATATGGCCCTAAACCAGTTTCCCATCTGGTGTGTTTTGTCCTAGCTAACCATTAAATACAGAGCTTGAGCGTCCACTGCTTTGTATCCTGTATAGCTATTTATTTGTGTACAAAATGAGTCCACTGTGGATTTAAACCAGTGTTAAATCAGAATATACGTATCTGTTGGCATCGATTCTGCACCAGTGCAATTTACTGTACAAGACAGGGGATAGTCAAACTCACAGTGTGTCATTATAATTGTGGGTGTTGATCATGCACATTCATTGTTTACAAGATGAAAAACCCTGGAGCTGCTAAACAAAAGAAGCAGTAAAATATAAAAGTCTCTGATCCATTCTGTTGAAAATAAGTAGAAGATAAAACCTCACCAAAGAACCTACTTTCAAGTGGTGCTTGTTTTTAAAATGTGAGCTCTGCAATTCTAGCATTTATAAGAATAACTCATTAGCAGTTTTAACTTCTTGCCTCTTCTAGTATTACTTAACATGTACAGAAAATTATTTGATATTCACTTTTTTTTCCATTTTCATCCTAAATCACAGCACTATAACAGCTACTAGGAAGAAAATTAACTCTATCCCAGACAAAACCATGCCACACACACTGATAACAAGTGTCAAATCTTAAGGAGGCAAGATTATGTACCTCTGCTCTTAAATATATAATGTAACACTTAAACTGGTATAAATCGTGCAATTGTTTACTTCAATTTGGTATCTACACTTTTTTACTATTATTGCTTGGGAGTAAACTGTTAGAATTAGAAGAGACGGGAGTATTGCCATGCCGTCATTTTTCTTTACAGAGAAAGTATAAGTGGTAGATTTGATGGTATTGGTAGATAAATGGTAGATTAGATGGCATTTAAGTAAGATATTTTAAACAGAACTGATTTCTAGAAGAAGCACATAAGACTGTAATAATGTATGCCTGATTTTTAATAGAGATGTGGGATTTTGTTTAGGACTTATTCTTCTGAAAGATTTTAACTTTATATAGTATTACCTTTTTAACTTTTGCAGTGAGGTGAAAAGAATTGTCCATGACCATTGCAAAATGAAAGGTCTTTCTGGTGGGCAAATTCTAAAATGGCATGAATAGCTCATGCAGCTATACCAAGTGAAACAATGAAGTAGAATGAAATCTGCTGTGACTCAGCTAAGTTTGTGATAAGGTGAACAGTTCCAGATACTGCTAAGGTTTTCTACCCTATCTGCCTGAGTATTTTGTTGTTATATGGAGTGTTTTGACAGAACTGGATTAGGAAGAAACTACGTGTGCTGTTAGACTGGCCGAGGTAGGAGGATGACAGCCTCTAATGAGAGGCAATGATGAGGGTGTTCAGTTGGTAAAGACTTTACGCAGCCTAGAACGATATAAACAGCACCCTAAAGACCTGTTGTGTACACTTCAGATTTTTATGATGTTGATTGTGAACAGGTTTAGACTGAATCTGTCTATGGCTGGTATGTGTATGTAAGAATGTGTATGGCTGGTACACCCAGCATCATACATACATCGAAGCTGTAAAAATAAGGACCAAGTCTCTGGTTCTGTTTCTAGATATATCACAGAGCCAGCAGAGGAACTGGCTGATGGCCTTGGAGGTGATTCAGAGGTGATGTGTGGGCAGCCCTCTTTCTTAGTGTCCACTTGGCAGTCAGCATTACTGCCACCTGAAGATTGTCATCCTCTTCCAGCTGCTTTTGACACTTAGATTAATGGCCATGTGTCATTTACACAGGCAATGAATTATTCATGTTATATGTGTTACATCTTGTGGCTTTCCACACATATGCATAGATCAGATATAGCTGTATATCATATGCATGCATGTATAGATTCACCTAGCCATTCTTTTAATGAAATGAAGCATTATGTCATTGTAATAAATGTGTTACTTTCTTTTGGGAGTTGTTGAGGAGCATTTAATCAGTGGGATCATACAGTAGGTTGATTAGATAGTTACAGTTTTTTGGATCATTTAAGATACCGCTTAACTGTATTGGTTGTAAGTTAATATGCTTTAACACCTGATATGGATCCTTAGTATTAAAAGGTTGAACTAATATTGAAATTAAAAAAAAACATATTGACAAAAACCCAACAACTTAGTCATTTGCATCAGCGATAATTACACACACTTCTTTTCAGGGAAATGATCGGCAATCTAAATCTACTGTTGGATCCAGTGATCAGGGAGAAAACAGTATCTCACCTCAGCTTCCTAAAGGGAAAGATAAAAAAAGCCAGAATCTAGAAGAATTTGTGTCCAGACGACACTCTAACAACTCTACAAAGGTAAAACAGACACTAAGAGCAACAGCTTCCACAGGAGTCCTTCAAGATAATGGTCAGTACTGAGAAAAACACTATTGTAACATAATGGCTTTTGATCTTCAGTTAAAACAGTGAATTAGTTGAATAATATGCTTATATAGTTCTTGAATTGTCCATTTACTCTGGCTAACTGAATTTAGAAAAGTTATTTCTGCTTAGGAAGTGTACCTATGCATAACCACTACATTCCTGGCTTCATACCACGGAAGGCTGTATATGATTTTTAGCATACCTTGGCAGTTAAACTAATACAGTCCTATCTTTATGCTTTTGATAAAAGCATAAAGAAAACATATTTTGACTATTTTCCCACTGTTTTGCCCTGCAAAAAAGTGAAGAAAAGGAGCTGTCTGATCAAAGGACACCTCCCTGTCCCTCAGGATTCCTGGTTAGCTGCCTGGCTCAGTATAACAAAATGACCAGACCGTGGGGGAATGATGCGGACATGAACGGCAGTTAGCTGCCTTGGCTAATCATGCAGCCGAGCTGCTGGAAGCCCTTTCAGAATTTCCCTGCTCCCCACCACCCCCCATGTTGTGGCAGCAATTTAGTCATGAACATACTCTCTGAGAAACTCTTTTTCTTATCTTGTGCTGTGATATTCCCCTTCCCTCCACTTTTTTTCATGGCTGAAAGGCTGGTGCCTCACTATGGATGTTGCTACCATGCTGGGGTGGCTGGTTTTCCTCATTAGTAATAGTTCCAAAAGTCATTAATAGTGGCCAGTTAATATCTGCCAGGAGAAATAAATTATACTTTTCATAGGATTTGACATTTCTTCTCACTGATGTTTACGTGTTAATAATTAAGTGTGCAATAACAAATTGTGGTCTAAAACTGCGGTATACGGCATCCAGCAGCACAGCCATGTACCTTGTCTAGAATCATGAGTTGTAAATTTACTTTGAGTGAGGAACACATTTGTCAATTTGAGTTTTAAAAGACCAATGAAATATAACCATCTGTAATATAATTGTTTTTTCAAGAGTTAGCTTGTTGAATTTCAGGTTTATTTTAGTCTTGATTCAAATACCATTCTATCATTTTGCTGGTAAGTAAGAGACAATTTTAGCCAGAACTTTTTTGATCTTTTTTTCTTTTTTCTTGCTGAAGAATAATGATTATGTTATGATGAAAGTGACAGGAAACATTTGTCCTTTATAACTCATGGAATGACTGAATATATTCTTCTCCTTGAATTCATCATGGTGTATCCCAACTTTTTTCAATTTGAGTGATACATGCTGTTGTCCACTCTGCATATCTTCAATTGTTGATATGTTTTCTGGGGTTTTTTTGTTTGTTTTGGGTTTTTTTTTGTTTTGTTTTTTATTTGTTTGTTTGTTTTCTGAAACAGATGCATTGAATTCTGTTTGGATATGCCAGTACAGAATTCTTCATACAGATCTCAAAATCCACATGTTCTGGTCTGGTCTCCTGTTCAGAGTACTGAACTGCTCAGAACTTCCACGTGTGACTAGACAGATCTCAGTCGTCTTACATTAAGAACAGTCAAACCATGTAGTTTTCCTTATAGGTATAGTGCCATTATGGTGATTTTTCTATATGTTATTTTTTCTGGCCTGAGGATTTTTGTAAATAAGTTTTCTGCAGATGACTCCTGGAAGCAAACACACTTCTTTTGCCCAGGGGAGAGAAATTTATTCGATGCCTTTGTCGGCCTTCCATTAGGTTATCAGAGGTTTCTGATAACTTTTTTTGATTTCCCAGTGGAGGGAGGAATACTAGAAGCAGCAATAGTTTCTCTGTCCTTTCAGCAGGCAGCGGCTAAGAGACAAACCTTACTTTGGTAGGTACAGACAAATACAGGGAGGTATTTACCTCTCTATATTTTAGCGCTGTTGCTGCTCCACCTGCTGACAGAAATGGTTGGAAATCCAGTAAGTTTATTGAAGAAATGACTGCTTGCTTCTCACTTCAGCTTTTCCATGCTTTGTGAGTCTTGTGTAACTAGGAGAAGCTGTTCAAGGCAGCCAGTTCTCTGGTCTGAGCTAAAGTGTATGTTGGGAGAAGTTCTGTTCTTTCTGTGCTCCCCTATTTATCCCCGGTATATGCAGACCTGCTAGCAGAAGTGGGAAGGGGCAGTCTGAGCTGTTCTGCAAGTCTAGGTAGACCTGCCTAGCTGGTCATGCAGGCAGGTACTGAGGGAGATGAAGTCTCTAGGTTAAATTCCGATAACAGTGTGGGGTAAGAAATCCAGAGCCAGGTACCAGGTTTCTGGTGGAGTACAATCCCTGCCCTCAGTGGATCTCTGTTCACGAGGAGATGTATACTGAGTCAGGGAGAACTGTTTTGCCAAGCCCGAAAAGCAAAGTATCTCATGCTCCTCTAAGTCTTTAGGCCAAGCACAGTGACAACTGCCGACTTGTGGACATCTACAGACTTGTCTTTCCCCACTTAAGTTTCCTAATGTTTGTTCATCCAGATCAAGTGGAAAATATTCCAAGAAGCAGTTGCCTTAAGCTTTGCATCACAAGGCTACTATTCAAAGTGATCTTCAGCCCTGCTTCTATTTTAACAAGAGGTGCATCGTTATTATTACATTATTCTAGTTCAGCTTAAATGTAGTTCTTTGCCACATGATTCAAACTAAATTTAATGGTATTTCATGTATTTAATTATTTATTTTCTCCTTTCCTTTCTGGTATCTTCTGCCCCTTCCTGGTACTTTGCAGTAAGTATGACAAAAAACTTTTCTGTGATCAAGAGCAAAATTAGGATGTCCCATTTCCTGCATTTTGCTTTACAAGCCATCAATAATAGTAGCTAATACCCTGTATTCACCGTTTCATGTGAGAAACCATGTGTAATTGTTCTGAATCTGTTAGTTCCTAGTGGAAAATTTTTTTGCTATCATGTTTTTCTAAATAAGTGGTTTGTCATTGCTTGGTAAACATTTGTAGGGTGCACAGAGGACTGTAGAGAGATCCCACTTGTCTGTTTTCTTTCCTTTTAGTCATTTTGGCTGGAAATTTGTAAGGAATTGCTGCAGGTCTCTTAAAATCCACAGAGGCTGTTTTATTTGTTTGCTTTGGACTTTTTCCCCTCTCTGGAAGAGGTACAGCTGTGCTTGTTGCAATAGTTTTTGTCACAGTAGCCAAGCAATATACCTGAACCACATTCTGAAATAGGTGTGTCTCGTAAGAGAGGGTGATTCAGCCTCTGTACCCAGTTTATTTTCTGACTTGTCTCAAGTCTCACAGACTGGTAGTGGTAACAGACCTTTTAAAAAGGTTGCTGTTGGCAAAACTTTTGATGTTCGTTTTGACCCACTGAGGCAAATGGCGTGTGTCACCATTTAAAGAGAAGCAGAAATAGCCTTCTGGGAGTGGGTGGCATGTGAGGTGCAGCATTGGAGAGGACGCCGAGCAGGACTAAGAAAGAGCACTGACAGCTGTTGCTGCTTCTACTGCAGGAAGCAGGCAAGGCATTCAAATCAAATGATACATTTTTTTCATAATCACCCTGTTAACCCAGCCAAACCCAAAGACTCTACACTGAGTGCCGTTTCTTTTTTGTTTTGTTCTGAAGTATGGTGATTTGAGTAACTTACTCATATAGTGGCAAAATCTAAACATTCACGATGTTTAATCCAGTGATGACTGTATACAAGAACTTTTTAATGTGCTCTTCTTGTGAGTGTGGGACAAAAATGTAGGAAATTATTCCATAGTGAAATAATTAAGGTGCCAAAAAAAGTCATGTATTTCACCATTAACATTAAGCACTAAAATGCACCTGTAAGATCATACCTAACACCACTCAATTACTTTGAAATTGAGTGCTTCAATGTACTTAGTATACCTTTCCCTAGGATGCAATAATGCCTTTCAGAGAGATAGGAAATGTCTAGATTCATAGCTACATTTGTTTAAATTTACTTTTATCTTTGAGAATCTCTGGAGAAAACATTTCTTTTAAAAAATATTTTTTTTAAATTTATTAGTGTAATGGTAGCTTTACAGCTGGAACTATTCTTGAGCAATATACTAATAGCACACTGTGTGTTACTCAGAACTTCTCTAGGTTTTATACATACAGACAGATAGTCTATTTTGTTTGTTTTCTATTCAAACCTACAAATGTAAAAGAGTAGTTAATACACCATGACATGTTTGGTAACCAAAGTCTATCACTATATGTTCCTTTTCATTGTGCTTTCCCATGTAAATGAACAGTGGGCTTCTCTCTGGAGAGTCACAAGCACTAGGGTGTGGGATTTGTGATGATGTTGGTTTTGTTGCCAAAGGCATATTATTTTGTGATTTGATAGCCTGTCTCGCTATCAAGTTTGTTTGTTTATTTCTCATTAGCTGAATATTTTTCACCTGTGGGACTATCTGTTGAGTTAAATATAGCACAAGAGCTTGGTTAAGTATTTCCACCAAATTATCTATCTGCAGGTGGGAAGTGGAAGTTCTTAGCTGATGGATATACATTATGGAACAGAGGTAGGTGGCAGAATAGTCCCCTTCAAAAGCTTACCCTAGAGTGCCTCACCAGTCAAGTCAGCCTTATGAGCCCACTGACTGCTCGGTCAGCGGGGGATCTGAGAAACAAGTATGTGTTGAAGTAAGTGAAGCCTGAAATATTCTGCCCTTGTCAGCTTTGGCATCATTTTTATGGTGCATCATAGAGGAGTCGCCTGGCTCAGTTTTGACCTGTGCAGCCCTTTCTTGACCAAAAAAATAGCTCGCAGTGGGGAAGTCTCAGTACCGTGTTTCCTTGCTAATGAAAGAAAAAGCTTGTTTGCCTCTTTCAAGCAGACCATGTTGTGGCTGGCTTCTCTGCTTGCTTCTTTTGACATACTAAGGTGACCTTTAGCATACCAATGAAGCATGAAAGAAAGAAATGTTAGAAATATGCAAACACTGCAATTATTTTCATACCCAGATGACTTAATGTATCTGTATCCTACAGCTGGTTGTTCCTGGGTCAGTAAGCTGCTTGGGTTTAACCTGCCTGCCCATCTCTTGCTCCCGTGGAGTACATCTGAATGTACTTGCCTTCTTGAAATAAGAACAGAAAGTGTGAGCATCATCATTTGCAGTGTTCTTTGGTATGTTATCTGAGGGACCAGGTTTGCCAGGTATCCTGGCAGGTATTTCCAACTTTCTGTATGTCAAGCAACAGTGTTGTCATTGTTCTTGTCTGAGTGTTCCCAAATATACTGCTACTGAAGTTGCATTTCAGCCCACTATTAAAAAGTTCATTTCTGCACTTTGCAGAAATCAGTACCCTGAGTGGGCAGGTCTTCAAGCAGATCTGTAAGTTAAGCCCACTGCTTGTATCTGGGTCCTACTGTGGGGAAAGCCTTCTCACCTGAGCCACACTGTCTCTGACAACCTTTGTTCTGATTAACCCCATGCAGAGATCCTAGTAGAGAAGATGATCTGCAGAAGTTCCCAACTCCATTTCTACTTGTCTTTTTTTATCCGTAGAGGACATCTTGTAGGGAGTTACTGCTGCCTGCTATGCTTTCCATACTGTTGAGGTGATGCATCAGGGAGAGGCCGATTTCTTGCTAATAACTGAAACAGGTGACCTTCAAAAGCTTTCTAGTTTATACTGTAGGCTGCTGTGATGCTTTCATTCCTGTGTCATTGCTGATTGCTCATCTATGAAGCTGAAGCTGTTAATAGTGTATGTATAATTCTTTTATCTGTCTTTTTTAAAGAATATTCGTAGTCAATAATTTTTTTTGAGCCTTTCAGATTCTCTTGTTATTGGAGGTTTCATTAAGCATGAGGGGGGAAATAGGTAGAGAGCATCTAACTTCTTTCTAAGGAAATAAACCTATTTCTGAGGAATTTTTTCCTCCTCTTTGCTAGAACTGATTGAATTTGTCTTTTCTTCCTTTTCTCTCCATCCTTCTAGCTCTCTGAAATGAGACTTTTAGTGTCTGCCATATAATAACCTTCTGTTTTCCATATGAATGCAGTGGTAGTCTGGTTTCCCTCAGAAACGTTTTCTTAATGCCTTTTCAGATCTCTGATGTTGTTTTATCCTTACCATAGCTGTTAAGTGTTGTTAAGAATGGTAAAATCATAGGAAATTAATTTAAAGAATTTTGGCGATAAGTAAGGATGACTGACATGAAGTATACCATGAATTCACTAATGAAGAACACTGGTAAATCAATAGGCTTTTTAAGGCAGATTAGAGATGGGAGGTAGAAAACACTCTTTTTATTACTCTCTTGATTTGTTTCAGGTGTATTATTTAAATATTGTTAGTCTCTGTAATTTTTGCTGAATGCAAAAGTGCTGCTGTCTGAATATATGAATATATATATGAATAAGTTCTATAAAATCTATAAAATTTGGTTAATCTGGGCAAAGATGTGTGTCTATTTATTTATATCATAAGAACACATAGTCTTCTACATTTCCAAATAAGTTGAGTCAATTTCTTCTCCAAGTGTATCTAAAGAGGTGGATGATACTGTGATGTGAGTCAGTGCATTAAGATTACTCCTCTGGCTCACTTTATTTGGCCCGTGTTTTGAATTAATCCCTGAGTCCCACAGCATGGCTTTCTTCTGTTAGGTCACAGCTCAGATAAAGATTTTGTAACTATCATCAGGTCTGAACTCTAAGATCTCAGCGGTGAAGGGCACTGTGTGAAAGGGTCTTGCAAGAAGAGCTGTGGGGTTCTGCAGGAGATGGCATGGAGTCTGAAGATGAACCACTATCAAAATAGCCAAATTCCAGTATGTGCTTAAGCATGTATTTATATTTTTTTCTCACCATGTTATGCTAACACGCATGCTTAAACTTTTTAAGCATGCAATCTAGGTATCATTTCTTTAACTGAGACTTTGGCACCTGCTTGCTTAAAAGTAAAGCAGTATGTTCCTGAAAAGACCCAATTTGTCAGTCACATATCACTTAACTGTGTCTTTGTTAGGCTTAGTCATGCTTAAATTTAAGCATGGACATGTGGATTTGGAAGCTCAAGGCTTTACACATATTTACTCTGATGAAGGAGCTATTATCCTAAACCTAAAATATATAAATCACCACACAAATCATTGGGAAACCATAGGATTTTGTTAAGTGCTATTATTTCATATTTAATGGTAGTTTCCACACACATGGTGTTCTCAGTATCACCATTAAAAAACGTGGAGAAAACAGTTATATTTCATTTGACGCAATTTGTAGTCTCTGTTGCAAAAACAGAGCTAAAAGTTAATGATAAAACCTTAGAGAAGTATATAATTCCTAACGATATTAATTACCAATGGCTGATGTAACTTTCACAGAGATTTTCCAGACCAAAACCATTATGCAGGATATAAGTGATCACATGAGCGTATCTGCATTGCTATATTAAGTGAAAGAATCTATTAATGCCAGTGATATTGATAAAACATTTTTAAAAAATAATATATAAGCCAAGCCATATAAAAGCCTCTGATCTCTAGTTGTCACGTGTAAACATGTGCCCGTTGCACCTTTAGGTTTTATTCTTGTCTTCATTTATCAAGTGACAATGTTGTTAAGGATGCTTCTGTCCATCGTAAACTGTGCAATTTAAAATATAAAATGTACACACAGCTCAAATGAAATGGCTGCAGAAATATTTGAATATCCTGTCATTTTAATTGGGTGGTGTGAGTGTTCCATTAATACAATAGGAGGCTTATTTCAGTTATTTTTTTTTGTCGTTCCATTAGTTCAATAGGAGCTTATTGCATTTATTTTTTTCTCTTTATGGAAATGTTTTTAAAGGAGTTTTGGTTAAAACATTGGCATTTAAATAGCTCTTAGCTAAGACTGAAGACTCTCAGGCTGAATCAGTCTTAATGGAGAGGATTGAATTAGTCCAGAGGCAGGATCCTGCTTTTTGTGGAAAGAGGAAAAAACATGTAATGTGTGTTAGTATTTAGCAGGACTTGCAGCATACTGCTTAATTAAAGTAAAGAATGTAACCCAGCTAGTATAGGTCAATTTACTCCTTAATGGCACTATCAGTATTTTCTGACTGCAGCAAAATTGTCAGGTGACCCCAAGTTTGCCAACAGCTGGATTTCATACCTGCAGTTTTCTCCATTCCTGATACTACCGTGGAAGAAAGATTTGTGTGTCTGTGAAACTTGTTTCTGTTTGTCTTAACTCGTCCTGTGGCACCCATGATCGCTGTGGCGAGCTTACCATAACAACTCCTTCACTGTTTACCAGTCTGGCCTCCCTGCATACTCTCCACCTCCTCTTTGCTCCCTTCCTCTTCCCCTCCCATCCATCCCCACTCTTCGCTATTTCCCCCCCTGCTCTTTTCGCTACTTTCTTTTCCAGTTATTATCTGATGCTTTTTCTTGGGTCCATGTAGCACTTCATTCATTTTATCTGATGTCATCTGTTTACTTTCTATGCCATTTGTGGTCTTTCCTCAGGTAATCCTTCCTGTGCGCTGCTGATTCACCAGGATCTGGAGGTCTGGTTTCGACCCCTTTTCTGTTTCAGTCTTCCTGTTCAGCAATTGCTTGGGCCTAGATACATTCTGCAGTCAGTGAAGTATCTACAGGGAGAGAAATGTGGGTAACAGGAGGCAGTTTAGCCCTCCTAAGCTGTTCCCACCCCTCTGAAACATCCTCCATGTGGCTAAAGGCCATGTCAGGGAGCAGCTGTGGAAACGCTTGGTTTGCCAAGGCTCTTCTGGACTTGCTGCATAGGGTCAGAGGTGGTGAATGGGAAGACAAAAGCTCTCCTAGCTTGCTTCTCCACCTGGTTATCACAAGTCTTTCCTTTAATCAGCTTGGGAGCAGGGACAACTTGCTATTCTTGTCTATTTTTCTCCTCATTTTATACTTGGCCATGTGTAGATTTGCACCAAGTGGTGACACATGCTGTGGTTTTGAAGAGCAGACTTGTCAAGAGGCTGCATCAGCTGTATAACAGGCATCTCTATAAAGTAACTTCATAGCTTGAAAAGTTTTCTTTAGACTTTATTCAGGTCATAATTCATGGCATTGTAGCTTTCTTTTGGAGTGCTTTCCAAGTCCTTACATGAGTGTGAAATATAACCTTTCTCTGAGTAATACAAAGTTATTCTTTTGAATGTATCCATTAAATATATGACCTGATGCTTTTTAAAAAGTTCTTGGTATTCTTTTGATGGTTGATTTATGGGCTATGGCTTTTTAAAGCAAAAGTAGTTTTCTGTGCAATTGCAGTGTACTTTGTATCAAAATAATGGAAGTGTGTTGAGAACTCAACAGAGCAAAGATTATTGGTTTCTTGCATTTTAAGTATTCATTGCAAGTTAATGTGAATGCTGTGCTACGACTGTACACAAGAAGAAGAATCTTTAATTCAGTTAAAAGGAAAGAGGCAAACTCTCTGGACAAATTTTGTTAAAAACTAGAGAACTGTTTAATTTTTAACAAAAAAAGTCTCATTGAAGTTAATGTTTAAAGATACTGAGCCTCTGGGTTTTAGAATACAAATAAGTGAGCACGACTAACACTGACTGGCATGCAGACATGCTGTGTGTGTATTTGTGCTTATACACAGGAAAATAGTAACAATGATTGCTCCCAAGTACTGTTTTGATCAGTATAGCTCCACCATCTACTGTGAAGGCTCATTGCAATTCCTCAGTTGGCTTTGCAGGTTTATTCCAAATAATTTCTTCAAATTCAAAGGCTTTGGATTGAATAAGGGAAGCACTTACCACCATCTTACAATTTTTATTTTTTTTTTCCTGATGGATTGTCTTTTTCACTGGAATTTTAGTTATCTGCATTTGGCTGTCACTGATGTGGGATTAATTTATTTTAATCTGAAACCAATAAACTGCACAGTGAGTTTACACATGCACATTTTGGAGTATACAGAAATAGATAAAAAGAAAATATTCATAGTAGAAAATGTATCCCATATTCTTTGATGTCCTTTTCCCTGCCAATTTAGTAGCTATGTGGAATCTCCTTCTTTTGAGTGCCAGATTGCTTGAAAGTGATTGTTTCCTGGGACTTAACATCTGAAGAATTATGTTCATAATGTCTTTAAAGCTTAACCTAATCTTCCAACAGAGTTTAGTTGGGCTAGCTATGTATTTACTTTGAATGCCTTTTTTAAATACACTGAGATTTTCACCAGCATGCCATCCATATTACAACGGATCCATTTCATAATCCTCTCAAATCAAGATGATTAAAGAATTTTTTAGTGTTGAAAGCTCTTTGCAAGATTTAAATTCACACTTCTTAGAGCAAATCCAGTACACTGTGAGCTGGTGCTAGGTTTTTTGTAACTTATAAGGCATACTATTAATGTTATGCTTGGACTCTCATTGCACTGGTAGAAACCTAAATAATATTGAATGTATTATATGTAAAAATAATTGCAACTGGAAATGTGAGGTTTAGAGCTTAGACTAGTGCTGCTGGTTCAGCAGAATTTGGGCTTATGAAAGTGACACCAAAGGCACATTTAATGATTCGCATCTTGATTTATGGTTTAAAAAATAACAACAACAAACAAAATCTACTTATTTTTCGGTTTGTACTATATTCTGTAAAGATTATACTGTAGGAAGTTGAACAGAAAAGTAGCAAGCGTGTAGAAGATTCTTGTAAGAAAGCACCCTCACTTTAAAGCCTATTCTATTCAAATACAGTATTTTAATTGTAGTCTCACATCTTGCAAAGTAACCCCCTACCCAAACTATAAAACAAGTTCTAGAGATAATACAATGTGAAGTTTGAGTTCTTGCTGTGATTTGGAGAAGTACTACACTGGAGATGGGCTGAGCCACTCCACATTTTTTCAGATCTAGTTTGGAGTATCATGAGGTCATAGAAGTTTAGCAAGCATTCCAGTTTCCTGGGTTTACCATTGGCTAAAAAAAGGGTGGGTGGGGGGGTGGGGAAAGGCCAACCCTTAGTTAAAAATGCTGCACAGAACATCAGATACAGCAGCTGCTCCTGCTATCATCTCAATTACTTTCAATAAAATGATGGACTTGCCACAGAATATCAGCCTGGACTTCTGAGTATCAGCTGTGCGTTGTGAGCTAAAATAGTTGTCCTTTTTTTTCTGCTAACAACTTTTAGGGTGAAATAACTCTCTGTAGTTAAAGCATAAACACAAAGACCATATCACTGCTGTATGGTCAAAGCAGGCAAAAACTGTGCTGAAGAAATGAGATCATCTCGTTTCTTATTTGCAGAGATTTTACAGGACCTGTAGGTTCATTCCTCACATAACAGAGATAAAATCGCAATCTATAGCAAGAAATGAGAAGCCTTGTTGCTGTTAGTGTGTGTTGTTACAGTGCTGAATTGTGGTAGCAGCACATACTAACATCAGTGGGGAACCAAGGTGATGGTAAACCTTGCAGCCTCTTTCTCTGAGCGCATGGTGAGTTTCTTTGGCTTTGCTTGTAGGAAAATGAATACGTTGCAAAACATACGATGGGCAAATTGTACTTGGCAGCAGGAAGGCCAGGTTGCTTAACTCGCTGCAGGATGGAGTGTAGGTGTACTGGTGCTTGCTTTGGAACGACTGGACCAGTGCAGACGTTTCAGGGCTTTTGCATTTGCTTAGTGACAGTTTAGCCCTTAGGACTCAGCTGTAGCCAAGAGAAAGCTGCGTTTTGGAACAGACATGGAATTAAAAAAGATGTGGCTTAACAGGAACTGCTTTATTATTTTCAAAATGCAAATGGTCTTAATGATCTGTCATTTAAATAAATGAATAAATTAGATGCTTAGAAACATGGAGAATAAATGAGGTGAATGACTGAAGCAGGGAGAGGGAAGAAAAAAACCTTGTATTATGACACACAGTCCTTTATTTTTGTAGCTGTTTATATATATAAAGTTGACTGAGCTATCGCAGCTAAGGCAGCTTTTCCTCGGCTCTAGCACTACTGCATTTCCTATCAGTAAAGGATACTGTTCATACAGGGTCAGCCTCTAGAAGCACCGTTTGCAGTTTCTGTTGAGGTAATCAGATGTCAGCAATCTATAACGGTGTGAAATCTTATTAGAAATTCAATATTTTCTGAAGAGAGGAAGTAATTGCTTAGAAACTTGAGGCTGCAATAGTATCAGGTGAAGAAAAATAAGTATTTTTTAAATATTCCCAATGGTTTCATATGTCTATTGCTACCGGTTTATTTTGAATTCCATTACTTTTTGATGACAGGAGCCACAGGCACATACATGTATGCAAACCAAGGCAATGGCTTTTTGCTGGAAATGGGCCTTGTACAACAGTGATATTTTGCAATTAAAAAACCCCAAACAAAACCACCACCACCAACACAACACAAACAGAAAAGCAAATTATGTTGTAGACAGGCATAAATGCATGTCATCTGTATTCCTCATAAGAATCTATTCAATTTAATGAGCCACAGATTTTTCACATTTTGTTTTTAATTTGACTTAATGTTTTTATGAGGCAGCCTCTGTGTAAGTCACATTAATTTTTTTTTTATAGTCACATTAACTTCCTTGCTTACATACAGAGCTTTCAGTTAGTAAATGCCTCTGATTTCCATAAAATATTCAGGGCAGGCTATTATTACAATGATTTTTTTTTTTATCCCTACTGTTAAACTTCAATCGGTTTAAAATTTCAGCTGCATTAATGACTGTATAATGTTGTAATTTGTGCTGCAATAAATGTTTTACAGTTAATACTGGTTAGAAAAGGAGCTTATATAAAGGCCATTAATTGCTATGCTTAATTATTTAAAATATATAGATTTCTTATGAGTTAGTTCAATGTACAACTCCATTTCTGTTCAATAAAGTCATAGAACTTTCTTGTTTATTAAAGAGCACAAAACAGATTCCAGCTGAAATACTGAATGGTATCAGACAGAAAATGATCTTTGCACTTTAGCCAAGGTTTGCTCAATTATACATGCACCGATTCATTGCTTCTTTGTGTACATAGTGAACAGTGACTGCACAATACACTGAACACTGGTGTGTTGAACTACCTGTAACGTGTCAGGTGAAATGTCAGAATGATTTGGGCATTTATGAATTTGCTGTTGCTGATAATTAATCTCTTCTCTACCTATCGGGAGATTAGCCAGAATATAAAATACCTAGAACATGCCCCTGAATGGTCAGTGGACTCCCTTTCACACATATGAATTCTCAGGGGCTGCAAAGCCAGCATAACTGTGATGGGTAAGGGGACAGGACAGAGTAGGGAACTCTGAAGATGAAGATCCTTAGCTATTAAGAGCCATTATGCAAGAAGCATGATTCACAACAGTCTTAACATTGTCTTAAATTCTATTGGGGTTTTTTTGTCCATTTGCAACAAAGTCACAGAGGAGAAAAAATACTGTAGGAAAACAGTACCACCACCTTTTCTTGTCTTTGGTGAAACCAGCTGAGGACCGAGCTGCTTGCTTTATGAAATAGACCTTGGGCAAGTGCAAAATCAGAACCCCCACACCCTATTTATCAGTCATCATATTTTCTCAGGTTTTGATTCAAATGTGACCACTCTGCCCTTCTCATACCCATAGCCTTCTGGACCTGATTTCCAAAGAGCTAAGCCTTCTGAGATCATCCTCCCTCATGTAATTTCACCACCCTTTTCTGCTGAAAATGTTCTTTTGTTCTTACTATTTGTGTGGCTCCATTGGTGCTAGCTGTAAGCCAGTGTTTTAACAGCTGTGTCACTTGACTTCGCTTGGGGAGGGCTGGGTGGATTCACAGCTTTTTTGAGACACTAGCTACCTCTCTTCAGCAGAGCTGTTGTCAGGCTCCAAGTGTTCCCTTTCCTGGTAACCCTCACAAGGCTTTGGGGAATTCAGCGCTTGAAGCAGTCAGGGTCCTCTTGATATTTCATCAGCCTTTCCTTCTGGGGGATTACAGAGCTGGGGAAGAGGTGAGATAGAGCATAATTCTTCAAGACGCTCCTTAGGAAAGCACTTGCGATTGCAGTTTCCGTTCATCCTGAAGCCGAAAAGCGCTGTAAGAATTCTTTCCCCAGGCTGTAGGGACACTATACAGAGCCTTACTAAATATTGTTTGTTGTAGGAATAAATAAGAATAAGAAATCAAGAAAAATATTTGCCTGACAACAATGAGCGTTTTTTCATTGTTGCATTTTGCTGCACCTCTGTCACAAGTAAGTATGTGTGGGAACTTCTGAACATAGAAATTCAGTTGCAGATAGGTACCAGTAATACAACATTCCTCTTCTCAGGCTTTCCTGAAGGAATATTCCTTTAAGAAGCCTAAACTGGCATGGGTATCTGCTGGCTTGTTCTGTCCTCCCCTCTCATTCTTCCAAGCTTCTACTCTCCCCCTGTACACAGCCCATTTTTCTGCCTTCCTGCCAGCATGCTGGGCCCCATTTTTTCCCTTAATTTCCACCTGTGTTTCCTCATCTTTCTATTCGCTCTTGTACAGTTCCTCATTCCACACATTCCTTATTACGTTACTGTGCCCTTGTCATCTCCTTCTGTGTCCATATCCTCTACCCTCTGCATAGCCCCTCTGTCCAGTTGGCTGCCCCTCATGAATGCCTTTTCCCTCTCGTTCTTCTTTCCCCTTCTTCCCTGGATTACTGAACATGACCCTGCTTTAAAATAATGGGAAATAATGAGAGATGTTTGTTTAGGTTACCTTCCTTCTTTCTGTATACGGTATAAAAAATAGTGGTGATTTTTAGCTCAAGACAGTCTGTTTTCACCCAGTGACTGGCAAAACCTGAAAAATTCCAGTCTTTTCTGGTTGTCTGGACATAGTAGAAAAATATCCTCACAGAAGATCAGGAGACTCCCAATACTATTTCGCTTGGCCTGTTGACAGAAGCAGCACTTACTGTGGCATGGGGAACTGAGAACCTAGCTGAAATCTATCCTCTGATTTATACTTGTCAGCAAAGCTGCAGGGAGACATTTTGGAGCTCAAAGTGCCCTTGAACCCTTTGCTGCCATCAAAGTCTACTCTGCTTGGAGCAAACTGGTAGAGTATGCCAAGGCTGATGGCGAGCCTGTGCTTGCCTGCCTTCCTGGCCCACTCCTAGAGGTCTGCGCCTCAGTGTTGCCATGACCCTGACTGTGGCCAATTCTCCATTAGTTTGAGGCACAGAAAGTCAGAACTGGCTCTTGTATGAGAAGCATGTTTAATCTACAACATTTTATGAACTGTTTTGGGTAGGCATAAATGTTACATCTAATGGAAGTGTCAGGAATTCTCTTTTCAGTAAGGTACAATACTTATTTCTAATTTCAGTGCAGATTGCAATATAAGCACATAACTATAGAATGAAGTTGTGCAAAAATATTTTTTCATGTAATTTATAGCATTTCGTAAAATGCCTTCTTGGTTTTTCCTCCCTCAGAGACGTTAGAAACTACACTAATGATTCTGACTAATGATTCAGGGACAGAGATGTGAAATATTGCATCAATAAGATTATTTTTGCTTTTTTTTCCTAAATAAAAATGATTTCTGAAATGTTTCCTACAAACTATGAGGCAAAATTACCCAGCCTAACACATTTGTTTGGGAGGTGCTGAGTAATTTGCAGCACTGAGAATAGTGATTCATGTGGTCTGCAAACTCCTGCTGACAAGATCCTGACACAGAATCACATAAACAAGTAATATGTTGGACTTTCACTCGGCTGCCCTCCTCCAGATATTTGTAAATACACGAGCAAAAACCATAAATGCCTCTGGCTGAAGCAGAGTAGCAACACTATTGGTGTTTACATTTTAAGCTGGGTTTTTTTTAATGCTCCATTTGGTCATGTTATTTTTGTGTAAATTACTTTACAATTTCTGTATTTCGTTCACTTTTGGTACCAAAAGACAAGAGTAGATGTCCTAATGTAAAACCAATTTAATTCCTTGTAATTTTCTTTGGAATTTTTAATTTTTGTTCAAGTGTTACAACTTTCCCATTTTTCAGTTAGTGTCACTTTTCTTCACCTGTTTTGGCACATTTCAGACTTCAGCATTTTTCTTCCTTCCCTGACTATTAACAGTACCTGTGTTTTGGACATTTGTCTTCCATACTCTCATGTTTGTGCAGAGGTAGATAATTCATTTCCCTTTTGTGTATTTTTTTTTACTTAAATGTTTTTTCTTTTTCTTTTCTGATAATAAATCTTTTCTGCCATCCCTTCAGAAACCAACTATCGATCTTTTGTGTTGTATGCATTTGAAATATGCTATTCTTTAACTACATGTTTTCATTCTTCAGAGAATAGAGCTGTTCGGAAAATGGGATAATTTCCCATTTTGTTTGAAAACACTGTCCTTGAAGTTTTTTTGGTGAATTCTGTGGTTGCTATTCTTTCCGATTACAGCCTGCTATCTAGTTTTGGCATCTTCCACTCTATGGAAGAGCAGGAATGCTATTTCACTTTAGAGTGCTTTCTGTGTGAGATACACGGTGGTATCCTTGAGAGATGCTTGAATGTTGTGCAGAGCTCTTTTCAATTAATCCTTTTTCATTTATGACCAGCTTTCTGAGCAGACACCTGTTAGAATATGCTAATGTGCTTGGAGGAGATCCCATGGTGGTTTCAGATTTTGCTTATAGAAATCGCCCTGTCACTAGCTTTTTGTGTACGCTGTTTTGAATGGGAAAGGTGGTTGCATGACCTGGGCAGAAACTTACTGTCTCCTTCCCTCCTCCCTCACTCTCTCCTGTTTTCATGATTAAGGTATTTGAAAATACTGCACATCTGTCTCCTTGTTCTGGGTTCTTCCACGTGGCCCCAAAGCTTATCTACTCTTCTAAGGAGAGATCCTTTACAATTGTATCCTCAATTGTTGAGATTAATTTTATGGATTTGGCCTCCAGGGCCAACATATGTTTCTCTCTCTGGTACTTCTTCTTTTGCCCTGCTGGAGGAAAACCTGGTGGGAGTTAACTCTGTACTAAAGTCCTCTAAAGGCCAGAAGAAAAACCATTTTGGTTGAAAGACTTGGGTATCTTGAAGGCAAAGGTCTTATTACAGACGCAGTTCTCTCAGACACTGACTTGACTTTTCAGGTCAATGTTCAGTGAGCCAAGGAATCTAGGACAAGGCTATTTTCTTAGGTACTTAAGGGAGAACCTTGAATTAGGAGAGTCATCATGGTGGCTTTCAAGGAACAAAGTACATTTTCCTCTCAGAATATGGTGGCGATCTATGTCTCAGTTGAGTGTCTATGAAGAGGTAACAATGATAACGTCAGGTAAAAGAAACAGAACTTTCTGTCCCTTACAGAACTCAGAAAAATGGAAAATGTGAAGTGCATTGATTATTTGAATAAGTACAAGTCGTACCCGTTCAGATATATTTTGTTGCTACTCTCTACTGGTCCATGTTTTTATTGCTGGATTTCTCAGAAAAAGCCCTGTCTCAGCAAAGGGGATCTGTAATGAGATATGTACACACAGATTGTCCAAGGTTTGCCATACTGCCAGTAAATATTTGATGTCCTTAGTTGGTTTCAATGAAACATACTACAACATATGCATTATATTTAATAGTACACACAAAAAAAGGAAATTAATAAAATAAAATTATTATCTCCATGCTAAGTGTGAAGACAAGACCTTTTTCAGGATGTGTGAGATATTTAGGATAAGAATCCAGTCAATGATGCTAAGAACTGCATGGTATTTCCAACACTGGTACTTCCAGAGGATGAGTAATACGGATCATTTGGCGGGATGCGGGGCTTCCTGTGGGGCTGATGCTCAGGTACTCAAGCTGCTATGGCCATCAGAAAATCTCTCTCCTAAAATGCAGCCAGCGGTACCATGCTGGAATATCACTGTGATGGTTCATGTGCTTCCTATTCCGGCCTCTTCATTTCAAACTGTGAGAACGGCTTTCCTTTGTGGTGCCCTGGTCGGTGGCCTGTCAGTAGACATCTAAGGCCACCTGGATGAGCTGGCACCTCCCCTCCAGCTAGCCATTTGCAGTGTACCTTTGAATGTTGTTCCCAAGGGAAACTCTTCCCTTGGATTTCATGGTGATGAGAAAGTAACTGGAAAACTAACCTTCATAGTAGTCAGTGCTGACTTTTTATGCAGGTAGACTCCAGATTTCTCTAAGTCTTGGGTTTTAGCCATTATTTTTTCCTCCTCCTCAATGGTTCTGTCAGTGGTTCAGTGCTACGCCAGGGCTGTTTATTTAAGTGTCCAGCAGCGTAGATCAATTTGCATGGTCAGTTGATATTATCAAGTTCACATTGTTTTATGAAGAATGAAGAGGCAGTCCAAAACAGTACAAACATTTTTTCCTCTTATTGTAGTTGCTTATTTTGTTGGATATGAACACATCAGCATAGGGGCATCTGTCCTTTCTAGATAGATGGTGGATAGATAGATAAAGTGGGATGATTTGGAGTAACCTGTGTTTTAATTTCTGGGCTGTTTTCATTCTGGGGGAAAAGGGGGAGAGGAATGTGTGTCACTTGGAAACTGCTTGTTTTCTATATGTACCTGTCTTTACTTTCCTAGTTAGCTGGTACTGAAAGACCTGTCTTAGGAACTTCAAAGACCCCTAGTTATTACTTACACTTGGGGGGAAAAAATGACTAAATGGTGTAATATCTTTGAAAAATTGAGTATCATTGTAACCATTAACCTTGTTAGCTAGGAGTATGTGCTTTTTTAACGTGGATGTGGAGTTTCAGCTATAATTCTACTTGCACATACCCCAGGGTGGGGAGTGGCATTAATCTCAACTGTTTGGGTTAATCTTTCACTCCTGTTGTGGTTCACCACGTTGATTCAAAGCCTGAGATTTTTGCTAGATGTGTGTTAGAATGCTAATTGCTAGAGGGTACTATCATTGACTGTAGAAACAGAAATAATACATTGTTGTTGTAATGTATTAAGTTCAGATTCACTACTGACTTTGCCAGAAGTGAAGGAAATTCAGATACAGGGCTTTGTTCAGTGTCTGTTCCTTTTCCCTTCCCTCTTCCCTTCCCTCTTCCCTTCCCTTTCCTCTTCCCTTTCCCAAACGGTGCAGCATGTAAGTATTTGTTATTAAAAAGGAAAGGAAAGGAAAACAAATTGACAATAATGGGAGACTGAAAACTTCATTAAAAGACCTGTATAGGGAATGGTGGGTCAGCTCAGAAACCTGTTTTCAGCAACCACACTGAATGCAGTTCCGTGGTTGTGCCACACAGTGTCACAGTTGGACTTCACTTCCTTCCGCCTGTGTCTTTCCCATTGTAGGTGAAGATATTTACAAAGCCAGAGAAGAGGAGTCTGAAATGTGGGGGGCAGCTGAAGTGCAGGAAGATGAAGATACTCGTGTAGAAGTTCCACTGGACCAGGTATTGATCAAGCTTGAAGTAAACGTTTTTTCTTTAGGATCACAGGTTGTGTGTTGTTTTTCTTTCCCGGGTTTCTTTCAAGTGTATAGCATGATTCTGTGGGGATGACGTTAACAGCTCTATGATATGGCTTCTTTTATGGGAGCTTTAGCAGATCTTCCTTTCTCTGTTACAGTGTAAAATACCAGTTACCTTTTCATCAGCTTCAGATCTGCTCTGAGAGCCCTTATAGGGCCGTAGAGACTCAGGATTCCCTGTCACAACCTACCAAATAAATCCACTGGGATTGCAGTCCCTTTATACTGGTGGAACAGTGTAAAAGGACTATGCACAGAATCAAGGTCAGGATCCCTGCAGTCCTCAACCACAAACAGGTGTGGATTTATCTGATTTTTAGTAAAGCTGCCAGCATTTTCTTCTGTTGGAACAACATGATACTTAGTTGGCCAGATTTTAATTGTAGGCGTTATGTACAATAAATGGGTCTTGATAACCAAAGATAAGATTATATCCCTTTGTTTTACTTTTGGTTTGTTTTAAAAAGAAACTCCTGTGAACTGAAATAATATAAGAAAGAGGTAAGCTGAAGTTTATTCCAATGGAGAATAGAACTGCTTAAATTATTTTCTGAAAAATTACCTTTTTTTTTTTCCCTTCCTGCTTGTGAATTGTTCACAAGACAGTCCTCTTTTTCAGCTTACGTCTTTGTAGAATTTTCCAACTTGTTTGACTTTGTGTCCAGTCCACAAGACATTGCATTGTGCTTTTGTTGTCTGCTGATAATGGCTCGGGGAGAGCCACCTAGGCCACAAGATACTGTTTCTGATTCATGCTGCAGTGTAAGGAATCACAGTTTACCAGACAGATTTCTCAGGCTAAAAATCATCCAAACAACATAAGAGATTCTTGATTCTTGGGCATTTTTCTGACCTCCTGGTGGTTGTCTCAGTGCTGAGAAACAGTTGTTAATACAAGATTGTAAACAAGTGGGAGAGAGGGAGTTAAAAACTGTTGTTTGTAAATAGACTTTAATTAGCCAGGGCAACATGATGGAGCACAAACAATCCAGGAGATTTCTGGAGTGTGTTGGAGACAAATTTTTCATGTAGGTAGTGGGAAACATGATTAGGAGAAGCATTCTGCTGGATTTGCTACTCATGAATTAAGAGGAGCTGGCTGGGGATGTGATAGTGGCAGCCTTAGCTGCAGACAATAGGGTTCAAGACCCTGAAGAAAGTGGGGATGGAAAATAACAAAATAAAAATCCTGGAATTCAGGGGAGTGGACTTTAGGTTGTTTGAGAAACTGGCAGGCAGGAGGGTCTTGTGTGAGGCTGCCCTGAAGTGCAGAGGAACACAGGAGATGTGGCTGATCTCCAAGGGCATCTTCATCAAAGCACAAGAACTATCCCCATGCACAAGAAGACAAGCAGGCACAGCAAGAGGCTGGTTTGAGCAGACGACTCCTGACCTCATACTAGAAGAGGCAGAAGAGGGGATGGACTGCTAAGGAGCAGTATAGAGACATTGCCTGGGCGTGCAGGGGTGGAGTTGGGCAATCCAAAGCTTGGTGAGAAATGGAAACTGATGCATGTGATTGGGAATAACCAACATGGATTTACTACGGGCAAATCCTACTTAACCAGCCTCTTTGCCTCTGTGATGAAGTAACTGGCTCTGTGGATGAAGGGACAGCAGTTATTGTCATTGATCTTGCTTTTAGTGTAGACTTCCATTTTTGTAGGAGAAATTCGAAGAGTGGTAGATATAGGGATGTAGATATTTTTAAAGAAGGTAGGGACTGGATTTGTGGGCTACAAGGTAGATGAAAAACAACCTGGTTGGGTGAAATTAAAAGGTCAATTGTCTGAAATTTAACTGGCACCTATTTATGGATGGTGGTCCTTAGAGTTTGATAGTGAGTCTGATACTTTTTAATATGTTCATCAGTGACATGGATAATGGCATGGGATGCAGCCTTATCGAGGGCCAGTAGTAAAGCCAAACTCATTTATCAGCTGATATGCAAGGGCTGCCTTCCAAAGCAATCTCAAGAGCTTGAAGGAACAGGCTGATTTGAGCCCCATGAAGCTCAACAAAGAGAAATTTGAAGCTGGACGCCTGGAACACAGTAACTGTGTCTTGGTATGGTCTTGGCTAATGTAGGCTAGGGAGCAACTGCAGAAAGGGCCATGTGGCTCCTGTGGCTAGCAAGCTGGCAACGAGTCGGCACTGTGCCCGTTTGGTGATGAGGTGGACAGTGCAGGCTGGGCTGGTAAAAGCACAGCCAGCACATCAAGGGAACTGGTTATCTTCCAGCCAGCACATCAAGGGAACTGGTTATCTTCCTTGGCACCTCTGGGACTGCATCTAGGATATGTTGTCCAGTTTTGAGTCCTTCCCAGTACAAGAGAGAGATTTACAAACAGGACAGAGTCCAGCACAGCAACATACTAAAAAGTTTTGGGGTCTAGAGCTGATGACACAAGGAGAAGCTTGGGGAACTGCATCTATTTTATCTTGACAGCTGAGCACGCGAAGGCAGATCATACTGCTCTCCAGCTGCAGAGGCAGCAACAGAGAAGGCAGAGCCAGGCTTCCCTCTGTGGTGCACAGAAAAAGGATGAGACAATGGTCAAAAGTTGCAGCAAGGAAAATTCTAATCAGACATAAGAAAAATATTTTCAACAGTGAGAACTGTAAGCACTTTCCTGTCCAGAAAGGGTGGGGAATCTTTGCCTTTGGTGATATTTAAAACTAAACCAGAAAGGGCCTCAAAAAACTCACTTTTACTTTGAAGTCAGTGCAGCAGAGCGCTGCCCTAGATGATCTCTGGAGCAATAGTCTTCAAAGTGGAGTGTGCCCAGCCCAGGCTGTGCAAGACTATCCATTGGGATGCAGGAAAAAAAATTAGAACTTCAGTAGCACACGTATATAATGTATAAATAAATAAATAATCATATACTGGAGATTCATGATCAAAAAGTTTTCACTGATAAAGCTGTGCAATCAAAACAGTTTGGAGACCACTGCTCTTGAGGTCTCTTGTAGCATAATTTTTCATTTTTGTCCATCTTTGATTATTTCAGTCCTATAGTCAACTTTTTTTAGTAACCTTTGGGGTTTTGTGCTAACTACTGCGTTGATGTTTTTTTTCACTTTATTTGTATTGGGTAAAAGAATACTAGACATCTTTACGTTTTGCTTGTGTTCTGCTTTTAAAAAATGTCTGAGGGGGAAGTAGAAGAATTATGACCTTATACTTTCTATATCAATTTCTGCCGCCTGTGTTACTAATCTGTACATTAACAAAAGCCACATACAAACCTGCTGCTTAGCCACTTTGAAGAATGGCACCATACCATCTGAAAAAAATCTGGATCTCTCATTTCATTTTAGGCTGCTGTTTCTCAGAAGGATCATTCTCAGTGATTTATTCACTTTAATGGGAAGGAGTGTTGCTCAGCTATTTTATAGACATTGTTCTTGAAGACAAGTGAATCAGGTGATTGAAAGAGGCAAGAGCATGACTGTCCTGGTCCCTGATGTAAGGAATGCTACAGCTGTATCTTTTCACAGCAAATACCTGCCCCAGCCTCAGAGACTTCTGTGCTAAACCCTGTTGGGCTCGTCAGCCCTGTTAATTGCAGTTGTCCTCATGAGGTGTTGTGGTAATTAGGATGTGTTGGGTTGTACTGATAGTACTGACATTGGGGAAGAACATGCCACCTGTCATCTTCATATTTGTTTCTTATGACATCCTGAAGTATATTCTGCCCTGGTCTTGACAGTGTACTAATCAAATTAAGAAATGATTAGCCTGTTTATTGGCCTCTGAAGGTGTGTAAAGAATTCCGCTGGGTCGCATAAAGTATTTGACAGTGTAAATTGGGTTGTCAGGTCTTATTTTTTAGGTCGACTGCAATTCATATGAAATCCAAGTACCCTGGAGATGGCTGCCTGATTTCTCCATGAGATCCCACAGTGCAGGCAACAGCTCTGCCCATTCTGCCCTGTGTCTCACCAGTTTGCCTCAGCCAGAGGATGATGGCCATCCCTAGGGAGGCGATAACAGTTAACGCTCCACTACCACTTCTGCACTTGGCAGCGGTAGCTGCAGTTGCTGATACAGTTGCCCGTGAGCATCAGTTGTGCTGGCAAATTTGCAACGCTAGGAACTTGCTTGATGCCTCTAAGCTCATGTACCAAGGCCCATTCATCGTCCTCAAATGGAAATATTTTTCAGTTCAGTTGTTACCAACTGATTTTTCAGTTGCTACCAACCTGGACAAGGAACTGGAAGCAAGTGTGTTTGAGCGGGGAAGAAAAAAATTAAAAATCAGTGATGCGCGATATTAATAATCTGATGTTCATATTTTCAGAAAAGCAAGACAAACCCCCAACATTTATTGCAACACAAGCCATGGTTTATTTATCATTTTAAGACTTCATGTATAGTTTCCTAGGTAATCTGGCAAGAAGCCAGGTCCTTCTGAGTACCACTGAGTACTTTTTATTCCCAGATAACTGAGCTTGTTCAGACCTTGGAAGCATTTATTTAGCATTTTACACGTTCAGGTTCTTATTAATGACCATTTTAAATAGTTTTAAATTCTGTGATGTAAAGCTTTATAGCTTTTTCTTATCTGAACTGCAGTTTCTGTTTTTTCTAGAAATATGGAAAAGGACAGCCAGCCAGGGCTTGACAATCTTGCATAATGCATAAATATTTACATGCCAGCTTTCACCAGAATGCTGACACTTCTGATATGCTATCATTTCCATCAGGCACATAAATGAGGTGGTGAAGATAGAGCTTAGTCTTTCTTCTTTTTATGCACCTTCTCTGTCTTGCCATTTGAAGTACATGGTTGAACAAATGCCAGATTAGCCATTAACTAAACTTAGTGTACTGGCTAGACACCCGCTTATGTCCTGTTCTGTAAAACGCTGTCTGCCAGCTGAGAACACATTAAAAGAAGAGGATTTGCTTTACTCCAGACTAGCTGACAGTTGTACTTGAACATCAAGAAGGAAAAATCAGTGTTTTGCCTAAAACCAAACCAGATCCTTCTGTTCTATATTCTGTACTAAGACTGCAGCTTCCAAATGCGAAATGGGTAATTCTTCTTTTGACATGCAGACTTCAGGTTGGTTGTTTACATCACG
This sequence comes from Falco peregrinus, assembly GCF_023634155.1. Classification (NCBI taxonomy): domain Eukaryota; kingdom Metazoa; phylum Chordata; class Aves; order Falconiformes; family Falconidae; genus Falco; species Falco peregrinus. Next base: position 102,017,713 of record NC_073723.1, on the reverse strand, counting down.
CTGCCAGCATCCATGGGAACTGGTGACAGACTATGAAAACAATTGTGCAAATAGCAAGGGAACAAAGTGGGTTTAGTGCAGTTCTCAGTTTCACTGAGGCAGCAAAACAAAAGGGTTTTTTAATTTGAGATTATAATTAAGTGTGTTACTTTTGAGTTCATTTGTGATAATACAAATCTATTCAAAGTAACTTTCTGAGAGAGAAAATTTTCTAACTTGTAAAGCTTTCAGAACAAACTATTACATTTCCTTTAATTTTATGTAAGTTGTGAAATACAAAAGCGGCAGGTGGTAGTAATAGTATTGAAATAACACTGCAAGGTTGCGTTGGTTTATCCATTTCCATAAACACGTTTGTTCATCTCCCATATGAAGCCTTTGGGAGGTGGGGTAAGTATGAGAGTTATGAGATAAGAAGTTGTCCATTGCATGACCCCTACAAGGATTTCAGATGTTGTTGTGCCAGCCTGCTTCGCCATGGGGTGTATGATACTGGCTATTAAAGATTTTAGTGTATATAAAGAGTGGTGTAGAATTAATCTGGTGGTTTTTTTTTATTCCTCCTCCAGATTCATCATCCCCATCTCCCTCTCTCTTTCCGTGTTTATTTGTAAAAATCATTGGATGATAAATTTGTCTAACAGGCACTGATTTGGAGTTTTTTTGTAGATGTTGACACTCTTGGTTCTTTCACTAGCCATTTGCTTTCCATTATTACAGACATGTCCACTGATTAATGTAGTCCTGCTGCCACTCATTATTCCCCATTTCCTGGGCTGTAATGTGATGTGAGGTCATGTAGCTCCCCTAGGTGCTCTCTCTGTAGCTGGAGTGTATCATCAGTAGCAGAAAATTTGCACCTTTCATTTGCAGTTTTCATTATGGTGTATACATTTTGCCTTAGAGACCCAAGATTCACCTCAGTGAACAGAATAAAATGTTTATCTTCCCTATTGCTAAAGGCAAGTTGTTAAAGTGTGCATTGATTCAACATTAAAACAGGCTGACTGCTCGAAGAGATATTCCTTGATTAAAAAGGCTAGAACTTTTCATGAGGAAACATTTTGTACTACATCAATAAAGATTTCAAAATGGCATTTGGAAAGAATACATGCAGAACTTTTTATGTTCAAATTTTGCTACAAATGGTACAGCTGTAATTTAAGCCTTCTGGATTTTGAGTGCTGCCAAGCCAGCGGATAAGGTTTTTTCCTTGCGTGTTCTTCTTTCAGCTCCACTGATAGACACTGAATTTTTTTCATTGCCTGCGTGAGATAGGGAAACTTGCTCTGGTTGGTTCCTTGTGGCTCAGAATGAGAAGACAGATCTTCCCTCAGTTTCTTCGTTGGATGACTGTGAATTCCGAAGCTATGGCAGCAAGGTCTGACCTTTCCTTTAGCAGCCTGCATGGCCAGCCGTTGGAGGGCTTTGCTCGTCCCGAGCAAAGCCTGCCGGCGCGCTTCTGTTGTAAAACTAGTGTTGTACTGCATCGAAAACAGCTTCCTCTCTGTGTGCCTGTCTTGAAAAAATATAGCAATCCTAGAGCAGACAATTTCTTAGTTTGCTTAACTTTTAGGGCATTCTTCATTCATCATAGAAGAGTCCATTTTTTTGTATATTTTTGTATATTTTTGGAAAAAAAAGGTCTGTTTTTTTGCAGCCTCAGTAGGGCTTTTAAAATGCTTCTCATTGTCTACAAGGATGCTCAACAGACCGTACTGGATTGGAGGGTGTGAAGTTTAAGCAAATTTTACTGTACGCATGGAAAATATTACGGAAAAACTAGGCGTGATTGTCAGTGAAATAGATGTAGAAAAATATTGTTGACTTAGGTGCATCTCAGAGAAGTAAACATCTGATCAGATGTTTTCTTCTCTGCCATGGCCATGCTTCCAGTTAGCACACAATGAGACTGAGGAATGGCCTTTGAAAAGCTGTTTTTCTATGCTTCAAGTTACATGGTTTCCATTCCTTCCAGTTAGACTTCTGGGTGCTATGATCTTATGAAAAATTAGACTCTGTGGACTCAGGTGCTGCATTTGTTGTAAAAAAATTGAATAATTACCAGCAAAGCATCCAACTCATAAAATGGTTGGATCATTAAATGTTGTGGTGATAAAGAGTTTTTTGCCTTCAGGAACAACAGCACATTTACTATGTGGGAAGTGCAAGACTGATGAACCCTTAACCCATTTACTTGCTTTTTAAGAGCCTGAGTTTTGTAAATGATGTGGAAGGGAAGAGGGCTGCTGTCACTTAGCAACCCTATCTTGTTTGGGAACAAAATGTTTTGCTGTTGGAATCCGTGCAGTGCTGCTACAAAGCATTCCTGCCTGGTAGGAGCCAGGGCAGCTCTGTTCTGGAGAGGTTTGGTGCAATACAAGTTGAGTGTTCCTGACGCTGCATTTGTGAGATGTATTCATGCTGGTGTTTGTGACAACTGAGATTTTTGTTGTCTACCTCATTGTTTGTCTGTTGTGACCATTAGCCAAGTAAACATTTCCAAATGGCTTCAATAAAGCAAAATTATGTTTTATGTTAATGGCACAAAATAATTTCCGCCCGCCTTAAATGATGTGTGATACTGCACTTTTCAATATTCTAGTATCAGTCATGTAAAAACCTTCTGAGAGGTTACATTAGCATCCCTAGAGGAAAAGAAACCAAATGCTTCCATGTCGGAAGATTTCCTGACTTATTGCTTTTGAATGATGATGGCATTTGGTAATGTAGCTCTTAATGAATGATAGCGTGATGAGTGTAATTAGAATACATCTTTCTTTTTTAAACACTCTGTTTTTGCTGAGATTAAAAATACCATCAAGAAATCATACTTCTTGAATGCAAAATGAAATTCACTCTGTTCCTCATCAACCTGCTAGTGTGTCAGGAAGTTTCCAGAAGGCAAGCTGGGTCCATGTTTCCAGCATGAAGTTGGGAATGACTTCGGTTGTTCTACATAGAATCCTGGAATGGTTTGGGTTGGAAGGGACCTTTGAGACCATCTAGTCCCAACCCCCCTGCCATGGGCAGGGACACCTTCCACTAGACCTGGTTGCTCCAAGCCCCATCCAGCCTGGCCTTGAACATGCCTTTGGTTGAACATGCCTTTCCATATACATATACAAGTCTTTTGTCAGTAAGTCTTTTTATTGCTAGTCTGCGACAAGCGGAGAATTATGCTGACATTCATGGTTTGAAAACTGGCTATTTTAACCACTGTACATTCAACTGGGAAACTGCAAAAGCATCATCTTCATGTCAAATAGGCAGCCAGTAACACAAGAAAGAAGGTTACTTACTATTTTCTTGCAACCATACAAAAGGCCAAAATGACAAACCGTATTACGAGTAGTTCTGATGACAGGAGTAATGAGGATAATCCATCACAGTCACCAGGAAAGTCCCCTGTCCTAGAAGCTGCTAACTTGTCTGTGAAAATTACTTCAAGCAATAAGAATAAAATCACCTGATGCTTCTCCAGTCCTGAATTTATTGCTGTCAGGTTCAAGTGGTGCTGTTGGTTTTTGTGATGTGGACACAGGACTAAAGTAACACAGGAACACTTATTCTGTAGTTCATTACAGTATACGTGTTTAATTACCCTGGGCTACAACTGGCTGGGTGCTTCCAACATGAATTTTGGAAGTGCCCCTTGTGCTCTGTTACGATCCTGGAATCTCTCACATTGACATGTCGATATTGGCCTTTGATGCTCATGTCCATTCAGGTCTGTTACAAAGTGGTGACAGACCTGTCGCTCAGGGCTGGAGATAGAGCTGGTTCTTTGGATTTGAGACACCCTGAGCTTTTCCAGGATTCCCAAATGTAGTGTACCTGTACGACTTGCTGTGAGCCAGCATGCTGGCTGAAAGCTGAACTGACTTCTTGGGTGCAGAGGGGAGCAGCAGAGTCCCACCTCTGTCCTGGCTATCAGCCCATGCGTTCTACATTGGGAGCTCTTACCAGGGATATTCTGGCTATTTAAAAGATGAGTGACGAAAGGCTAAACACTAAGATGTGAAATGTCACTGCCTTTCCTGAAGTACACAAGATTATTGCTGACCTCTAGAGATGAGTCTGATAATTTCTGCAAGGACATGTAGGTCTGAATCAGCGCACACCTGTTTTGCTTTCCATACACCCATTCTGATTTATTCTGACTGAGAGAAGACAGCTTGCAGGAACTTTGGTGTATACATTTTGTACAGTTGTAGGTGGGGGGATGGCTGGAGTGTATCAAATTCAATGGAAAGGTTCCCATTGACTCCAGGGAGCTTTAAATTATGCCCTGACCCCACAAGCACTTTGATGTAGGCTTTAGCTCACTGGTTCAAGTTCACTGAAATCACTGGAACTGTTCAAGAAGGTGAAGTTAAGCATGTACAACATCTACAGGCTTTGGACCGTAAAAACCTCTGGTTTTCTCCTTTTTTCTGTTTTCCTCCCTGCATGTACATATACACATAGATGTTCTTCCCTCGACGTGAAAAACCTAACTTTTGCTGAGTATATGTGTTTCTCGGTGAAGAAGGTGTAGTTAAAATAGAGGATGCTAATTTATGCATAGCTAGTAGATCAATTAGATCTCAGCAGAAAGCATCACACTCTCTGTGTAAGGAGCAGTGTGTGATGTGCTGGGTGGTTTTGGTGTTCAGTCCCCTCCCTGCAGCGCAGCCCACAGGGTCTGCTGTGCCCCGTGAAACGTGCCGGCCGTTCCGCAGCCCATGGCCCCGCCAGTTGTCGGGACCGTCCACATTCCAGGTGCCTTTGGAAGGTCTTTTCCTCTGGATCAGTGTTGGGTTTAACTTGTTTAAAATGTCCATTCTAATGTAGTGCAGCTTGAAAACAGATTAAATGAAGAAGACATTTTGCTTTCCAATTATTAGGTGTAAACATGACTTTTTATTTTTGTCTGTAGTAATAGCTGTTGTTGTAATATGCTCAACTATCTTGAAATTTTCAGTTACTATAAAAAAAATTACACTTGCACTGACGGGGTTTGTTTTACTGATCTGGTTTTGTACTATTATTTTTCAGGCAATTTAGCTTGACTGGTCCACTTAAATTAGTTGAAATTTGAATGTTATTTCATGCCAGTTCCCTGTGAGCTTCCATTGAGTTTCTGGGTACGGTTCAGTAACACTGTGTTTATTTTCTGTGTTACTCAGCTTTAACTCTTAAAAAATTTGCATCCACAACCCATTTTAGACAGATAAGGGCTAATGAGTCTAGCTAGTAGCACCTTAAGAAATTACCGCCTCTCAAACATCCACTGTTTCTGTGCCAAAGACTGCTTCCACAGCAATGACACCAATAGAAGCATATGCATTATGATACATAGGTTTACACCACGGAGTAAAGTCTACATACCTTCTTCTGCAGTCCAAAATGAGCCACCCCACTAAAGCAGTTCAGGCAAGGGCAGATAGTTCCCTTCTGATCCTACCCACCATCAGGCAGTTGTTACAAAAAGCAGGAAAAAATAATATTTTGGATGGCTGCAAGAGTTAACTGAGAAAGCCTGGTTTGCTTTTCTTCTGCTCCTCCCCTCTCTTCATTTGGTGGTGTAATGTTGTGTCAAGCAGGTGTCATTAAGCAACAGCAAAACAGCTCGCTGTTAGTGAGGTGTCTGGTGCGTTTAATTTGTCTCACCCTCCCCTGTTTTTGGTCAGAATCCAGAGCTGCTAATTTCCTTAGATGACTGAAAACAAATTAGTAGGTGACATGCGTAAGACTAGCAGGCAACTTCTGAGAATTTATGGATTTTTGCTATCTTTGCATGCTGGAGGTTACCGAAGCTGTCTCAGGTTTGCTTTGGATGGTGCCGTCTTTGAAGGTGCCTGTAAAGACTTGGCTTGTTTAATTTTTATTTTAGTGGTAATAAGGCTGGTTTGATGTTACTAGATGAAAGTCAGTCAGGAAAACTTGAATAAAAACCAAATAGAGGCTACTAAAAAAATTACTTATGGAGCCATCTGGTCAGGTAACCATGTAATATTTCTAGTTATTTGTCATTCTATGGATTATTACAACACAGTCACTTGTCCTTTTTGAAGCTGTGTCAATGCAGTATTGTGCACTGGCGTAATAAAGTTGTCTTATCTTGCTACTTAAATATCAAAACAAAAGCGAGGTGTTTCATCAGGAGGCTTCAGTTATTGACATTGCTGGTGTTGAAGGCTTTTACTGGTGTTGAAGGTGATGAGAGAATTCTTTTGAAACGTTAGTATTAGTGAGGGAGACATACAGGTCTGTAGCATATAGCTGCACATAAAGGAGCTGCTAATGATAGTAAGATTGCAAATACTTTTGATACAGAGAGAAACTGTTGCTCTCAGCTTGTTTGCATTAGATTTAGAGTCTGATGAGCTTGTGTGGGAGGCATACATCCTGTCACTCCCGTGGGCTTTTTTTTTTTCTCTTTATTTTCATTCAGACCTTAGCACAAGTATACAAGTCATCTTGGCAGGGGGGGCATTGGTCCACTGAATAGTCAGGTGGATCTTCAAAGGGAAACTGGAAGACAAATGACAAAGCTTAGAGAGCATGTGCATCGGTCTTCCAGGTTGTCATGAAAGGATGCTGCTAGCAGCTATAACTACAGTGAGTTTTGCTTACTCCTCTCCAATGTGGGACAAGATCCTTTTCCTCCTGTCTGCTGGTCTGCCTCTGTGTAGGAAAAATTAATTGCTAAATGTCAAACAAATCCTAATTGTGCCACCTTACACAGGGGTCTTTGGGAAGGGGGATGATGTTATGGAAGTGACCAGTAGGTCTACCTCATCTTTCTTGCTGCTTTTCTGTGGATGCAAAGGCAGCTGCACAGCAGGACCAACTGGCATGGCATGGCTGGTCCATAGGTAAAATGCTTCTTGGGGAACAGTTTGTGGGTTGGTGATGTATGGTATTTTGTTGGGACAGGATTTTATAGACAAGTACATACTAAATGTTAGAATGTCGGAGAACCTGGAACTGCTGCAACAGTATAGCTGTTGCTGTATTAATTACATCTAGCTCATTCCGGTTGTTTTGGGTATGGTCAAATGAATTAACCCAGTGTAATACATTCAAATCTCACCAACATATTTTTAATGTAGAATAAAAGTGCATTATGGGGTATTAGTACAAGAGGAGTGTTTTCTGTCTGTGTAGACAAACCTCAAATTGGCATACTTACTGCCCAGTGATGATGTAATTGTGATTTTGATGTCTGTCACGTTTCAGAATTGCGTGGAGCATTCTGATTAAAAATGCCTCATAATGCTGCTGCTTTTCCTTTCACCAGAGGCCAGCAGAAACCGTAGATGAAGAAGAAAATGCAGAAGAGGAAAACGACAGGGGAGAGGAGGCATATAAAGGAGAGGAAGAATATCCAGTAGTGAATGGAAAGGAAAGTGGGGAAACTGTTACAGGAAGAAGTGAAGTAGAAAACAAGAAGAAACTGAATGAGAGTTATGAAGATGAAGCAGAAGAAACAGAGAATGTTGATGAAGCAGAGGAAGAAGAACTTATCCATTTAAATGGCAAGAAAAACGAAGAAAATGGTGAGGGAATGGAGCACCTCAACTACCAAGGTGATCTTCAGCCTGAAGCAGAAATAAAAGAAGAGGATTCTAACAGTCGGAAACAGGTGAGTGTTCATTCTTTCAGTTTGTTGTTCTTAAGCTATAGTTCCTCATTCATCTCAGCCTTACGCTTCTCAGCTAGTCCCTAAGTAGCTCACTCCTGATAAGGTCCTGAGAGCATTTACAAGAACGTCAGTTTGTGGAAAAGCTGTTTTCCATCTGTACAGATCAGTTAGATCAGTAATTACACTATGCCCTCCAACTGAGAAAGCAGCTGTTTCTCGCTATTTGATGGATCTGCATTTCCTGCTTTCCTGAGTATCATAGAATCATGGGATGGTTTGCGTTGGAAGGGACCTTAAAGATCATCTATTTATGAACCCCCTGCCCTGGGCAGGACACCTTCCACCAGACCAGCCTGCTCCAAGCCCCATCCCACCTGGCCTGGGACACTGCCAGGGTTGGGGCATCCACAGCTGCTCTGGGCAGCCTGTGCAGGTGCCTCACCACCCTGTAGTAAAGAATTCCTTCCTTGTGTCTAATCTAAACCTGCCCTCTTTCAGTTTGAAGTCTTTCTCCCTTGTCCTATCACTACAGGCCCTTGCAAAAGGTCCCTCTCCGGCTTTCATTTCATTATGCTGAATTTCATTTCCGTATGCTGAATTTTGAAAAAAAAATAAAATACAAAAAATTCTTGCAATTTCCAGAAAAGCATAATCATTGTATATTTTTGCATTACCTTGTCCTTTAGGACAAAGCAAAAGGGTGTGCTCATGAAACCACAGTGCCTCACTATTTTGATGCGTTGACTTTCATGGAAGTTGCATTTCACAAAGGGCTCTTGCCATGGCTTTGTGGGACTTTCATCTCCTTTTCTTAGAAATTGGAAAAGACAGTGGAAATGGATAAGATCCCCAAAGCACGGTGCTTAAATTAACCAGTTTAAAAGCAAATATCCTATTAATTTAGGAGACATGGTAACATGCTGTTAGCTTAGTTGGAGGCATGCAGGCCAGAAAGATAAAGGGGACTATGCTGACTGTTCAGGTGAACTGACCAGAGAACAGAATGTGGGAAACAAAATGTTTGTTTAATGGGGAGAATCCAGATCTCGGAAGAGTGGGGCTCTTAAGCGTCAGAGGTAGGACACCTTGCTGCGTGTTCCCTGCCTGCAGGCTGCTGGAGAACAGTCTCTGTTCTGTTTCCACTGATGCTGGGAATGGTTTCTTGCATCTTACAACTTGGCTTTCTCCTCTTTCTGTATGACACACGAGAACATTTTTTCAGTTAAGAGAGCTGAGTAATGTGACGTTTTCTTGGGCCCTGAATTTATTCTATGCTGGATATATTGATTTTTAAAATTTATTTTTAGAAAAGCTGAAGTTATTTATGGAAGTGGAGAAAGTGAGTGAGCGTTCACTTTAAATGAATGTGGGTTGTGGGTGGGTGGATGTTTGATGAAAGAACTGGGGGGAACCTCTGATCTGTGTACTTTGTCCTCTGGAAGGTATATAAGTATAAGGTAAATAACAATGTTAATGTGATCACTCACAGAAAACATTTTTTCATGTGAAGAATACCTTGTGGAAGTTTTAGTATGAAGTGCTAACATTGTATTGAATTGAAGTGAAATCTTTGTTACCCAAACCAGTCAACAGTACCTGTCCTTTTTCTCTAGGTGGATTCCCGTCCTGAAAAAACATCCACAAATCCAAGGGTGACTATCACCAGCCCACAGGAAAGTGAAAAAAATGATCAGAGTAGTGACTATGCTGCAGTCGCATAGATAGAACAAATGTAGTGAGCAGAAAATGAAAGATTATAATACTTTAAATATAAAGCGTGTTATTTTTTGTGATTGATAATTTACAATGGGAAGGTAGGTTCAGTACCCACATACTGAGTCTTGAGATGATAATGGCATATGGACTGATATAGAAAAGAAACATTAATAGTTTTCAGAGGAACAGAGAATTATTTTTACAAGGTAAGATTTTACAAAGTAATATTTTCCAGTAGAATTTGAGGGGGGAAATACAAGAGTACTGTATAATAGCACTAGAAATGAACGAGCTATTCTGTGGTATAAGGTGGTTAGCAGAATAACCACAAAAATTACATTATTCCAGAAAAAGGTAAAAAAACCCCACCCAAATTCAATGTCAGAACTTCTTTGCAGCTTTGTTCAGAAAAGAAAAAATGTTTTACTTTTAATGAGGATATATGCAATTTTTCCTTTAATATTCCACATGATATATATGATTTCCAGACATAACATTAAGATATAATTAAAATATGTTCCTCACTTAATGGACTTATGCCCACAAAAAATGGTGCACTATAATGAGGTGTCACTCTTAATGTTACTAAATAGTGGATTTTCAATATATTAATTAGAATGGTTAGTTTGTGCATTCACAAGTAGCACTTACCGGGCACTATGAAGGTGTGTAGGCAGCCTGCAATCCTGCAGCTTGGTCCCATTTCCAGCAGGGAGCTGTGCTGATTGTCCTGCACCGATTCCCCAAGCAGTGGATTGTTATCAGAGTGGAGAAAAGATAATGGAAGATTATGCAGCAGATGAGTTTCAAAAGTTGACTTTGGATAGATTTGTGGTTCAGTCTATGTGAAATCTAATTTATTAATGAAAAAAAGTGAATAGGCCTAGATTCAGACTGAAATTGCCATGAAACCATTGCTGTCAATGGAGCCATTTTAATAAGAAACACATTAGGATGCGCCTACCAGTTTTCTGTAAAAGTCAGCAACAAATGCTGCATTTATGAACCCTTTGCGTAGCTGTAATGGCTGGAAGTGTCACCATCTCTTTGAGCAAGCTGGCTCCTAGTAGGCTGTGCATTGGTATATAAGGCATTGATCCACAGTGTTAGTTCTCTTAATGACACCAACTCCATTGTTATATATCCCTGTTAGTAAAGCGAATAATTTGTTGTTCATAGTAATACATCTCTGAGCATCATGTCTTTAATTATACAAAAGAAATAGTGTGTTTCTTTATCATTAATGCTGGAAAGTTATTACTATGAGAAACTAAATGTCATTTTCATTGATTTCATGCCATTAAGACAAAAATTACATTTATGAACAAATTGAACTTGAAAGACTGTTTGAGGAATGTGAAGAACCACTTGTCATAACTGAAACTCATGCAAACATCTTCACTTTTTCTACTATTAAATACATTTTCCAATGGAGTAGCAATACATAGAGATCCTTCAGCGTGTTTCTGAGCATTGGCAATGTAAGTATAAACCCCAGAATGTTAAAAGCTGTATGAACAGGATTAGAACAGTTTGCCCTGCAGCATCTCTGAATTGTCTGAGTTGTGTCCTCTGTGGGACTGTCTGACAAAGAGCTGAGGGATTATTACATTTGTGATCTGTTCAAAATAAGCTCCTAACTTAGCCAAGCTCTTTAGCAAGTATGTGTGCTTCCTTTATTTGATACAGCAATTAAGCCTATGCTCAAATATCTTTGTTTTAAGCCCATGCTCAAATATCTTTGATTTCACTGAGATTTAAGAAAATATTTAAAGTTAAGCAGAAGTAAAAAAAAAGCCAACCAGCCCTCCACCCCAGCCCACAAAAACCCCCACAGCAGAATGAATAAAATAACTACGTGCTGGTGAGGAAGACCAGCACACAGAAATCCTCTAGGTACTTTTAGAGTTAATCCTGCACTGGAATAATACCTGCAGCAGCATCAAAAGCCCTCAAACAATGCTTAACCAGCCAGAGGAGGCAGCTCTGTCTCCTGGGGCACTCAGGGGAATTTACCTGCAGACCCCGCTGTGCAAAGCTGGCCAAGGGAAATGCTAAGGCTGCGTCTCTGCTCCCCCAAAGCTGGGTAGCTCGTACACTCACCGGTAAGGGTGGGTTTAAACACCTTGCTGGATCAAAACAAATTATGCTAATCTGGCGTCGACATTACTGGGAGTGGGCTCTTCACTGAAAGGTGATAGAGTACCAAAGAGAGGGCTCTGCCTGCCGGCATCTTAGTGCAGATTAAGACTGAACAACCTCTGAGATGTCCTTCGTCCTCAAAAGTGTGAGGTTGAATCGACATCCAAAAATATCTGATGGAGATAGTTAATGTGGAGAACCTCTGCCTCAAAACATTGTACCTAGAAATGAAATTTAGAAGAAAATGAAGGATTTGTGCCGTGATACTTTTCTCCTTTTGGTTTCTATTTATATAGCTTCTGTCCACCAACGGTTTCTGTTGTTTCTTCCCTTTTCCCCAAACGTTCGGTGTCTTCCATGCTTAAAAGACTTACAGGTATCAATAAGAGTACTTTAAAAGTTTAAACTAAATTCTAGGGAAGTTTAATATGATCATTTTCTTTCATGGGAACATGAAACCCGTCTGAGTGCTATTCAGTTTTTAAAATGCTCTGTTTTCTTGTAAGAAAGACAGGATATGTTTCTTCAGAATGGCAAATCAACCTTTTTTGGAAACAGAGATATAACCATTTTATCATTCACCTTACAACATGGACAGCATGGCTTTTGTATCAGGTTCTTTTATATAGAGAAATTAGTTTATGCGTAACAAGTAATTCTGATGTTAAAGTAGAAATTAAACAAGAAACATACAGGTGGTCTCACTAATAGTTTTTCTGTCTGGGTTTGCTGTGTGTGATGGCTTAACTCTGTTTTATATGAGAAATACATTATTTCCTTAAGCTTATGTAATGTTATTTTATTAAGCTTATACGCAACAGTTCTGAGGCTTTTATTAAGACTTGTTTGCTTGTTTTGGTTTTGTTTTTAAAAACAATTTGCTATTAAAGTAAACTATCATACAGGTATCCCTGTGTTTTGTCTCTTATCAAGGCCTGTTTGATGTTAAGTCTATTTTTGGGTGACTGGCTTTATAAACCTGGTGATTTTGCAGCTGATAGGTTTCTCCCATAACTAGGACTTAAAAAAAAAAATTGTATTTTTTTCCTCTGACAATTTAGCTGTTACATAGTTATAAACCATAAGAATAACAACACAGTTAAACTGGCCACTGGTTTTCACTGTCATCATTCAGGTTAGGGCTGGGTTATCGGTGTGCATGTACTGTTCAACTGATACTCAGCAAACAACGTGAGTTTTATCTGTTCACTTGCAATACTTGAGAAAACTCCCCAAACTTCTAGATGTCTCCCTGCTGAAATTCCTTATTTCAGCAAAGCATTAAAGCATATGCTTAAATCCCATAGGACTGCAGTTTTCATTAAATTTTGTCTAATGCTTTGATGCTTGGACATATCAGAGCCAAAATAAAGTTAGTTTCCAGAAATAAATGGGTGAAAATAAGGTAAATATAATCCCTGCTCCCTCCCATCTAAAGTAAAGCAAAATAAACCTGCTTGCAGAAGAAAATCATAGGAAGTATTCCGATTACTTGAAAATACAGGGAAAGGATTGTTGCTTGGATATTTTGACTGATTATCCCAAAGGTACATTAAATAACCATAAGACATTAAATATGAGTGCAAAATGAAGTATCTTGAGGAAGGGGGAATTTGTTAAGTAGAAGCAGTCAGAATGATTTAATGGGATGCAGCTCAAGGATGTGTTGTTTTGGGTGGCTGATAGCCTTCCATCTAAGTTTTAAACAAAAGAAGAGCTTTTGACGTGGCGATAGACAGTAAAGCCATCTGCTGTCTTTATGTTATTGTGCATGTGCATATTTGTGGTGTTAACGTACGGGCACGTGTGTGAGCGCTGTAACTGAATGCCTTTGCTGTGTGTTCACACATACTGCATATGTAAATAATGTGCATTTATAATAATGTTAGTGATGGTAAAAGATAGTATTGATTGTAGCTGAAATTTGCTATAATTATATAAGAAAATAGAGCTAAATCTAGTAATAACTAACCCCATAAAAACAGTGACGCATCTTTTTAAGTTACGTGTGTACTTTGGTGCTTCGCTGGGCCAAGCCCAGAACGCTTGAAGCCCCAAGGTAAAATGGAAATAGCAGCTTCAAACCGATGGGGAGCTACACGGGTCACAGGGGTGCGGACAGGATTTGGAAAATTCAAGAAAGTACAAGTCTTTCCTGCAACATGTGACACCAAAACTTTCAAAGGCCTTTAGTACTGGCTACAGTGCAGGGAACATCAGATATAAGCAGGGGCGTGTTTTGAAAAAGTAGGCAGGCTTCCAACAACCTGTGTGGCTGCTAGGAATGCCTTTAAACGTTGATATTTTTTCTGCAGTCACCTACAGCTGTGATGATACTTAGCGCTAATATTTGTGATTTTATAAATGAATCCCTAATTCAGTGGTGCTTTTCCTTGTCCTTCCACTGTCCTCAGTGGGACCAAAATGTAATTCAAAATATGAGTTCTATTAGTTGAGACATCTACTCTCTAATCTAAAAATGTTTCAAAAATCTCATTTGGTATAAACTAGAAGGAATCTAATGCTCTATAAAATGATTCACGGTTCTGTGTGTCAAGAACATGTAGATTGATAATTATGGTTAATTGATTTTCAAAGGCACGGGGTTCATGCCTACTGTTTATACTGTGGACTCTCTGATCAGCATCCATGCGTTTCAGTGTAAACTCAGGCTCAGGTCTCTCTTCTGTAAGAACTGTTTGCCCCGACCCCAGCCCTCGTGCTGGCACCCACACGTGGGTGCAGCAGGTAAAGTCAAGCTCCTAATCCATGCTCCCTCTGTAGAATCATTTTGGAAGGCATTTGCTTTTTCCATACTCTAAAATAAAACATGAAAAACTTTTGTCCAAGGCTAAATCCCAATCCTGAGCACCCAAGTTACAGCCTCAACACTGGTGACTTCCAGGAGAGGGGTCCTGCCCTGCTCCAGGCTTCCAGGTGTGCAAGGAAGCTCCAGCCAGGTCCCCAAACCACCGCGCTCGGCACGTTTGGCCTTGGCGTTGTACCGGCTCCGGTCCTTAGGGTCTTCAGGTTGGGACTGGTGAAAAACTGCCCTCCAGAGGGTGGTACCACGGATCTGAGGTCCCGGCTGAGTCACCCTTAGTGAAAGGCAGCTTAAGAATGAGCCTGAAATGGGATGATGTGGAAGGATAATGTCCATTTGGCATCCGCTTCAAAATCCTCCCCCTTCCTCCCCTTCTCCTCCTCGGGAGCTGACTTTCACAGGTGGGAGGGACGTTGGCTGGCACTTGCAGAAGGCAGTAATAGCACGCCATGAAGCATTAACATAGTACCAAAGCACTGCTGACCCTGTAACAACTCCCGTGGCGTGAGATGAGTGGTGGGCTGTGTCCTCCCTCTTCAGCACCCCCAGACTTCCCCGTCTGGTCAGAGGAGAAGAAAAGGAATGCGGTGAGTTATTCTGTAGCTGCCCTTGCCACAAGGTTAAGCATTTTTTATTTTTTTTTTAAACAACCATGAAATGAACTATAGCTTGCAGAGGTGGTATGTAGATTGAGCCCCGTACCACGAAGTGGCGGATGCTTTCGGTAACATCAGGCAGGTGTCTGTGCGGAGCCGTGTGCTCTTCTGCACTGTGGTGCCTGGGGCTGGGCCTTGTCCTCTCCTTCCCCCTGTCCCCAGAGGAACGGCGGGTGCGTGCGGGCTCCTGCGGGCCGCAGGGGAGAGTTTGGCACAGAAGGGGAGGAAAGTGGATAAAGGGAAACGTGCTGACACACCGAGGAGGGCCCCAGCACCACCAGCACAAACTTTTCTACAGCCACTGCCTTGGCCTTCGGCTGTCGGGGCTGTGGTGGCAGGAGAGGCATCCCTGGCTGCGCGCAGGGCGCTCAGCACTGGCATTACAGGTAACCTGGTGCTTGCGTGGACAGCTGGCAATCAGAGCAGCTTTTGCCTGGAAAACTAAACTGCTCCAAGCCTTACCATTTGGAGGAAAAAAATCACATTTTCCCCGTAGTGGGAGACTGTGTGGAGATGTTGAACAGAAGGTTTATAAGAGGAGTCTAAGGGCAACTACAGTTCCTAAGACTCGCTGCATTGCTTTCCAGCCCTGCCAGTTTAGGGCATTCCTTCCCTCTTCTTTCTCATCCTAGCTGTATCAGAAATGAACAAAAACCAGTCTGGATTTCAGCTTTCAAATGCACAAACATTCAAGTTTCCTCCTCCTTCAAAAACTGTTCAACTCTGCCCAAGGAAAAAGCATTGCTAGGAGCGCATATTGCAAATCCGATGCATCGTCTGATAGGAAAGATCCTGTCAAGATGCTGGAAAAACCCAAGATTATATAATTTATTTTTAAGCAATTTTTTTTTTTTAAAGAGATCATTAAAGAAATTAGTCATTAAGAAAACTGCTCCTGACCCCTTTTCTCCTGTAGCTGAGCAGGACCTGCTGGCACTGTGACTGCATACTGGTGACCAACCCAGCTGCTTCCCAGGTGGATGGGATGCGGAGACTCCGGCTCCCGGGGCCAGGGGGTCAGGTTTGGCTCTGGCAGTGTGGCCAGTACCACTGGCTGCAGCCCACCCAGCTTCTCCCCCTTCCCTTCAGGGAGAAGCAGCCTCCTGCACCCTGCAGAGCTCAGCCACAGCCCCCACACAGCTGCACCAGCTGGTTGTGCCCCTTACCCCCACCTCGGTCACCTCCCCCGCGCAGCTGAACTGTGTGAGTGATGCTCAGCACCCCCTTTGTCACAGCTGCAGCCTGGGAACAGGCTGGTGGGAGTGTGGGGCTCCTGCTTGAGGGGCTATGCACAGCCAGCTCTGGCAGGGGAAGTACCCCAGCCTTCAGCTGAAACAGTTTCATGGAAGAACCAGCTGCATGTCATAAAAGCAATGATCTGGGAACCGGGAGACCCCGAAGTCAGTGTTAGAGGTAGAAGGGAACAACTATTTAATTAGCGAGTGCTTGGGGGGTGGGTGCTGCGCCTTTGCACTTGGATGGGTGATTAGATGCTCCTGCTTTTCAGGGAAGAAAATACCTTCAGACCTCAGTGACATGTAGATCTTTTGGCTTGTCTTGGTTGGGAAAGCCTTCTGGTTTGACTAGAGATTTGAGTGGTTGGAACCCCTCTGCCTCGGTGATGAAGCAGTGGTGTCAGAGGTGAGTAGCTGTGCTGCTGCTGCGTGTCACACACCTGGCTTGGTGTCCTCATGCAGACGCTGCCCTTGTTTCCTCTGCTGCCATGGGTCACAGTTTCACTGCTGCACATCATCTCTGCAGCCTCCTGTTTCCCTGCTGCATTTGCCTCTTCCAGTTTGCTTGTGGGAAAAGACATTTCTAGAAAGAATGCCTGTGCTCTGTGTTATTTCCCCCTTGGAAGTCGTTGGTGCAAGGCTGGGGTCCTCAGAGGAGGCCTGGGCGTTACACCTTCCCCTGCCACTCTCACTGCTCCCACTGCTGCCTCAGGGCTAGCACCAAGCAGGAATTAACTCGGTAAGCTGAAGGCTAAGATTTTAAATCCACTGTCTAAAAGCAGTCTCCTTCTGCAGAGGGGAGGATGAAGGCTCTTCCTCCTTTTCATGCAACACAAGGCCTAGGTCAAGATGACCAAAGGGTGCATCTTGCGCAGCTCTCTGACTGCCTGTGCCTGTGGTTTATCCTGGGATGAGGAAGGTGGGGCCACCAAACCTCCTGGGTTCTTCTGGCTGGGGATCTCACCCTCAGGCACAGTGATGCTTACAGATGGCCCGTCTGTGTGACAGCGGGCAGCCGTCTGCTGCGGCGGCATCGTGCCCGCTGCGGGGATTAGAGCCTTTCCCTGGCAGAGCCTTCTCAAGTGCAAGTTCCTGTGGGCCAACTGAAACAGAGGGGTTTTGCATAAAAGGAGCAGTTTTGGTTTGGTGGTTTTTTTCTTTTTTGGAGGGAGGGGTGCATAACTCATCCCAAAGACCTTGACACTGGTGTCGGGCTTGCTTTATTTACTAACACCTGCCTGCTGCAGCTCCGCAGGGAGAGCCATGCTGCGGAGGGCCCTTGGGCTTTGCGGCAGGGGGTGGGCAGGAGCCTGGCTGGTGCACAAGGGGAGGTTGCAGTGTGCTGGCTGACCCGGCAGTGTTTGTCCCTGCTCACAAGTACCTGCTTCTCTGGAAGCCTGTTGCTTCCACCAGTGAGTGAAAAGGAGCTGAAAGGAGCGATGCACGTGTTGGGTGCTCAGCAGCCTGTGTATCTCTGGGTACCCTGCTCCAGCCACCCGCAGCTCGTTTCCCCAGTGCTCCCAGCAGCTCTGCCCCCTTCACAGCTTGCCCCTGCTTACAAGCAACGGGCATATATATAGCATAAATATTTTTATATTTGTTACATAAATATATATATTTACATAATATATATTATAATATTTTTATATAGAGCAAATATAGTATAAAAATGCTACATTAATTCCCCTGCATGTGGGGTGTGGGTTGCAGTCTGACACCTCTGCTATGCGCTTTGCTGCACGTGTGCCTGAGCTCGGGTGTGCCACAAGCAGGAGACACGGCCAGTGGCCTCCCAGCGGAGCAGGGCTGGGGGACCTTTGGTACCCACTTTGGGGTTCTTCTACAGCCACATCTGGGTGCTCCCCAGCTGGGTGTTTCAGAGGTGAGGATTCGGTGGACTGGTCTACGCCACTCTTGCGGAGTGGTTTGGGAAGTGCCTCCTGCACGCCTGCCTGCTGGAGGCTGCTGGCAACCCCTGGGACAGGAGCTGGCAGTGTGCTGGGGAGGGGGCAGAGCCTTCCCAACAGGGATGCTGTGGGTGCGTCTGCAGAGAGAAAATAACCTGGCTGTCTGCTCTGGAGCCACTTCTGAGCTGAGCCCTTTGGCTTGGGCCGTTGGTTCAGGCAGGTGAGCTTCTGCGTGATGTGAAGGACGCTTTCATGACCTACCTGGGGTAAGCGTGTGTGGCACCCAGAGAAAGAGCAGCTTGGGTTAGAGGGCAGTGCTGGGCAACCCCTGCTGGTGGAGGGACGTGGCAGGGCAGAGGACCCTCAGAATGTTCCAGGTCAGGGCAAAGATTCGACGCCAGCTTGTGTAGACATATGGTTAAATGCAAAACACGTTTAAAGCAACTGCCTCAACCTATTGCTTTCCACAGTTGCCTGGGGGCCAGCTCAGGCCAGCTGCAGTCTGTTCTCTTGGGATTTTGAGCTGGTTACATGCAATTGTTGCCAAAATATCGGTCAGAGAAACTTCCTAAGACTTGTGAAATTTAGAAGGCAGGCAGCTTTTATTATGGAGCTGGGAGCACGGGGGATATCTCCTCTTAATGTGTACACCTTGTCCTTGAATACATATCCCTTATATTCTGTATAATCATACATATGCATTGCATTTCCCCCAAATCCCACACATATTCCATTCTCTTCCTGGAATTCATTTACATGAGTCCCTCCTCCTTTTGTACATGCATCATTTCTTCTGAATTGAGTCGAAGGGCTGCCTTTGTGACCACCGACCCAAATTAATTTCTAAATACTTCATGACCTGGTCATCTTAGTCCTTTTTATAATGTTTTCTTGGCAAAACCTGCTAGGTTTCCATGAGGTTCAATCACTTCTTTCCTTTCATCCTAGAAGCTCCTTTCAAGTTAGATCATAAATCTTGTCCATACAATACCAGGTTTTCTCGATCACAATCTTAATAATTATACTAATGCAAGGACTTCTCAATTACAATCTAATAATTATGCTAAGGTTATACATTAAACTTCTGGTATCTATCACAGTCATCTCTCAATGGGTGTTTGTCCCAAGGGCCCCAGCTCCTACCACAGCCCAAGTCACAAGTCCCCCAGGAGATGGTGGTGTCTGATGCTGGGAAATCAGAGACCTCCGCTCGGGGCATGTGGAGGAAGTTCATGGGTTTGAAAAATGCTGGAGCTGCCCCTGCCCTCAAAGCTGAGCTATGGCAGAGAGCTAAAAGAAGCTGGCACTGGCTCCTGTGGCTGTCCTGGGTCTCAGTGGTGGCCCCTGCTTTGCCGCGGTGGGGTGCCTGGCCCATCAGCTTGGTCCCCGCGGTGTTGCAAGGGCAGGCGCTGGTGAGCCCCCCTGGCTGTGGCTGCAGCGAGCCCGGGAGCCGGCCAGCCTGGGGGTGGCGAGGAGCAGGGGGCTCGGGTGCACGCTCCTCGGAGGCAGTGGCAGTGCTCGGCAGCCTTCGGAGTGAGGGGGTTTGTCTTGGCACACACTCGCTCCAGTTTCAAGAGAAATGCCTCTGCAAGGGGTCAGCTGAGAGCTGAACCCAGCCTGAGCAACAGCTATCGGAAAATATTTCATCATCGTAGTATAATATAGGAAAAAATGCATCCTCTCACTGGAGACAATGCACTGGACCAACAATAAGGTCCTTGTGCTTGTCTAGCCATCTCTGGTGGACAGAATACTGATGCTAAAAGTTGATTTCTGTTGGTTTGTTGTTTTTTTTTAAATGTCTGCTTCCATAAAGATTTTAGCCACTATTTGTGTTGTTCTGGCCACAGGTTTTAGACCCACAGCCAGTTTTTCTGTACTTTCAATTTCCACTGACCGTCTCTTCTAACGTTCAATGACAGATGGCCAGTACTGATGCTTGAAATGCTGCGTTTCACCCTGGGGATTCCTTCCCACTCACCTTCTCACCTCATCCATCCCCCTCCTGCCTGTGCTGCAGTCCTCCCTCCCTGGGTGGGAGGCATATTTTGCATCCCTCGAGGCGCCTCGGGCAGGGGTCCCTCTTGCCTCCCTCATCCCTGCTGCCCTCCCGAAAATAGGCACGGAGGCTTGGGAAGGAAATGTCAGGGCTCCACGTTCCTGAAGGAGACGGGGAGAGAAAGGGCAGCAGGTGCTCAAGTCATTAGGTAGAGCAGGCACAGGGAAATGAGGATATTCCAGAAAGTTCTCTCACAGATGCATCCTCTCAGCCTCAGCCTGGGGGTGCCTTTGTGAGCAGTGTTTAAAAATGATCTATTTGCAAAAGCCCATGAATGGCAAGTTGTGGAATAAGTGGGCTTTTGAAAAACAGCTGCAAATGATTAGACAAAACAATAAAAGAAGTTACTTGATGCTGTCTCTTCCGTCGGCAGGGCTGTTAGAAGTATTTGCCTGACCTACCGTTAATCCACAGAGATTATTTTCATACCAATCCCTCCGTAAATTATCCGACAGCAGAACTGAGCTTTGCCCCGCTCCACGTACACAGGCGAAGTGACGCAGGAGAGGTGCCCAGTGTGATCCCCCACGCGACCAGATAAGAGCTGAAAAAAAATCGGGGTGTGGATGGATTGTTTGCCCAGAGATGAGATGGCTCCAGAAGGAAATAGATATTGGAAATAGGAGGAGACTACAGGGGTCTCCCCATTTGCAACGATGTTCCTCAGGGGCAAAGTGTGCCATGGGGGTGACCTGGCCGAACTGAGCTGTTGTTTCTGTAGGAGGTGTGTGGGCATTAGCCCCCAGCGCCGGCTGGAAGGGAATGCTCCCTAGGGATGCTGCTCTCTCCGCTGTGGGAGCGGCAGGATGAGGAGGGAGCAAGGCTGTGCCCCCAAAGGCTGCTCGGGGAGCATCACGCTGTCTCGCTGCGCTGACGTGTGGAGCTGAGGGCAGCCTGCTGCGTGATGGCAGGGGGATGGTCAGCATGGAGGGAGCCGAAGCGCTAATTCCTTTATTTAACCAAAATTTTTCTATTAGCCCTTCGATGGAAAGCTGCTGGTAAAGTGCCTCCAACGAAGGTCCTTGCAGTCTTTTGCTGTCTCCCTTGGATTTCACGCCCTCGAGGGCTAACAGCCTCCCCGGTGCGCAGGTTCTGCTGCTGCTCCCCCCACCCAAGCCCCTCTCTGCTGGTCGCTGCTGGGGGTGCCGCAGTGCCTCCCCTCTGCTGTCACCACTCTCATGGAGGGCGGTTTGCTTGTGCTTGCACATGATTTAAAAAAAAATAATCTTGTACTTGGAAGCGGCAGGCTGGGGCTGTAGTAGAGGCTGGAATTAAATCTGCCTACAGGCAGCCCGGGAGGAGGGGACGTTTCCGTGTCTCTGCCTTTGCTTGCGGTTCCCTGTGCACTGGGGACAAATGGGGAATGAAGGGCTCAAGGCAGCCGGGAGCGGGGAGGAGAGAACAGATGCTGAAGAGAAAAGCATTTTCTGCGCAGTGCGGTAGGGGAAGCAGACCTAAGCTTCAGGAGAACATGTATTAATGAAAATGAAGTCAGTGATTACTACTCAGACTGAAAAATGTGACTTCTTTCACCACAACTGCAGAGAAAACGGTGTTGGGCTAAGAGGGGTTGTATTGTAATTTTAAGCCAAATGAGGCTAGGAGAGGAACAAGAAATCAGGTACCGTGGAGAAACTGAAAGAAGCTTCTTCACCTAGGAGGACAGAGGGTTGGAAAAAGAAGAGCTCGGCTGCTTAAGCCATATTTTATTTGCATTAGGGTGTCCATTAAAGTGCCCTTTGGAAAGGCGATGGCAGCCAGTGCTGGGAGGGGAAGCCCCAGGCAGTGCCGCTGTGGAGCCTGTGCTGCAATTTGGTGAAGATGGGAAAAGGGAAAATGATATATGGTGGGCAAACAGTATGTGCAGGGACAGAGCACCCCCAGCCTCACTGGGAAGTTCCCTAGGAGCTTGGCTGCCCCTCACTGCTCCCCAGCTGGAGGCCATACCCTAGGCGTTTTCCATGAAGGCAGCAAAAAACCCATCTCTGCTGCTGCTGCTTCAGTTCCTGCACCGAAGGACAGAGGTGTTAAAACATTACAAGGAGATGGATCTTGAGAATGTTTCTGGCATGTCATAACCTTTCCAGTATGTGGCTTCTTAATAGTAACAGAGTAATTTTCTGCTTAGTATTTCTACAAAAGCCCTGTGTGGCACTGATTCTCTGCTGTGAAGGATTGCAGCCTCCGGAGGTCTCAATTCTGGAAAAGCTCTAAGCAACTGCAACACGGGTTTAATGAGATGAAATGTGTGTGGCAACGCTAGCCGTGACAGCGTTACCGGCTTTGCTGCTGCTGATAAATCCCAAATGCATTTCTGAGCCCAGCAAGCTTCAGTAAGATCCTTGAGGGTTTTTCTTTTTCCCTGACACCTGGGTAATGCCATGCATGACTCATCCTCTCTCGTACTGTCAAAGCACGTTCAGTTCTGCAGGAGTGATGCGCAACGTGACCAAGCACCTGGTGCTGGGGTCAGCTGTCCTCTGGACAAAAATTTAGCAACTCTTATTTGCATGTGTGTCCCACGTGAGGTGTGTTTTAAGGAGAACTGTACACCTGTATAGCTACTTCAGGTAAACAAGCCTGACCTCTGTGTGCTTTTCCAGCTGGAATTCCAGTCAAACTTCTAGTATGGCGTTCACAAAAGGTATGTGGAGAGAAGGGACTTGTAATCGCTACAAGAACCCTCGCTCTCATCTCCTTTGGTGAACTTCACTGTAAAACTTAAAATGTCTTATTTCCTGCATGCACAATTTTTTAATTAAAACTCTCCATCGGAAAGGTCAGGAGAGCTTGACTCTCTGCTGCCCACATGCCGATAGCCTGACAGCAGTGAAAGCTAATGGCAGTAAATAAAATTCCTCCCAACCTGAAAAGAAAGCGCTGAGGACCCTCTCCAGGTGGAATAACTAACGAAAGGTTAGCTCCCATGTCCCAGTCCTGCCACGTGCCCTGTGAGTAATCTCTACCCATCACCCCTGTTCTTGCTGGTTTTCTTTATAAATAAGACACAGCTCCTCTTCTTTTCCTCTTCTTTTCCTGCGTTGTGTGCTCCTCCCCTAAGATTACAATCTTTTTTTTAAGCACTGGGTGCAACGTGCTTTTGCACTTCTAATATATATCTGGGTGCCAGTGAACCATCACACACACCAAAACCTGCTTCATTTCATGCTCTGTAATCGCGTGCATGCAATGAGCTCTTGACTGTCCACCTTTCCAGCGCTGATGTTTGGATGCTGCAATTGCATTGCTAAGATAGGCACTTCCTTTGCAGAAGAAAATTTTACGCCTGATGTTCTTGCCAGCTACGATAATTATTGTGGATTCAGCTGAAACTTCCAAATGTGTATGTTCTGGTTTATTTAAGTTGTGGCAGTATGAACCAAGTCACAGACAACAAAATGTCTTATCAGTGAGGGAAGGAGCACAGCTGTTGATATGTGCCTGTTGTTAGTGTGCTGGAATCTATTTGATTCAGCACCAAAGTGACTTCCCCACCTATGGGAGCTACAAAAACAGGCTGCATTAAGAGACCAGTGAGTTTCAACTGCCCATTTTCCTTTCAAACTGAAATATTACATGTATAGATAAGCCTGCTTGACTAGAAATAGACTTTTCACAAAATCCATGGTTGGCTCACGCCTAGAATTTTATTCAATCCATTCAAAAAATAGACAGAACTATAAGGTGGCACATATTGTCAGAGAGTACAAATGTCACGTCTTTCTTTATACATTTTAATTTAAATCCATAGATTAAGACAGTGAAATAATTGCCCTGGGTGGGAAAATAATTAAGGGTCTTCCATGAAAGGACAAGTCTTCAGGTAAGCATTTACACAAATGTATCTGGTTAAGCATAACTTTTTCTATCCTCTATAAAAATATAAACAGCATTTCAAAATGTCTTTAGATAAGTATGTTAAGGTCATCTAACATGGCATTAATGTCCTGACAGAATACGGGTCCTGGGCACGTCAAACCACACTTAGTAATCTGTACCCAGCCAAAACCAAAACATTTTGTATGAGCTACAAACATAATGCAATATAATGAAAGAAAAACAGTATCAAACCAAAGATACACAAGTATGACGTTCCTCCTCCCAGATGAATTCCTTATCTTTATTTTGTATTTTTTGTTAATATGGCAATGACTAAGACAAAAGTGGCAGTTCTACACAGGTTAATTGTAACTCGGGACCAAGTATAACTTGCTTTTCCCAGAAACTAACATCGCTGGGAAGTGACCTGCGCCAGGACTGGATTAAGGGCACTCACTGTCATGTATGTCTCACCTGTGCAGTATTACTTTGATACAGACCACAGCACATGACAGGAGGACAAATGCAAATTACAAGGGCAGAATCTTGGCTTCCCAGACAGCAGAACCAGGCTGTAAAAGTGAAACTAAACAATATTTTGAAGGCAAGAAGAAAATTAAACAAAAAGCCAACTAATCTAAACTTTAAACAGTGGGATGTAGGGTGGTCCTGGTACAGCTGTCATAAACGCACCCTATGTTTTCCAGGGATGCAATCTGATAAGCTAAACACCTAATCATTGTTGCAAGGACTTACTGGTTCAACACTGATTAAAATGTTTGAATACACTGAATATATTGGTCACAGGTCTAATCACATACTTTCCCTTTTCCCAATCCTAAATTTGTATCGGAGCAGCTTCCTCATCAGCTGTGTGTTTGTATAGCAGAGCACTCGATGTTGTAATTGACTAGCACGTACGCCAACAACGGCTGGTATTTTCCAGTTAAAGTGATCTACAAGTGAGAAACAAAACCTAAGGATAAGGGTCAGGTTTCAGATAAAGGTTGGACATTTTGAACTTTGGACAAAGTAACAGGTATCTTTGATTCTCCTGGTGCTGGCGCTTTTGTGACTGGGTTTGCATGGGCTTTTATATCAGCTATTCTCTCTTTAAATCTTTGCTGGAGGTACTTTTCTTCTTTGGAGTAACTTTTGGCAAAAGCAGACATCAGCAGACATGCTGCCATGGTGGACCCTCCAACACAAAACAAGATTGCTCCTGCCAGCTTGCATATATCAAGGGACCCATTAAACTGAACGGCACGGGTATCCACCACAACAAAATCATCTTTCCCAAGGGCTTCGATTTTCGGTGGCACAAGAAAACCCACTACAAGAACCGTTAAACCTATCAGCATAAAAGCCGTCCCAGAGATGAGTCCGACCTGGAAAACAAAGAAAGAAACAAAACCCCCAATTAATATGCCTTTCCAGTTTTCAGTTGGTAAGTGGCCCTAGGAGGCGTTTAGCTTTCATTGTCTCGCAGGGACAGTTCTCTCTTTTAGGAGAGGGCTGATACTTTTTTTTTTTATTTAGGTCATATGTGGCCCTGCTAGAACTAGAATACGCAGAGAAACTGTCTTTTTACAATTCATATTTATATAATTCAAAACCGACATTTCTGAAACAATGGAATATGCATCTACACATTGAAATAGCATTTTGTGTCCGAAGGCCCCACGACAGAGGACTGCAGTTTGACCTCAGTGCCCTGTGACTGATTATTGCTTTAGCTTTAGGTGGTGGTGAGCACCAGCAGTTCAGTCCCTGCACAGGGTCTGTCATATCCACCCCTTGCTTTTACTCCACAAAATGCTGTTCCTTTACAGGGATTAGAAGAAGTTACCATTGCTGGGAACAGATCACAGAATATTTCTAGCACCTTTCAAGTGTGAGAGCACACTTTGGTTCACACAGATCAGCCCTACCATCAAAGCAGAGGCTGGATTAGATGGTCTCACAGGCCCCTTCCAGCCTGTGGTCTTCTCCAGTTCTGTCAGGTTCTCTGGCCTTAATGCGGACCTTGTGGGTTTCCTGATCCCTAGGTCACACAGTCCTGGGGTTACTGCTGTTAACCTACCACTCCTGTTCCCAGTAATCTGGCAGGACTACTGTGGGTGCAGGGCAGAGGTAAGCTACTTTGAAGCTATGGGTGGGGTTTCCTGCGCAAGACTTTGATGGTTCAGTGACATGGCTCTTTGTGACAGAGAAACTATAGGATCCAAAGACCCCAGAATGCCCCTCGGAAGCTCCTGTATTTCAGTAAGAGCACCCTGCTTTCAGACAGATGGTTATTGAGTCATCTCAAGGAAAACTGAGCAACAGAAGACCTTTCTGGATTGAGACCTAAACCCATTATTTACATGTGAAAGTCTTGAAATGGGAGTTTCTCCCTCTCTAGTAAACAGCAAGAGGCAGTACCTTCCAGAATGCAGAGCTCCACCTGCTAGGCGATCTCTGGATCTGAAAATCATCCTCATACTCCCAAATTGAAGCTGTGCAGTCCTCATAAAACTGATGCAGGTAGGACCGAACTCCATAGCGTTGGTACCCTCCCTCGGTGCTGCCCTGTGCATGCTTGGACCCACAGATGTCAGCATAGGAGCTCATCCTTCCTACCTGCAATGAAAGGTTTCACGCAAAGGAGATCATTATTAATGTGGTGGGAGAGAAAAGCTGGCTACAGACTCTCCAGATGACACGAAAAAAAGCAGCCCAGGAGAGACCTTTCCTTCACTTTTTTCCAAACCAACAAACGAGCCTGACAGAGTTGCATGCGGTGACTCAGCTCGAGCGAACTCAAGCATCTTGGCACAGCCAAGGCCTGAAGTTGCTACTGGGAACATTCCCTCCCATATGCAGGGTGCCGTCTCCCCATCTTTCACACTAACATGCTACTGCGTTTCCGTGGAGATTGGAAAAAGCAGAATATATCAGGTAACAAAAGCCAGCATCCCTCAAGGGCTCATGCTGCCTCTCATCCAGACTGTTTCTATCAGTCAACCAGTTTGCAACCTTAGGAACTTCCAAAACTGCTGTCCTAGGTGTATTTTTTAATGTTTTTGCTGAAGCTTTTGAAGTGCAGGACTAAGCATTGATATAACCATATTGATAGCCATAAGGAACAGAGGCAAGGTAGTACTAGACTGATTGAAACTGTATATATCCTGTCATATATATGAGACATATGTCATATATATCCTATAACTTAAATATGGATAATTAAAACCAAAAAAGATGGAATGCCATAACAGCACCAGTCTCTCACTGAGGAGAGTGAAATGGAAATACTAAACTTGTGGCCAACCACTTCTCCCTTGGAGAAATCAATGCCCAGGTTCCTGCTGACTTTAATAAAACCAGAATTTTGCCTGCTATGAAGACTACCACCAATGTTCCCTACTCTTTCTTTCTATTTCATGGAAGTTCTCCTAATGCACAGTATTTGTATTTAACTATGCAGGTCCCAGGCCTGAACTTGCTTGCACAGACGTGACGCTACCAAATTCATTGAAGCAACGTTAGACCCTAAAACACCTTGAGCAACAGGTCAATGCTACTTAAGCTGACTGACTTCTCTTTAAAGAAGTTCAAAAAGCCTTAGTCCAAAGGGAACTGTTAATCAGTATGTGCATCTGAATGTCACAGCTCAATTTGTATCAGCTTCAAGCAGTTCATCTGATTGCCACAGTAATTTTACTTAGAGGGAAGGAAGAGAGGTTTGACATGCTCATGGCAGCTAGAACCTCCCAGTTTTGCAGCTCTACCAGTCCTTTGCCCTTCAGGACTGGGTGATCTTGCTGGGAGCAAAATACCAGAGTATGCAAGAAAAACAAATGCCACTGCATTTAAACAAAGCAGAAGCCAGAAAGTATCGATGGGGAATGGCAACAGCCTGAATGAAGTTTTCGGTTGGCTCCAAAATCGCTGCTGGTGTAACAGTGATCTTCCAGCCTTTTGGAATATGCTTGTGTTCTTGGCTCAGGGATAAAGAGGGGCTTGCTTTTTCTTCTTTATAAACCCCAGTAATCTTGGTTTTTATTTATTTTCTACATCTAATATGTATTTAGTTCAGTATTTCATGATCTCAGCATCTTATAATTGCAAATCTCCCTCTGTAACTCGTGATGAGGTTTCAAGGCTCTCAGCAGTCATGACGGATGATGGGGGCCCTAGCAAGGGCCAGAGCTCCCGTCAGGCGAGGAGGGCACAGTGCCGGTGGCTGAGCTTTGCCGAACTGCAGGGGTGGCAGCAGGCACAGCTTCTGGCAGGAGCTCCTTCTTTGAACCCAGAACTGCTTTTGCATCCCCTGCAGGTTTCCCTTTTCTGCCTCAGCCACGGTAAAGTGTTAGGAAATCAGAGAAGTGCTCTCTGACTCTGCGGATGAGCCTGCTCTCTGGTGATGGTACAGCATCAGTGCCCTCCAGAGTGCTCAAGGTGCTGGCCTTCCCAGGCAAAGCAGAAAAACAGGCAGGGTAGACAGAGACCTTGAGACAGCAGGAAACGCCTGGGCAGCGCCAGCTGCTCACCCTGTGAGCAGAGAGAGCCTGGCACCTGGGCCACCTCCTGTCAAGTTGTATGTTGCTAATACTGATGTTTCCCCACTACAGTTAATATATTGAAAAAAATCTGTTGTGCTCTTTTAAAATGCTATGAATCTCTGAACACTTAGAGGTACAAAAAAAAAAAAAAAAGTAGTATGGATACATGTATATAATCTGAACTCTTGTGGGGGAATGTTGGAAGTTATTCTACTTTTGGAGCCTGTTTGCTCTTTTGCAAAGAGCTCTTTTTGTTTCCCTTGAGAGTCCCTCCTTCTGCTCTTTATTCCCTACTTGAAAAGAGAGGAAAAGTAGTCCTCTTTCCTCACTGCCACCGTTTCTTCAACAGCTAGCTACCCTCTTTCACAGGACAAGCACTGAATAGTTCTCATCAAATCAGAGTTCTGTCCATGTCATAAAAATACCTTAGGGTGAAAGCAGAGGATGAAGCAATGGTGTAGTTTACCGCAGGTGCCCCAGCTCTCACGCGCAGGATCACACAGCCTATACCTCAAGGTTCGGGACAGTTTCTGTCTATATCCCTCAACATACCTTCTGGTTATGAGTAAGCAGGTGCTTTATCTCCCACATCAGAAAGAGAAAAAAAGTATGGAGGCTAACAAAAGCTCTGCGGAGACTCATTCTCTTGGGTCCATACTTAGATCTTTATTCTCACATCAACCCTACCTCCGTAAGTAAATTATAAATTAAATTAAGTAAGTTAAAAAACCTCCTTGAACAACTTAAGTCATTCAGGTAAGCATATTCAGCATCGCATAATGAGCAGAGAGAGAGGTGTTTTCCCCAGGTGTAAGTGACTCCCTAAGGTCAACAAAAGGAAGGACCAGATCTAACATGACCAGATAATGTGGTTTGCCAAAGCTCACTTGCATCACTCCAGCTGCCACCCAGGAGAGAATCTGAGCTGCTCTGGCTTCTCCAGAATTCAGAAAGCAGGTGAAGCAGATTGCTGAACCAACAACTGTATTTATTGCAATGAATTTAAGGAAACTCAACGTAACGTGACAGAAAGCCGTATAAACACTATCTTGCATTCACTGCACTGTCAGTAGGTTTAGTCAAGAGAGAGAAATGAGAGTGTAGCGTTTCTAACAGCTTGATGAAGAACTGCCTGTAAGAACCACACAGCCTGAATCACTTACATTACATGCAGACTCTTTTTCTTTAGCAGTCTAAAATGCTAATAGGTGGGTTTGGTCAGGCATATGAGCAAATGATAAATAACAGCTGGGAGGTGGAATAGAAAACACAAGAATGTTCTTTTCCTTGAAAGAGTTGCAATAGCATCAGGTAGCATGACCTTTTAAAATGGAAGAAAAAAAAAAAAGAAACTGCCAGCATCATTAATTCTTTTCAAGCACTGCCTAATATTAGTCCCACTGAACATTTTCTTTATGCTCAGACTCTTCCACTTCTAAGTAATGCCCTGTCTTTTGCTATCTCATTCCTTAGAGAAAAGAGAAGGCTTCCCAGCCCTACATGACTCATTGAAGCAGCCTGGTAATTTGGCCTAAGATGGTCTCTATTCTCAGCTACAATGTAAACATCATGTTTTTCTTGCTACTTAACAGTTGGGGCAGAGGAACTGGAACAGTCAGAGTAGGGTGGGAGAAAACGGCTCTCCATAAATAAGGAAACGTGTGTCACAGCATCAGTTTACATTGGATGAATAAATCCTGCAGTAGCTATGATCTCCTGAGTGTTGCGCATTTGCATGTCTCACCTTCATGGCCGAGAAACTAAATGCTGAAATGTTGGGAAACTTTTGCTAAAAAGAGAATCACTGCTGCCCAAATCAGTGTTACACACAAGCTTAGAACATGCATCCAGGCCGCAGGAAGCAGTTTAATCATTAAAAGTTTTTCAGTGCCTAAACCCGAGGTGCCTAGGAACACGTGGGATGTATGATCACAGCTTCGGAGCACACCACTGCGTAGTAGCAATCCATCCCCTAGCAACTTTTGTTTCCATGGCAAAAGCCGTCCTGTTTACTTTGAGCTTTACTATTCTCCACTGATCCGGGGAGATGTGACTGGATTGGTGAACAGGCAGATTAAAAGATGAGCAAACTCCAAGAAAAATCACCCAATCATTTTTTTTCAACTGTTTTGCTTTCATACTGAAGGGTCGGACACATTTGGCCCCTGAAAGGCAGGACAAAGCAAGTAAGGCCATGCCAGTGCTCCGCCGCCGCGCCCAGCCGCCAGCGTGCGGCACAGGCACGGCGGGTGGCGCCGGCGGGTCCCCCGCTCCCTTCTCCGCGCTCACACGCCCCGACCCTTCCCTTCGGAGGCGCGTGTTTGCAGCCCCTGCCCACAGAAGCAAGAGCCCTGTGGGAGCGTGAATCCTGGAATCAATAACCCGGCTCCGGCGGCAGCGCTGCGCTGGGCTCCGGATGCCTCGGCTCCCTGCCGGCCCCACCGCCACGGCCAGGCACCCCGCGGCCGGGACCCCGCGCAGCGGGACGGGGGCTGCCCCCGGGGCCCTCAAGCTACTGCCCCCGGGGCCCTCCGGGGTGCCGGGCTGCTCTCGGGGCGCCTCTGCCCCCCGCCGGCTGTGCGCAGGGCCTTCCCCGGGGCGGGGGGCAAGGCCGGGGGGGGCTGCAGCGCGGCCTCCCCGCCCGCCAGGTGGCGGCCCCGCAGGCGGGCGATGGCCAGGCCGGAGCGGGCCACCCCGCCCGCCGGGCAGGACGCGCTTTCCAGCGCCCCTTTCCCCAGCGAAGGGGACGATCCCCCCGCCCCCAGCCCGGCAGCCCCGAGGCCAGAGCACGGCCCGGGCTCCCGCAGCGCGCGGCAGCGGCCTCCCCCCGGGGCGCGCCGCTGTGCCCCCCCCCGCCGCCACCCCCCGCGGGAACCTCCGCGCCCCTCCGAGCGCACCGACGGTCCCAGGCGCTTCCCCCCGGCTCCCCGCGCCGCCAGTGCGCCCGAGGCGGCGGCGTTACCTGCCGCTCCCGCCGCTCCCCTCCGCCGGTCGAGCAGCCGCGGCGGCGCTAGCTGCGGCCCTCCCGCCCCGCGCCCATCGCCGCGCCGCGCCGGCCCCAGACACCACGTATGAGGTACGGCCCGGGGCGCCGCGCGCTCCCGCTCCGTGCCTGCGCACTGAGCGCCCTGCGCCGAGCGGGGCCGGGCCCCCCGCCCCTCGGGCCCCCCGCCCCTCGGGCCCCCCGCCCCTCGGGCCCCCCGCCCCTCGGGCCCCCCGCCCCTCGGGCCCCCCCGCCCCTCGGGCCCCCCGCCCCTCGGGCCCCCCGCCCCTCGGGCCCCCCGCTGCGGGAGCGGGGTCCCTGCGGCTGCCGCACCGCCGGGGCCGGGGGGCGCGCTGGTCCGGGGCGCCGCCCCCCGGGTGCCCACCGCAGCCGTGGCCATGGCGGGGTCGTGCCAGGCGGCGGCGGCAGGAGGGGGCTCGGCCACTGTGGTGGGAAAGGCGGTGTCAGAAGTACTTGGTGGGTCGTACGGGTGCTGGGTGTAGGGCACCGGTAAGGTAACGTCTGGGGAATCGGTTCTGGCTGTAGACTCTGCCCTTGCAGCTCAAGCGACCCGACGCGTGAACGCTCCCTTCATGGGCTCCGCCACATCCCACTGGCACCCTGTGTCCTGCACCCCGCATCACACTGGCACCAGCACCCCGTGCCCCCTCGGCTGCCCTGCCGCCTTCTCCTGCTGCCCGGCACTTGCAGTGGCTCCAGCCGGGTGGCTGAGGGGTGGCAAGCAGCGGTGGCCGAGGCACAGAGCAAGGTGCTGGGAGCACGGGAGTGTAAACCAGCCCCAGCCCCAGCCCCAGCTGGGCTGAAGGGGCGCAGCGATGCCGAGCGCCGGGCACCGGTGCTGGGCCTGCCCTGCCGGCTGCGGGTCGGCTGTTCAGCGGAAACGGGCTTCAGTGAGGCGGCCTGAGGAGTTACTGAAGCGAGCGAGGGAAAGGCATGGCAAGGCGCTACCGGCTGGAGATGCTAACATGTACTGCGCGAAGTAATTCCTCTGAAAAAATAACCAGATAACCAGACCCTGAAGGGCGAGAATGCTGAAGGGTCCTTGCAGTGCTCACACGAAGACATAGATTGTGGTTGCATGTGGGAGAGGAGGATGGAGAATGTCTGAAGAGAGATGTATGAGAGGAGGATGGAGAATATCTGATCTGACAGGAGATTAGAGAACAACTGATTGTTATGAAGGAAAGTAAGAAAGATAAACAAGGTTATCTAGCCAAAAGGTGTCTGCGTGCTTGTAGTGATATGTAGCTATGTAACTGCAGGAACAGTTTCTGCCCTGAGCCTGGTGGTACCTGCAGCTGGAATTTGTATCCGGGCTCAGAGGTATAAATATGAGCTTCTCTGTACAATGAAGTGTCTCTGGTTGCACCACAACCAGAGTCCGTACCTTCATATGCCACAGTTGCATGCAGAAAAACCGAAGTGCATTAAAGCCAAATGGGGTAAGTATCAGCCAACGGCAAAACAAAGTCTTTTTAAAGTGCTTAAATCACTATAGTGCATGAAGAAGAAGATGCGATTGATGGTGGTTTC
Source organism: Falco peregrinus (assembly GCF_023634155.1). Classification (NCBI taxonomy): domain Eukaryota; kingdom Metazoa; phylum Chordata; class Aves; order Falconiformes; family Falconidae; genus Falco; species Falco peregrinus. The sequence goes on along the minus strand of NC_073723.1, from coordinate 101,984,641 downwards.
GTTAATAGCAATGCCCAAGCTCCTTTGAAAAAAACTTGCACTTGATGACAACAGTAAGTTTGGTCAATTGCAAACTAGGAATCATAAAAATAGCTATTAAAATGAGCATGTAAGGGAGTACGTTTGGAGGAAGAAGTGCTGATTTCAGTGGATTTCACCCTGTTCTTCCAAAGCTGTGGTGCCTTTCCCGTTTCAAGTAACAAGTGATGCCAACAGTGGTTCCCCTGACCTGGGCAGAGGTACTTCCACAGCAGTGTTCTATTCGGTGAGTAGCGTGGGCATACCCCAGCCTGAGGCAACTGACATGGTTATAAGCTGACAATTGATTGTGAAAAAACAGGAAAATACACTGCAGTGATAAATGAGTGAAAAGCAGGATGGAGTATCAGTCTTCAAAGGGATTTCCTGATTGATTGCCCTGTAAGGCTAACACCAGATTTACATGGAGTATCACAGCTAGGACTGAATGCTGCTTTATCCCAAATCAGGAAGATGTCTTCTCTAGAAAAAGCAATTAATCTACACAAGCTGCCCTTTATTCCCAAAGCTAGCTTCTTTTCGTTACTTACCTACTGACAAAGGGAATAAATAAAAGGAGTGTGAAATACCTGTATCAGCCCAGTACAGTTTTGTTTCCTCATATGGACATGATATGCTCAGCAAACCAAGACAGATTTGCACTGTAGCAATGGGCACATTTAAAGGAATGCTAAAAATGATCTGTGAACTCCAAATAACAACCCTGAAGGCTAACCACTGATAATCTCAGAAGTTGCTTTTAGGGTACTTTCAGTGCATTAGGAAAACTGTGAACTCAGTCTGAGATCAGAGCTCTTCTTGAAGCAGAGCTGAGCTTGGTTGTGAGAGGTATCAAACAGAAGAGTGTAAATGTCCTGTTTAGCCTTGAATTCAGTAATATCAATGCAATGATGTTTTAGAATATCAGAGTCTATAGGTCACAGTGTGACTCAGGACGTGAGCTGTTGTTATATGGCGGAATTTCTAAATTTAATTTTTTTCTCAGTTCTTAGTTTTTGCAGAATTTAGGCTGTGTTTATCCTGAAGGCTTCAGCAGGGAGTGGCATGGAGAGCAAGTCTAATACTCTACCTCAAGCCACAGATGTTGTTCACTTGATTTTATTCTCTTTTGTGGAGACAGAACCCAAGCCTAGTGCTTTCCTTATCTTCCACCTGCTGTGCTATAGGCTTCTGATGGACGGTAGTGAGCATGCCAAGGAAAACAATCCTGTATGTCAGCAACTTCTGTAGGTGGTGGTGTTGGTCACCCTAGAGTTTACGGGCTTCTTTCTCTCTTACTGAGAAGTGAAGTGATTATATCAGCTAGTTTGGTGAATGCAGCTGAGTTAGTTTCTGGGAGTCTGTGCTGAGTAGGAAAAATTACAGCTTCTGGAAAACGCATTTCTCTGGTAGCAAAATACAGCAATTGGTATGAGACTCATGTTTGCTGAGTTGCAGGTGTCTCTCCCTATTTGCTTGACAGCGATGGCAAGCTTCCAGAAGCTCTGCTTCCGTTTCATGTGTTGTGGAAAGCCGTGGCCTGGATAGTTCTGCTGTAGTGACATGACTGACATGGTTGCCTGTCCTTCTCTTCTTAGTGCCTGGCTCACCTTCGCCGGGGAGCTTCCTCTTCCTGGAAAATCTTCAGTTGCCACAAACCCACAAGGAGCAGCTCGGCCATCTAAAGGTGATCCCACCCACCTTCCACACTATAAAGGGCAGCAGAAGAGTGGTGGGAGAGTTCCTTCCACTGCAGGAGTGCCTGAAGAGGGCTGTGAGGAGCAGCAGCTAATAGCTGTCCTCTGCCATGCCCCTCGCACTGAGTGTGCTCCAGGAACTGTTGCTGCCATTCAGGTGGTGCCTTCCAGTAGGCAGGAATACTGGGGAGGAATGGGGCAAAAAGGCAGAGGCCAGTTCAGGTTGGTGGTACTTTTCTGGTGCTCATTCTGCTGCCACTGTGGCAGTTCAAAATGACTAGAGGAGGCTGAGGGGAAAGGTGGCAGTTCCTCATCCCCTCCCCTCATTCGGAACAGATGCTTCTGTTAGGATGCCTGGGATCCACACTGTTTTCTGATAGCAGAACCTGGAGGACAAATCCGTAGCTGTCAGAAGCGCAGATTCAATGTCCTGGCTTAAAAGACATGGATGCCTTTACGAACATATTGGGTACTTGCCTGCCTTTCTGCTGCTAGAAATGAGATTGATGTCCTCTTCCAGCTACTTTTGGAGAGCGATCTGGTGAGACAGGCCGGTGCTGGGGGAGTCAGCTGTTGCCATTCGCTCTGCAGACTGGCTTGAATCGAGTAGACACAGAGGGTATTTTATAACGAGTATCTTATTTTTCAAAACTTCTGATTCAGAGCATGGTCTATGAATGGAAGGAGTGGGGTTTTTTTCAGCATCTGGACACATACTGCCAGCTGCTCGGTTCTTGTTTAATCTGAAGTGGTTTGCTTGTTGATACTGTCTAGAAATCTGTACTTGGCTACTTGTTTTTCAAATACTGGTGTATCTCCTAGTGCTTTCTTCAGAATGTTCTAGCTAGAAAAAATGATTAATTGTGATAATTTGTCATATTCTGCCATCACCATCTTTCTATATAGATTTGTCTTTGTCCCCTGAGCCAGAAATACAGAAGGTGCTTTCTTGACAATCCAAATCATAAATCTAGGTGCTATTTTTCTACCTTACCCTGAAAGTATATGGGCTAGGAATTGTTAATTCTATTTTTCATTCTTGTTGTATTTGTATTTGTAAAATGTACACATTGCTGGTGTATTTGAATAGTGTGATAGCAGGGAATATTTGCGAGCTGTCTAAACCCAAACACATACAGACAAGTGATTGAAGATATGGCAACAACAGGGAGTTTGTATGTAGGAGCAAACATTTGCCCGTGAGGGAATGCTGGGCAAAGAGGGATAGGCAGGAGGAATTAGAGGTGTTCCAGTGACTGATCTTCACTCCGCCTATCATGTTTGTGTTTCCAGAGTTCTGTAAGAAATTTGCTTGCACTTAGGCCTGGTTGTTTCCAAATAAGCTTTGCAGATTCAAGGTTTAGAGGCAAAAAACCTTAATATAGATCCACACGAAATGGCACAATGTCAAACCCACCTTTTTCTAGAAGTGTCAAGCGTTGGACAGCAAACATGTGCCACAGTAAGTATTTTATTTGCAACAGCTACTACTACCGCTAGACGGCTGTGTTGTTTTAAAATACACTGCCTATGAAGATTGGTGGCTAGGAGCTTGGGTTAATTTGTGAAATTTGGATTCTCAAGGGAAGCGTAATTCAACGTCAAGGGCAGGTGGGGGAAAACTATTCAGAATCATTCTAAGAAATTCAGTGTCTCAAGAGGACTTGTGGTGTAAAGTACGTTCAAGTGTTGAGCATCCCTGTCAAGAGCAGACCTGCCAGTGTGCTCAGCTCCCAGCGGGACAGCCAGCCAGGGGCCGAGTTTCTGGCTGTGCTGAGCTGTGGCTGCCACGTGTGTGACTTACTGTGCTTGAGTGGGTTTGGCCATATCGGATGAGTTTCTCTCTGTGCTGTATTCCTTCCTCCTGTGCCTGTGAGGAAAAATGTGTGAACCAAAGTGTCTTTCGGTAACTCTTACATGCCTGTGCTTTCTGTCCCCATAGGTGAGGTTGCTAAAGATGCCCGAGTTCTTCTGCATTTTGGTGCCTGCATGGAAATGAAGCATCTGAAAACTTGACCGCTACTGTGAATGCTGAAGGTCATGAGGGTAACATTAGTGACTGCTCTCAAAATACCGTAGAGTCTTAACATTCTGGATGATTGCTATCCCAGAAGTCATTATACTGCTTCCTATCAGCTTTTGATAAACTGGATGGCTTTTATAAAGCAGCCTTTGAAAGTTAATAACACATTTACTCTGTGGTTGGTCTCTCATATACCTTTATGTATAATCCAAATGTTGACAACATGGCAGAGTGAAGATGGTACACAAATACAGTGTAGTCAATGTTAATGGAGTTTGAAAAGGCATATTGTGATTGTGAGGCCAACGATGGGAAGGATGACACTGTGAAGTTGTTACTGTCCTTGCATACTGGCAGTGCCTGCGAGTGGCTGTTATCAGGCAGGAGCTGCGTTGTCTAGAAGACACTGTACAAACCTCTGTGCAAAGGCATCTTCTGCTTCAAGAAGTTGTTTTTGTTGTCTGAAACAGTGTAATCACGCTGTATTTGTAATGTAATTAGACATCGTATCAAGTGCCAATTGCCAGGCTGTCATTGATTGTCTGTTAATCTGTATTCCTCATTCAGAAAACACTGCTGGATTTTGGTGATGAAAGTCTCTCTCCAAACAATTACTTCTCTGAGGGTCGTGAGAAGGATTAGATGCTTTTGCAACCAACTATATATTTACTTTCAAGAGAACCTGTATGCAGCTGCAACCCAAAGACAGCACCTCTGTTGCTATGAGGCTCTACTGGAGTTTTAACCTCTTTTTGGAAGGAAAAACCCCAAACAGGAGAGCTCACACTGGTTGTTCACAGGATTTATAGATGTTATGACAAAATAAATGTGTCAAATCTGTACAAGGTGTTTGAATAAAGACATGAGGGAAATGTTTTCAGCCAGTCCAGTAAAAATTTGGTTCCGCATTTGACCCTAATGCACTTTCAGGACTGGTAGGATTACAGGCAGGTACCCTTAAGAGAGCAGAACACTACTATTTCTGAACTAAAAAAATAATTGAAGTTCTCTAGTGACATTGCCCACCTTAATTTACTGATGATGTTCAAAAGTAAATAGGCAACAACCATAGGCAGACAGGTTCCACTCTCATGGGCACCTGTGAGTGAGAAGAATTACCCTGTGCTGTTTGATGTATAACCCAGCCAGGTTCCAGTGTGAATATCGTCCTTTTGACATTATCCTCAAACCTGCATGCGGGACATTTAAAACATTGCTGCCCCTGTGAAGATGTCACAAGGATAAATTGGTTGATGTAAGTCTTCTGCTTGTGCCTACAGAGTTTTAAAATCCTTTTGATTTCTATAAGCATATTTCACTGGGAGTGCGGTGCGCTTGGTAAAGCTAATTCAGCAGAGGACCTTTCCTAAAGTTGTTTTTTGCATTGACACCCAAAAATTTCATTGCTTTTTGCTGCTCCCCAGGGATGAATTACCTGCACTTACCTTGACTAATATTGTTTCTCTTACAAAGAGAGTGTGATAATCACTTATTTGGACAGAGTAGAATAACAGTTGCGTGCAGACTTCATGAGGAAATAGCACATGTGTTCCCTAATAAAATCTGTTTCACTGTCTGCTTCCTGCTGTCTGCTTGCTTGGTGTGATATGCTGTTATATGCTAGCTGCGTAAGGCTTGAAAGAGGAGTAATTCCTTGGAAGTCAGGGATCAGTTAGGAGTACTGGGAAGTCCTGTGTCCCTCTGTGTCCCCACCTGCATCTGATGGTGGACAGCTGCAGGTGCTTGTGGAAAGATTATAAAAATGGGGCAATCACATGGGGTTCTCTAAGTTCTTAGCTTCTGACAGCATGCAGCCTAGGGACTTATGCGCTAGAGGAAATCATAGCCAACCTCTTAATGTTTAATAGCCGTTAATGAGCCTTCCCTCATGGGTTTAGGAATCCCACTGCTTTTTGAATCCTCTTTTGCTTTTGGAAACTGCTGAAATGGGTTGTGGCCTTAATTCACTGTGAAAAGGAATAGCGTTCCAGGTATCTCTGCAGAACAAATTTTTTAACTGGGAAGTCAGGTGCTTTTTCATTCTATGCCCTTTTTTAATAACATGCTCAGGATAGCCGTTTGCTCCAAGTGTTCTGTGCAGAAAAGATTGAAGACTAAGGCCCAGATATTAATACCTGCTTTGGGATCTACTTATTCTGGCAATGGTATCACATCAAAGAGAGCTAAGCACTTTGAAACCAAGGAGATGTAATTGTCTAAATAATATATTTGATTGCTGATTTTTTTGTTTTAATCTGAGGAATTAGTACGTTATTTTTTTTACCACTTCACGCTCTACAGTGCATTAATGTCCCAATAATTTTTTGCTTGGTGATAAGATGACCACAACATCACTGACATGGTTTGGTGGGTACTGACAAAGCTTGGAACTTTCAGTGGGTCACCAGTTATGTCTTTTTAGTTACCTGGCTTTAGGGGGTTTGGATGCAATCTGAATGCTTCACAGCTAGAAGTGGAAAAGCTAGTATTTTACATTCATGATTGATATACCTGGCATTCAAAGAAAATTTTCTTTGCTTATGTTATCAATTTTAAGGCTGAAAGATACCATTATGCTTTGCTTCTCAACATCTCTCTTAACCAAGGGCAATAATACTGTTCTCCAACTTCCAAAATTATTTTTAACTATTACATAAATGAACACATCATTTTATTTTGACAGATTGTAAATTCATTTAAAAAAAAAGTTTCTGGAGGGTTGGGAAAAGGAATTGTTTTTTATTTGGTTCAGTGAAGAAAGCAAAAAATGGAAGTAGGAAGTAAGGATTTTGGAAAAACATTTTGATAAAGCACTATTCAAAATGAAATATTTCAAGTGACATTTGACATGTTAAAATATTTCTATTTTGAAATGTAATCCTTTGACTCCTCCGTTTAAAATAGTGGTTTGGTTTTGTTTAATAAATGACCAAGATAGAGAGAAAAAAAGTGAGAAAAAGAAATGGAATAGTCCCAAAATGAAACAAAACTTCTCATTTCATGTCTGTCCAAAATAAATGTTTGTGTTTTGCAACCAAACCAACCAGCCCTTTGTTTCTCCGGCTATAGTGGGGGTAATTACTTTGTTACTTATTCGGGTGGTTAGATGGTCTTGCTGTTGTAAAGGTGCATCTTGGTCATAATCTGTTTAATGACATTGGACTAGACTGTGGCTCTTTAGTTGATTTATAGCATTTTCATTGCTGTAATCAACACTGCGGCTATTGTAATAGAGGTGATTTCTGGTACTTAATGACTATAACCTAAGAGAATATATGGTATGGTGATAAAGGTGTTCAAAACTAATGCAGTGCTAATGCAGGCTGGAAATGAGGAACGTTATTCTAACTGAAAGGCTAACTAATTGTTTCAATAATTTGACTAGGAGTTTGATAGATTCTCATCTGTTCTATTTCTTAATCAGGACTGGCAGTCCTTTTGGAAGATGCCTCAGTCCACAAGAAATAACTTCATTCAGAAGTTTTCTGAGATCATATAGCCTGAATTATGCAGAAGATGAGAAGACACTTTTGTGCTTTTCAATATTACCTTAAAAGAGAGTAACACTTCTTATTACCTACTGGGCAATAGTGTAGCTCCATTGAAGTCCATGGCAAAATTCCCCGAAATGTCAATGGAGTTTGCATTTCAGCACTGACTCAGCAGTAATTGCTTCCTCATTTTGGGTGGCTGTGTGGAATAAAACCTGCGGCTGCCTCTGTCTGAGCCTTAATTGTATGGATGGGGGTGATAAAAGTGTTTTGCCAAGATGTTTGTCTTCCTGCCTGACTGTTGTAGCAGTGGCTTCCAAATGCAATTTCAATGCTTACATGGAAAAATAGCCTCATAGCACTCCTTAGTCTCAGATTCCTTCAAGCCTTAGGCCAGGGACATTTCCAGATGCCTCTAGTATCTGATCTACCGAGGCAGCTCACCACATAGTGTTCAGAATTACTACACAAAGATCAAGTGGTATCAAAGACTTTCCTTGGCAGGATGGTAAGGTAGTTTCTTCAGACCTTTGCGCTATCCAGAGTAGGGGTTTGCTGGTTTTCTTTTTTTTTTTTTTTTTTTTTCAATTAGACTTATGCTAGGTAATGAGTTAGCATTTCAAAATAAGACTATTTTGTTTTTTCATGATAAATCACAAAGGAGGAATTGCCTCAGCAGACAACCCAATTAAAACCTGCTGCCATGATGGCTCAAGGGCCTCCTGAATACATGATTAACACTCTTATGCCCTTTGACTCCCAGTTAATAGGTATTTAATCTATTACCCTATTTAAACCCAGCTTCAGGAGTGCATTATAACGAGGGTCACACATGTGTTGCCTGGGCTATAAGGGAATGAGCAACTCAACTTCTTTCTTGGTAAAGTCATTAGAAGGGCTGTGGACCTGCAAGATAGTGGATAGGAGATAGCTGGTACCAGCCCTTTCCATTCCTTGGTATGTGTAATGGCTGCTAATTAGTTTCTCAAGCCTTGGCTTTTTTTTGCATGTTGCTTTTGAGAACAAGTTTTGTCCCTGGGCTTGCTGGATGGAAGGAAGCCCATCGACTAGTTGTGTGAGTTGGATACAATTGCATGTACTTCTACACTGAGGTTGTACACTCGACAACAGCGCCCCTTGTAAGTTGACTATTATGTACATATGCTTAACTCTGAGTAAATATTTCTTTGGAAAAGACAGAGGAGAGAACTAGGTCTTGCCAGCATCTTTAATGTTTACTGCTGCCTCCATCTGCTGCTGCTGCTATGTTTTCATCTCTTGAGATCCAGTTTGTTATAACTCTTATTCCCCTTGTATGTTAATTACATTCATGCTGTGCTCTTATTGATGAGGAAAAAGTTGATATAGAAAGGCCAGCAAGGAACTTGCTCCTTGTTCTGTGTATCTGTTTGCTTTGGTAAAGTGTGGCCATTCTTCTATTATACTTTTTTGCATGCTTCTCTGTGATCTGGTCTTGGAAGCTATAAGGTAAATTAGGAAAAAACTGTACTGAAAATCATTAATGCAACAAAAAACAAATTGGGTTTTGCTATCAGTTATTGTTTAATTGCACCAGATATTTTATAGACTTCTGGTGTCTTCTGTCTCCAAAATATGTTACCTGTTGGTTTGTGTCTTTTATTTAACGGGCCTTAAATGCATTTTGTGAGAGATATTGGGTGCAGTGCTCCGTAACTGTGGGGGGGGAAAAGAACCTGTTGTTCTTGGCTTTCGGTCTGATGACTGGATCACTTTATTTATTAAGGGCATGTTTTTGAGGTAGCAGGTTCTCATACCCACTGTTCTTTCACCTGAGAACATCCTGAACCCTGGGTGGCACTAAGGCAATTAATGTACTTTCTGAGAAGGAAGATGTCATGCCAACAACATGTTCATACCTCACCATAGACAATTAGCCCAACATATAGCTACAGGTAATGTATGCGGTGACTTGGGAATGCAAACCGGATTAAAAATGCAGCTGTGAGGTCTTATTTCTTAGTCTTTTGGGTAGCTTAGCACACATTCTTCAAAAATCGATTCCACCCTTCTGCAGCACAATCGTTTGGCATATAGATATGTTCAATGTCTGGTATCTTTTGAGTGAGGTAAGGCTGGAAATGAATAGAGGCAGTGATGGAAATAGGGTAAGTGGTTTGATACCCATGGATTTGGAGACCTATAATTTACTAAGTTATCTGGTTGTTTGCCTTTGTATACTACAGTGACTTCTCATTACATATTAGCAACTGTACAGCTTTATGGAAAGGCATAAATTTGATCCTGAAGGCATGAGAAAAAAATGGCCAAATTTGAAGGCTCAAATGCTTCTGAAATTCATGGAAATACATCAAGATTTTTATGTTCTTGGACCAGGCAATGAATTAGGAAGTGGAATGTGGCTGACAGCTTCATCAAGGTTACCTGAGGAGGAGGTGTAGATGGCTTGATTTATGTTCAGCATTATGTAGGCTTATTAAATTCTGTTCCTAAAATCTAGCTCTTTTCTGCTAAATACAAACCCTGAATGTTACAGGAAACTTTGGTAAACCACACTTCTACTCAAACCTGTTGCTGTATTCCAGTGAGACACAGCAGTTTATGAAATTGGGGTGAACTTAGAAATGAGGTTCACTTTACACTATGACTTACACAATTTATCTCATATTTGTGTTCAAAAATCAGTTCTACAATATGTGCTTTAGAGCCTGGTGGTTGCATTTTTGTACTCATAAAAATATTCCCTTTCCTGGTATGCAGACATCTTGTGAAAGAGGAAACTGCCTATACATTGTCAGTATAATTTGCAAACACTTTGTATAATTTGTTACACAAAAATTACTCTCGGGTATTAGTGAGATATAATGACATCTTTGTGTTTTTAAGGAGAAACATGTAAGAATATCAAACAAGTTACAAAGATAATGATGTCTCAAAAACTCTGTAAGATATGATTTCTGGGCAAATGAAAGAAAATTTGATCCCAGAGTCTTTGTAGGTAATTCTTACAAATGCCATAAGCTTTTTTTCATGGACACTTCAAGGAGGAGTCCAGAAACCTAATTCACATTATATCCCTCTGTGGGGTAAATTGATACGGCTCTGTCTGAAGCTGGTAGAACTGTGATGAATTTTGTCTTCTGGGACCTGTGGCCATAAAGCCAGAAATACTCTGAAATTTGAATTACATTGCAATACTCTTAATCTTGCAGAAAGGTTAGGGTTTCATGACTGGGTTTTCTGAGTATTTCTTCAGAAGAAGGTGGCAAGCCAGGGATTGGCCGTTGGACGGCTATGGGATTCTTACATCTCACAGCACTGAAATGCAGCCAACAGTTAGGGCAGACCTGTAGTGTCACAAAATTTGTAGCACATGGTGTTGATGCTGAGCAGGATATATAATAAGTGTCTTGTCTGGAGTGTCTGTCCAGGAAGCCTTTTCCGGAGAAATATCAAAATGATCCAGAGAAGATGCTTTTAGTAAGAGACCTGCCTAAAATTGGGTAGGGTGTGACAATGCAGATAGCTACCTGCTTGGTCACTGTTTGTTCTTGTTCCAGCTGGGTACCCCAAATAGTTTTAACTGTGTCAGGAAGTTTCCCAGCTGCCTGTTGTGGAAGTAATCTCCTCATCTAAAGCAAAATACTGCTTTCTTTTGCTCACTGTTGGAATGCTTCAGGGACCTTTTAAGGACGGGTTGGCGATGGGCAATGCTGTTTGGATGACGGGGCTCATCACAAGCAATGTCTTGCTGTGATGTATGTGAGGGAGGAGGCTTGATCAAATTTTCTTCTCGCTGTGTCCTCTGGCGTAAGGTGCTATATTTGGGAACTGCCTTTCCTATCTGCTGACTCATCTATGTCAAAAATAAAAAGTATGTTAGGCTTTTTTTAGACCAAGGAAACTGGTGTAATTTTTATAGTACTTGGCATCTCTTGGAAGCAATTGTCTCTGCAGTTCCCAGTACTTCTATAAGGTATGTACCTGTCAGTAAATTAGACAGGCCAGGTCCTTCACTGTGGTCCTGAGGGCAACTTGGCCTGGCCTGGCTTCTGTCAGCAGGGCTACGTGCGCGTCTGTCCCCACTTTTGCCTGCCCTCCATACTGCGCACGAGAAGCATGCTTTGTGACAGTGCCCTTGCCTTGTCTGGGTGACGATGGGGTCAGGCAGCGTGACAAGCAGTGTTATGAGGCAGTGCTCATACCTGTGCCGTGGCTGGCTCACTAGGATAGGCATGGTCATGGGGGATGGTAAAGAAATTCCAGGTTCATGCTTAAGAGTCATTTGTACAGTGACATCCCCCTTCCTCTGCTCCCTTGTCCACATCCAGATCTTTTGTCTGAATCTGAAGGAACTTGGTTTTCAGTTCTGAGCTTGGAAGAGATTATCAGTCAGCTGTGGCTGGAGGAAATGGCTCTCCTGATCAGGATGTACTGGAAGAAGCCTGGAAGGGCTCCAGACCCATCTTGGTTTGATGGTTCATTGGCTGTATGTAGCCAGAGAATGATTTGTCACCTGAGGCCTTTGGATGTCTGACTTTAGCGGGTATACAGAGGGGGTCACCTTTCCCTCCTTGACACAGACACAAAGGATTCCTCTCTGACTCAGTAAAGCTGAGCACAACTCACTACATAAATTAATAAAATAATTAACTCTTTAATTGACCCACTTCTCGAAAGCCTATGCTTTCATATTTTCTTCCATGTCACCTGTGCTAGTTAAATTCATTGCTAATCAAGAAATAAATTGCTTAATTGCACCAAGATTCTGCCTGAATCCTGAAAGTGTTGAAGTTGTAAATTATCTGGTCCAGGCTGCTATGAAGTTATAATTGCATTTCAAGAGACAACTGGATTACCACAGTGATGTCTTCTGTTGGGCATTAACACCTTCCTCGGGTGGTAAGGGCACAGTGTGCCGTTTCTCGTTGCCTTCCTCTGCCTTTGGTCTCTGTTCTTAGATTTTGTGTGCTTTAATTTTCAGTGATGTGGGCAAATACATTTACAGGCATACCCATTTATAAATCTTATAATGACATGCAATAAATGCGCAGTTCTTGTGAAAACACATATACTGTGTTAACTTTTTTCTCCCCTAGACATGTGAGAGGAGAATATATAAACACTGTGGACTAGTGCCCCTCCTCTTCATGGTTTGTGGTGTTCAGATATTGAGATCTCACTGGGGCTAACATGGGAAATCCCGTTTGCAATGGTTCAGAAGATATCTGCTGGAGAATCTGGGAGCTAGACATTGTTGTGTTTGTACAGCAGGAGAAATGTGTTGCCGTGGTCACTTTGCACCTAGTTTCAGAGCCACGAAGCAGGTGCCAATGAGCTTTGGTAAGAACATGGAAACTGAGCCAGATAACCATGGTTAAGTCTGGCTTAAGCACATCTCTATGAGTTGCAATCGCATCTTGGAAATGCAGCGGGGCATCTACCATTAAATAACTCTAAGCAGGGTATTTTTTTAAATAAGTGTGCTTTTTCTAAAGGCTAAAATAAAGTTCCTTCAGACATGTTTGTTCTGAGGTGGTGAAAGACTGGACCAAAGCAGGTTTGGTACCATTAGCAGTCACCTCATAAGGACTATTAGAGGATGGGTGTCACCTTGGAGAACAGGGAAAAGGTAAATGTGAGGCCTAATTTTTAAAATGGTTGAAGAAAGCTGAATGGGAAATAGAAGTAGAGGGCATGGAAAAGAGCTAACAGAGGCTACAAACATAACTGATCATCAACATGATGCTCTTGCAGTGAGGAGATACCATTCCACAGCTCCTGAACAGGACAGTTCTGTACAAGGTAATGTTCCTCTCAACAGCATTGAGGCATTGCTGAATTCTTGTGTTTAATCCTGAAATGTCCAGAAAGAGTGTGTTGGAGATTCAGAGGTAGTAAAACTAAAGCTTTCAGAAGTATGCTTGTCAAAGGAAGTACGCAGGAATTGTGCTCTTTTTAAAAAAAGTAGCTGAAGTTGGGGCATAAGATTTCAAGACTGCTACAAAAATGGGGATAATCAGCTGCCCACTAACACCGCAGGGAGTGGGACATACTGCGCAGCAGGAGTTTGTCTGCGATAGTAAGGACTGTTTTTCTAACTGTGAATTCAGCTATACAGTTAAATATAGTTGTTCTTAAAACTGTTACTCCAAAGATATTCCTTAAGATAGACCACCTCTGTCAGGTTTTAGTCTATAATTAGTCCTGTCCTACTTTTTTTTTTTTTTTATGACTAACTCCCACAGGAGCCAATGGGAGAGAGACATGTTTGAACATCCCCTGCAGTACATGCTGAGGGCTGATCTGTGGAAGCCCCTATGTGATAATGGGATTTAAATACTTGAAATACCCCTGAGAAGTATGAGTATGAGGCCTTCCAAGGTTTTAAAACAGTGACTGAAGAGCCCTGAATTTGAGCCTATGTTTTCTGAAAATGAAACTAATGAAGTGTTGAATATCTCAACAGGCTGCTCCAGCCTCTTGAGAAGCGCCTTCTCAGACACTGTCTTTTCTGTGGTACGAGTGTACTCGTGGTACTGTGGTACCAGTTTTCTGTGGTACTGTGTGCATATCCTTTGCATTTAAGCACATGCATACAACTTGCTCAGCGCTTCTGTGTAAATCTTGCCAACATTCCCAGCCCCTCTGCATCAGAAGATTACTGATTTCCAATACGGAGTGAATGGTTCCCAGTTCTGCAGACTGCTTGCTGTGGGGCGAGGGCTTGGGAGGAATCTGAAGCTAGCTAGCAAGGCTTCTGTCCTTTTGCTTAGATCTTCACATGTGACAGGTTGAACTCAATTCCTTCCTTGTACTGATTTCTTACAAGTGCATATTCTATTTGGGGGAAGGATTTCTTCCAAATGTCTCTGCTCTTCCCCTGCCTCATCCCCCAGTGTCTGTCTTTGTGTATCTCCTGCCAGTGAGGTTGGGTTGGCTTTGTGATGCAGGAATGAAACTGAAAAATCCATAGGCTTCTGATTTTGAGCTCAGAAACCTCTAAGTGTAAGAAATGAAGTTGCATGCAGCTTCACTGTGTATGAGGCTTTTGGTGGACCTGGAGAAGGACGGATATGTTCTGAGGGTGCCCTGTGACCTGTTGTGCTCTGAGCCCCTGTGAAGCAGAGTTGTACCTTGCTTTGGTCCTTATCTGTGAGATAGCTAGAACAACAGACATGAACTTTGGAAGCAGTCCTTGAACAAATCTACTGACAGAAGGCTGTATTCCACCAGTCTCAAAAGCCATGCTTATTCTCCTGCTTTATATGCCATAAGCAGCTGGATTCCCACTCCTCAGAGGACAGAGGAAGGACAGAAATTTTAGTGCAAGTAAATACAGAGCTATAATTTTTTTAAATGTAAGATTGGCACCAGAATCTGGCAGTGCACTGTCTTGATCAACATGAAGACAAGCTTTAAAAGCGAAGTGAGAATGTAACTTTTCCCAGCAAAGGAGATGTAAGACACTGCTTTTTGTAGGCTTGCAGGTGGTTCTGCGGCTAGGATGCCTTTGGGATAAAAGATGCCAAAAATAAAGTGGTGGACGTTGCAGTAAGGGTGCATGCTAGAGGCACTTCAGGTTGGAATGCTGTTCCAAAGGCCATGGAAATAGTAGCCGCTTAGTCTGGTTCACCTTAGTCACTCAGTCTGTTCAGTTCAGCTTAGTCTGAACTGCTTTGGGGCTGGATTCAAGTTTTGTCTCCTACAGCTGTACTCTGACTTTCTGTAGCAAAACCCATGCTGTCTCCGTCCCCGGCAGTTTGCAGTACAGCTCAACTGCACTGTAAGAAGTGTGCACATCCTCCATCAAAGCCAGTTGTGCCAGTAGCCTCGGTGCTCTGCGTGATTAATCTGTCCTATGTGTACCTGAGTCAGCATCACCCCCTGACTGTTTCTATCAAAGATGCTTGTAATGGAAAAGGCGTTAACAGGGAAGGGCAGAAACAGGAAAGTTGTTAACTTGGAATTTTATATTTTGAAAGTCAAAGGGGCATGTGCTCCTGCTGTATTCACTGGAAAGAAAGTTAAGAAAGTAACCAAAATCAATTATCCGTGTGATAGCTGCTCTTTGGGTTCAAGGTTAAGTGGACAAATTTCTAAAATTAAACCAAATGCATGCAGCCTAAACTTGATGAAAGGGCAGGTTGCAGGCTATACACATACATCAAGAACTCGTAAGTTACTTGGTTTACATAAACTAACACATAAAATTCAAGTCTAGATGTTTAAGAAGTGCTATCTAATTTATGTTTGCCTCTTTATATTGGGGCGTGTATGTATATATATGAAAAAAAAATATTATTTTTGGGAGTGTATTGAATTCCCAACTGCTTTTGAGAAGGAATATCAAGGAGGAATCTTCCATAAGCACTGAGGCTCATTCCAAGGATGCTGTTTGGATGCCCAGAGAGATCAGAGCTTTTTCTATACCTTTTTAAAGATGTTTAAATCATTAGGGTAATTTTCAATTCCATTGCTAGTTTTGAAAAATATAATTATAAAGCCTTTTCCCTCAAGGTCTACGATGACATTCTCAGTTTCCTTTTATTGCTACTTTCAGTTCTTGGGGATGGTAGTGTACAGAAATAATTTCTTGTCTTGATATTCCAGCTTTGTTACTTAGTAAATATCTCTCTCGTGTGCCTGACTAGGTTTTGTTCTTCAAAATCCTGAGAGACTAGCTTCTTAGAAAAGCATGAAAGTGAGATCTTAATTATATCCTTTAAATTGTACTTGGATGTTAACCCCCCTTTAACTCCCACAGAAATATCATGTTCTTTGGGTCTTTAGGCTACATCAGGCAAATTGCTGCAGTAACACCAAGCTGTGTGAAAAGGTTCAGCTCCATTACCCAGGCAGTAATTAGTGAAGTGCAAGAAACTACAGACATACCACTGCTTTGCAGTTCACTTGCTATTACTGCTTCTACAACTGTTTCTAGGATGGTGGTGCCTAACTCATTGGGCATTTAGAGGAAACCAGTGTGGTTTATGCTAAGCTTGCAAGCTGAGGGGTGGTATGGTTAGGACCCCTGTGCTCGGGCTCTGCTGGCTTTACTCCCATAGATGGAGTGAAGGTGGATGAAGTAGAAGTTCGTTTAGTCCTCAGTGAGTCAGTCTAATATTCTCAGGTATTTCTCCCCCCCGCCCCCCCCCTCTTTGCCCAAGTCATTCCTAAGAATATTGAATTGCTGACCAAGCACAATAGTCCTGTGATCTTACAGGAGTATGAAGGCAGGCTGACTGTCACAGGACTAATAACATGGGTGAAAATGCTGTTCTGCTGTTGCAGTCTTCTCTGTCAGATAGCTTGCATGCTAAGCTCTGCTGGTACGTGGTCTGGAAAGGAGCAGGCCACCTTTCTGAGGTGCTGTGTTAGAGTTTCTCATGCTCAAACTAGAAGTTACATGTGTTGGGGAAAAAACCCCAACCAAACCACAGCAAGAGACTGAGTTTATCTTTTGATGTGAGACAAGATACTGTGGATTGGCTAAATGGTGGCACCTGGCATCTCACTTTTGTGATAGAAGTCCCCTGATTCCTGCTGCAGCCTGAGCAGGGACTTGTTGCTTCTCATAACATCTCTTTAGAGACTGTGATCCCTACCTTTGCGTCTTCATTCAATTCTGCCTATGGTTCTTTTTTCTTGGCCCCATGAACCCGAGGGAGGGGTCTGGAGGCTGACCTGACAAAGTGCTGGCAGCACTACACCAGCTTAGACAGGCTGAGCCTAAAAGCATCTTCACTGGATAGGTGAGAGAAGGAACAGGCAGCTTCAGGAGTCCAGAGTGGGACTTGGAAATAATATTAGTTTGAGATGCTGGAAGTGAAGGGTTGAATCTTCCTCTAAAAGAAGTACTGCTCCTTGTTGTATGGCTGTAACTATATAGGTGTGGGTAGATCCATGCAACCCTATGTGAGGATGCTCTGATGGGAATGTGTTGGCTTAGATGTCTATGCATGTGCGCAGCTGTTAAACTGTCATAGTATACCAGCATAAATACATACCTTGGGCTATACAGAACACATTAAATCTTGCACATTGTGGGGACCTGAAAATAAAGCCCCATAATTATCAATGATATTATGGTAATCATCTCCCTGTTCTGGTAAGCAGTCCTGCATACAGAAATGCTAAAATATAGCCATTAGCAAGTCCTCCAGGTTAAAAACTTTTGTGTGAGGCTTGGTGCATCCACAGGCTTATGTCTTGTAAATTGACAGCGATTTGGAAAGGAGAAGCAGTTTTACAGGTGACCAAGCATTCCAAGTAATAGTGGAAGGCATTCAGGTGAAAATATGTAACCTAGAGGCAAGGGCTGTTAAACAGCAGCTGAGGATCTGAACTTGATTATTAAATAAGGGATGTGAACCTCTGCTCTGGGACATAACCCATCTTAAATTGATTGAAGGAGAGGAAAAACTGAGTAGCTGAGCACCACACGGCAGCCAGGCATGGACTTTCTTGTGCCTTTCTTTAAAGTGCATATAGACCTGGACTTGATTCTCATGCAGTCTAGACGAATCACTTCTCTGCTGCACTCTGAAAGTTTCTCTGTCCCTGTGTGCAGACTCCTAACAGCATGCCTGTGTTTTATTGCATTCAACATCTTCCAGTCTAAATATAGTTTGATTGCTTTCCAAATAGGCCTGGGTCTGCTACTCATTCTGATTCACCACTGCAAACTGTTCTCAGTAAACAGACACTCTGGGAGGCAATTGGTGATTATTTTAAAAGAAATCACTGCAGGATTCCAGGCTATCATCATTCATTCTTCAGGGTACGATCGTGTCACCCTGCCATCAAATTCTCATAGGAAAAGTTAAAAAGAAATCCAGACACCCCCCATACCCAAACCCCATATCCCTAATTGCTGCAAATTTTAAATATTCAGTGTGCATTTTAAAAATTTTCCAATATAAAACAGTTTTGCTGTTTCTTTCAGCATGAGACAGACTGTGTGGTACATCTTTATCACAATAGCATCTTTGATAGCATGGTGACTCAAGTATTATTCAATGGCTAATGCAAAGGTATCTATTTAGTTGAATGTATAGTCCTAGAATCTTTGAACATGCCATTAAAGTGCATCCATATGGTTATAAATGTAAAAAGGCCAGATGGGCAGTTCACCACGTTCACAAATTGCTCTGGCTACCACAACATGTCAAGAATGTGCAAGAGAGTATAAGAAGTGCCATTATGCTTTTTGCTTCTGTGGCACGTCTTATTATATTTGTGATAAACGTTGGCAGGTTTCCATGGTTAGGGAGCTGTTCATGGCCTCTGTCTAGTCTGCTGTGATTTCTATGGATGTTACCATGGGCACTGATGGAAGGAAATTCGTATCGAATGGAAAACAATCATGGAAAAAAGGCAGGAGGCAGAAAAGGCAGGACAGCGATAATTGCATTGGGGTCAGGATGGTCTTGTAACTATAGAAGAGCTGTGAAGCTGTGATGGTGTTGTATAGTACAGAAATACTCAGTGTATGTTTGCTGCAAATATGGAGGGTGGGAGGAAATAATGCTGCCAGCCCAAGAGCAAATCTATGGCTGTCATCCTAATCATCTAGGAGCATCACTCTTGAGCTCGCAGTGCTAGAATAAAAAAAAACACCCTAGTTCTCTATAGACAATACAGTGTGACTTTGTATCCCTAATTCGCTCCTTTAGGAGCATGCTGCCTATCTATATAATCACATTTGTGTGTCATCTTGGAAGTACTATACATATACTATCCATATAACAACCAGGCACCTTCAGTGACGTGAACAGCTGTCTTGGCTGAGACAAGGACAGCACGTTTAAGGAAGAAGACTAAAAAAACCCAAAGGCACATAAGCACATACCCACCCCACCCCCAACAACAACAACAACAAACCCCAATACCAAAACACCACCAAACAAAATACCTAAACAAAACAAAACACCCAAGATTCATGCATATTCCTTTGCTGGTGCTCCTGTGCAGTGTTGATTTCCCAATATAATTTAAATCCCACATAGTTCTGCTAGTGTTTACGATATAAGATGTAGAAATCTATGGCCGTGGACACTGGTGATTCCCTTAGGCACAAGTGATCCTCATGAAGTTGGGTGTATTGAGAGGATGAGGGCCACTGACTGGGATCTCTGATGTTCTCATTTTCAAGAGTAGAAGTAATGTTTCCAAACGGCCCATCTTTCATAGCCAGCATCTCTTCTACCTGCAGCTTTCCCGCTGCTGTCATCTTTGCTTCCCGACACAAAAGCAAGCCGCTCTTCTGTGGCGTGCCAGGAATGGGGGCTGCAGGCAACGTTTCATTCTCGTGGGGCTTTGAGTTAAGTTGCTGTGAAGAACATGAGCATCCAGTGGAGAGCGGGAGCTGTCGGGTGGAGAATGCTGGATGCACCTGGCAGCATGGGAGGTGTACATGAGGAAAAGCTGGGATGGGATTCAGACCCTGTATATCGGGAGGATTTAGAAAAGTATGTTGTGTGAGGGAGAGGTGGCAGGTGACAATCCTTCGCTCTCCTTGTACATTTTCATTCTTCAGCCGCCGGCCTTTTGTTCACAGTGAAGAAAAGGGAGTGGTGTCCTGACTCCTGTTGTCCTCCTAAGCAGCTTAGAAACCCCACGGTGTGAGCACAGTGGACCTTGTCTCTGGTGGCTGCTTGAGCACTTGACTCTGTCTCTTGGCTTTTCGTGAGTGGCAGTTGACCTGCTGCCAAAGGCTTGATGAAATTTTTTTTGGAAAAATGATTAAATGATGCGTAGTCATCTAAAAAGTAATCTTGTAAGATTTGGAGTTGTAGTTTTCCAAGCTCTTTCTGGATATATCAAAAATATTTCCCTATATTATCAGTACTTTTTCCCCAGAAAAGGAAGCACAGAAATTTGAAAGTAAGAAAACAACTTGTCTTTGAATATCAAGAAAAAGTCTGTGTATATGAAGAAAAGACTTTTGTTTTGTGTTCAGTATTCCCATCTTTAAACTAAGTCTTTCGCAAACCACAAGCATGAGCTTCTTTCTTCCCCGTTCTCCTTCCTAAATCCAGCTTTCTTGTGCCTGTGGTAGAGGATCCCAAATCTGTTCATCATGCCACTTATGCCCTTCCTGATTCCTTGTGGTTTCCGTGCAAATCCATGTAAGATTTTTATAATGAAGTTTTACATCAGTCTTGCACTTCTGTAACTTAATAAAGAAGCCCCAGGGCAACGGTGAATTGATTTCAGAAGCTTTAATAACGATGCAGCATTTCTGGTTTAAGAAATATTGTTTTAATCTGTACGTTTAAGGTTTTAATGTGAAATCTCAGAACAACTTTTGTACCCTTCAGTGTAGCACCTTTTTGGTGGTAATTTTTTTTCCTCACTTGACAAGAAGTATTTCTGACATACTACCCCTTCTTATTAAAATTTCCAGTATCAGGAGCTAGTCAGTGTGGACAAGTGCAATGCTTTTCTGATGAAATCATGTCAGTTCTTCCTTTCACAGCTTTTCCTCTAATTTATTTTGAGGAAAGTGAGGGTGAGAGAAGATTGCTCTTCTAGTTGGCAATTTTATAGTGGCATCTTAATAGGCCAAAGGAGATCAAACTATCATTCATGTTTACTTTTCTTGTCTGGGTTTTTGCAAGAAAAAGTAAGATTTAGTGCTCCTTTCTGTTAAACAGGTAAGTGTAGTTCTGTCTGCACGTTGGGCAAAGAATGCATTTTTTGCTACATTTCAGTCTAAGGGAAATTGGGGAAAGTGAACAATTTTCCCTTGAAAGTTATGAAGTGCCGCTGTAGCAAGCTTCATACTTGCTGGTGTAAAATGGGGTAGTTGCTGTCAAGATTATTTTCAGGAGACCTAAAGACTTCTCCTGTTAAGTGTTTCTCTTTGGTTTACTGCTTTTACATCACTTTGTCTTGCTTTATTGCTTCTGTTTTTCCTGTTACGTGTTTTTCCTCTTACATCATCCCTTGTATTAAAATGAATCTGGAGATCAAGTTGCAGTCCTCAATGGTCATAAACATGTGTGGAAAGAGAAAAGAGCCCAGGCGTGTCTGAATGCATGTGTGAGGAGTGACAACGTGACATTTTTATGATTCCTTTTCAGACCAAGAGACTCTTATACCTGCAGCTCTAAGAGCTGGGGCACTAAATCTTTCCCTTCAACCTGTGAAACCATCAGATGGAAGATGGAGGCCTGGTGCTCCATGCAGGCAAAGTCACTGGGAGTTCATGACCCCTTTTTCCCTGTGGTGGTTGCTCAAATTGGCCTTTGCCACCGTAGAAACCATGCTGTAGAAGGAGGGTGTGGTAGGGCAGGAAAACACAAGTGAAACTGGAGGGAGATAAACCCCCGCAGCTGAGAGAAATGAGTGGGGAGCGAGAAGGACTGGAGTCTGCATTGGGCAGGTCGCTTATGATCATGCAATGGGAGGAAAACTCCCCCAGGGACAGCAGCAGGAGAAGAGAGAGGCTAGCTGCTAGTCTTTCTTTGCTGGCTGGGTCTCTCCGAATACATCTCTAGTTTTTAAGGAGTTAAGCAGCACCTCCAAAAGATACTCCCGGAGAGGGAGACTCCTTCAGTGGACAAGATGAAGGGACATTTGCCATGGCTGGAGGGAAGGTGATGGCAACTGATGGCCAGATAGATGGTCCTCCTTTCTGTGGGGAACCTGAGGTCATTCCCACTGTGGCTGCCAGATCAGGAAAGAGAGAAGATAGCAGCAGGTGCCAGCGATGCCCCTCGTCCCAAAGGGCTGAGTAAGATGGGGAATCCTTTGATGTTTGCACCCATATAGCTCCTCTGTGTATTTTACATGATTTGAACTGACTGCGCTACTTTATCACTCTTTTATTTTGAGTGCTTCCATGGGCTAGATAGTTATCAGCTGATCTGTGGTGTGTGGAGCAATCCCAGCCTCTTGGCCCCTAGGCTGTGGACATCTGGGAACCCTCTGTGATACTTTTTCTCTGCTCCATCACTTCTAGCAGTTCACCCCATTTCCATGTTAAGGTTGGAGTTCAGTCCTGGGGATTTGCAACTTATTATGGAAGCAATAACAGTAAACCTATGATATCCACTAAATTATGTGTTTTCAAAAGAAGTAGGCTCCCTGGAGAAGGGCTGCTCTGTCTTTGATGGGCACTTTCCCCTCTGCTGGCGTGAGGCTCTGCAACTTGCAGTGAATGGAAGGACTTGCTAGGATGACTTTGGGGGTGGGCAAAATTTTATTGTATAAGCATATTTCTTCCTATGCAGCTTTCAGAAACACTTTTTAATAGTAAGGGCCGCTGACAAGAAGGAAATGAAGAAGAACCTTCTCAAAGGATATGGTTTTAAGCTAATTTAGCTTCCCCTTGGCTTGGCTGTTGAGAGGGAGGTGCACCATGCCCTGGTGTGTCTCCCCATTCGGCAGATCCAAAGCCCTTTGGCCACGTGCCGCGGCTCTCTCCTTGTCACGTGGAGGAGCAGGGGGCACCTGTGCTTCCCCCTGATCCCTGGATTTTGGGCAGTGTCCTGGGAAACAGTTGTCTGGAGTCTGCATGGTCTGATTCTTGATTTCCCTATCCAAGCAAAATTGCAGAGTTTTGAAAACTATACTTCCCAAACGTAACCCTGACCACAGCTGCTTTGAAAGTGCTTTTTTGCCCTCATTTATTTACTTGTTCGAATGAGGCTTAAACTTTAATAACAAGAGGTAGGACTCACTGACCCAAGGTGTAGTTTCCAGAACTGTCTTGCTAGAGATGTTAAATCTTTTCTGTGTTTTTTCTTGGTTTGTTTTTGAGACAAAAATGCGCTGGAGTGTTTCTGAATCTTTGCATCATTTTTGGATAATGAAACAACTCTTGGTGCTATAATCACTGTAGTTATTAGCTAGAAACCTATATTCTGAAATATCCTTTTTTTTTCTAATTGGATTTATAATGGCCATAGTTATTTTAACTAGTACTGATTCACTGATTCATATGTGGTCTGTCTCTGGGTCTGAGATTTCATCGGGTTCAATGTCAGAGTGAACTATACCTATAAAAGATGCTGCCTGTGCCTCTAGGAGAGGTGGTAAATGCCTAGAAAATGTGTAGAGGTGTTCTTTTAGCAGTGGAAATACAAGCAAACATGTTTTCTTTTGTGTTGTTTTTTTTTAATCCCTTAACTGATTCTGTAAGTGTAAAGCCATATGTTATCCGTTTTCTGCCTCTTCTGAATTAATTAGAGCATGACAGTGTTTCCTGACTAATGAGGCACACACTCTCATTTAGGTTCATATGTGGAAAGGTTTCTATCCCTGTACAGATTTTTACACAGCAGCAATAGCAGTTGCTGCAGTGTGATCGACAGAAGAAGCTGCATTAAGATCAACAATTATGCAGGGTGATAAACAGACCTAATTGAGTATTAGAGGTTTATGTAAACACAGACCCACTTAGCTGGTGGTGCATTTCTGTTGTTACTGGAATGAGATTATTTATTTTATAAGAGATCTTGATGTGTGTTTTTACTACTTTGTGTCTAGGATCTTCTAAATACAGATGCTCCTCAGAGCAACCCTGATGTACAGACAGACTTAACACCTGCTGGATTCAGAATGTGGGTTAAAATGGTTTGCAGAAGTATTCACTTTACTACCTGCCTCTCCAGCGATCTTGAGCATCTTAGGAAGGGATGCTTTCTTCTTGCTTCATGGTCTGGGGTCAGTTGCAGCGGCCCTAGAGCTGGCAGCACACGGCTGTTCTTAATTATAATAGACTAATGCTATTTGGTTTGCAAAGGCCACACTGCAGAAACTCTGCTTTGTGTTATGCTTAAAGGAGGCAGAAACATGTGCTGCATTTTCACCGGTAGGACCTGTGGTGGTTTAGTTCCCCCCCAGTACTGCCCAGGACAGTATCATACCTGAGGGGCAATGCAGTGGTGGTTCCTGTGTTGTGGGCCAGGAGAGGGGCTAACAGCTTCCAGTCCTGAAGCATACTGTTGCATGAGCATCAGTTTGTACCCGTGTTAATAATCCTTACCTATCAGGCTGTGTTTGCTCAGCTTCCTGGCCCTTCTGGCTCAAAGTATGACCAGAGCTGTGAAGGCATGCAACGTGAAGAACAAAGTATAAGTATTAAAAGATTGATTTTTCTGGGACAGGTTTTCAAGATATCACTATTTATTCTAATTAACTTACATTATTATGTACTCCTGGTTGCATGCATTTGTCCTGCTCCTGGCAGAATTTGTACCCAAGGAAAGCCTAGCAGAGTTTTCCCCTTGTAGCAAAGGGTCTGGAGTGCTCACAGATGGACCAGGGATGGGTGGAAAAGAGGAATGCCGAAACGACTGCAGAGTTAACAAAAATTGGGAAAATGGGGCACTCCATCTGCGAGCCCAGTTTGTGGCACCATGGCCCCAGGATTAAAATGACCACAGTGCAGGCAAACCCCTCGGGGAACAGGCACGGTGGCTGTGGGATTTCTAGGGCTGTGTTGGCATGGTCACCTCTGCAGGATGTGTGCTGCTGGGGCTGCATTGCTCTGACCTGTGGGAATTTGTGTGAGTGACATTGGATATTGGTGTTGGGAAGCAGATGTCTATACTACGTGTAGTATGTATCAACACTGTCATCTTGATTTAATCATGAAAGTGTTGGCAGGCACTATTGCTTGTATTTTTCTTTACCCTTCTGTATGTCTCTTGGTGCATGTTTGTGTGTTGTTGCTCTAAATACTTCATGTTTCTTTTCTGCTTGGTGTCCCCCCCCACCTCAGTGGGTAATCTCTCACCCTGGGTGGTTACATTGCTGGCGTGTCTGTGATGGGGTGGCACAGAGCAGTTGTCTCAGTGCATAGCTCAGATTAAATAGGTGAGAAGGTAGGTTACAGGCACAGACAGCAGGACTGTACAGATATGCATGTCTGTATGCCATGAGGGGCCTCTCTAAGGTCGTTTCATACCCGAGGAACAAGTCTCATACGTGAGTTGTCAAGCTGATCGTTTGAGCTTTGGTAGTCGAAGAAGAACATTAGCTCATTGCCTCTTGTGCAGTAGAAGAAACCCAGAGACAAAGCAGAAAGCGAAGCTTGCAGTTGGACAAAATAATAGGGCACGAGGCTTGTGGCTTGCCGGGAGCTGCGGTTACTTGCAGCTGAATGAATGAATATGCAGGAGAGTGCCTGCAGCATCCCTGGGCGTGGGGCAAAGCGTGTCAGCATGACTTCCTCCGCACTGCCCTTGGAAACAAAGATTTGAACCTCATACTGGTCTTCCCTGGCAGTAGGATATTGGATTGGCTGTTTTCTTTCAGAATCCTAAAAAGAAACCCTCAAAAACCTAAACAAAACAGAACACCTGCCCCCCTCCAACCCCCACCCCCCCACCCCCCCAAAACCAAAGCAGCAAAGAAAAGGTGTTGGTGAGGAGTGTCATCCATACACACCCAAAGCAGTGTAACAAGCCATGCTGTGGCACAGGACCGTTCTGCCGTTTCTGTGCTAAGCACCTTCCCAGGGAGCTGAGACACTTCACATTTCATACCTGCCATCATCCATCAGGACACGCTGTTACATCCTAGAGCAGTGACTGTGTCTTACACGCTGACTTGGCCTGCTCCCATAGCCGGGGGGGTGGGGTGGGGGGGCTCAGCTGGCTGGGTTTTTGCGGTGTCAGGTAGTACCCCTGCTAGCCTTGTCCAGCTTGGGATGGTCACTTTTGACATCCATCTTTCAACAAAGGCAAGGCGCTCTTTGTATGTTCTGTTTCCCCCCGCCTCTTGGTTTGTTTTCTTCACTGTCTCTCACTATTTCAGGGGTCTCTTTTCTATCTGCTATTTAGCTGTTCTTTTCAGCTACCCTCCTAATGTGTTAAAAGGGAATAAACCCATCCATGTTTCAGAAAGAAAAGTTAAATGTAATATTGCCGACAGATGTGCTTGTGCTGACTTTCTCCACCAGCCCACCTCACCTGGCACCACCAAGCACCGTTGCATGACGCTCTTTCCTAGGACAGACCCTGACCACGTTCCCTGAAAGCTTTGGGTAGAAAAAGGATAATCCATGGAGCAGTGGGAAGGGTACTCCTGTGGTCTAGGAGCTCGGTGCTGTGTTTCCAGCTGTGCTGACGCAGAGCTGCTTTACAGACTGAGGTGTGGGTTGGGGGGCTGTTGGCTGCCTGACCCCCTTGGCACCTGGCAGCAGCGAGCAGTGGGGGGGCTCCGAGGTGCCCTCGGGCTCCAGTACGGCCTGTGAGGGTGTCTGCACTCCCTCCACTGCGGAAACGGGGAGCAGCTTCCGCAGAGGTCTCGTCCTTCCCTGCACCCCTTGGGAGATTAGGGTTGTCAAATTGAACAGAAGACTCATAAACTAGTGGAGAATATGGTTAATTGGGAAGATTTATAGGCTTGTTAGCAGGAATATTTCTTAATTTAAAATGTTGGTGTATTCCCTGAAGGGAGACATTACTTCTTGTGAAGCCTTAATTGGAGTGGGCTAATTTTCAGTGCTGGGACTAAAAATAATAATAATAAAAATAATCCTTCAATCTCAACCAGGAAGAGATCTATTTAAATTTCACAAGCTGTAGAAATGTCAGGAACACTGGGTTTAGCTTTCTCTCCTGCGGCCACAGAGGAGACTGAAAGGTGAACAGCAGCACTGGCCAGTAGTGGGAAGGTGTTTTTTTTTCAAATATTTTGCCTAGAGCTGACTTGGAAATGTCATAACTTCCCCCCCCCCCCTCCACTTAAACTGTGATGCTAATGGTCTCATGCTGAAATTGCTTCACATATGTGAATCTTGATAGGTTGCAGTTCCAGTGCTCACAGGCAGGGTAAAATTGAGATATCTTTCTGGAAATGGAATTGTGTATTTGTACAGAGAATAATCATTAGGATTATTCAATTATTTTTTTTAATGTTTTGAAATATCACCAAGGGTCCATGTAACCAGGTCAAGCCAATGGAAGTGCTCTATATGTGATTTTAATGTGCTGTATCTGTTTGAATGGTATAATGGATTCTTGTCCCATATTTCTTCCAACAAGCTTGCTGAATCTTATTTTTTCTAACTTATTTTAGGCCCTTGTTCCTGTCTGCTGTATTAGGAAAGAGCAATATCTTTCAGGCATAAATAGACATATGATTCTGGAGTAGAAAGTATAAAGTAGAGGCACTGGTGCAACAGGAAAAAAAAATATTATTTTCCATTATGCAGAGATTTGTAACTGCAGAGACAATGCAAAAGCCATGTTAAGTCCTTCTCATGTTTTGGACTGGGATAATATGTGGGAAGCACTTAGCCAGCCAGCAATAATGGTGTATAGAATAGCTGTCCTGGTAGCACGCACTGCTAGTCTGCTCCATGCTACTTGATCTTGAGTGGTGGCAACATTGCTGGTGCAGAGCTTCCTTGTGAGCATGCTCAGGCTCTGCAGGCTGCAGCCACCCATGCAGGTTGAAACAATTCTCCAAGGTTCCCAGTATCAGGAAAATGGGAATCTGAAAACCATCCCTTCTATTGAGTTAATGTGGGCCCACTTCTCAAGTGAACCTCATGAGGTTAGACAAGGTCAAGTGCAAGGACCTGCACCTAGGTCAGCGCACTCCCAGGTATCAGTACCGGCTGGGGATGAAGGGATGGACAGCAGCCCTGGGGAGAAGGACCTGGGGATTAACAGCTGGACGTGAGCCAGCAATGCATGCCTGCAGTGCAGAGCGCTGTCCCTGTCCTGGCATGCATAGAAAGAAGCGTGGCCAACAGGCTGAGGGAGGTGGTTCTGTCCTGGTTTCAGCTGGGATGGAGCTGATTTTCTCCTCAGTAGCTGGTGCGGTGCTGTGCTTTGGATTTGGGGTGACAATAAGGCTGGTAACCCACTGATGGTTTTGGCGGTTGCTGGGTGATGTTTATACCAAGTCAAGGACTTTTCCATTTCTTGGGCTCTGCCAGTGAGAGGGCTGGAGGGGCACGGGACATGGGGAGGGGACACAGCCAGGACAGCTGACCCCAACTGGCCAGAGGGATATTCCATACCATGGAATGTCATACTGAGTGTATAAACTGGGGGGAGCTGGCTGGGGGCTGCTGGGTGCTGCTCAGGGGGACTGGTTGGGCATCGGTCAGTGGGTGGTGAGCAACTGTGCATCACTTGTGGGGTTCTTTTCTCCCCTTCCCTTTCGATTTTATTCCTCTCCCCTTCTCTCTCCTTTTCATTACAGTTGTTATTTTTATTTTATTTCAGTTATTAAATTGTTCTTATCTCAACTCTCATTTTAATTTTTCCCCAGTTCTCCTCCCCATTCCACTGGGGGGCAGGCAGTGAGCGAGCAGCTGTGTGGTACTCAGATGCCAGCTGGCGTTAAACCACAGCTCTGCCCCTCTGCTCCACTCCGGTGAGACCCGCCTGGAGCGCAGGAGAGGTGGGACCCGTTGGAGTGGGTCCAGAGGAGACCACAAAGATGCTCAGGGGATTGGAGCAACTCTCCTATGGAGACAGGCTGAGAGAGTTGGGGTTCTTCAGCCTGGAGGAGAGAAGGCTCCAGGGAGACCTTATTGTGGCCTTTCAGTACCTAAAAGGGGCTTATAAGAAAGATGGGAACAGGCTCTTTAGTAGGGGCTGTAGTGCTAGACAAGGGGCAATGGTTTTAAGCTAAAAGAGGGTTAGATTGAGACTAGATGTGGGGAAGAAAGCTTTTTGATGTTGAGGGTGGTGCAACACTGGAATAGGTTGCCCAGAGAGGTGGTAGACGCCCCTTCCCTGGAAACATTCAAGCTCAAGTTGAACAGGCTCTGAGCAACCTGATCTAGTAGAAAATGTCCCTGGTCATTGCAGGTGGGTTGGACTAGATGATCTTTAAAGGTCCCTTCAAACTCAAACCATGCTGGGGCCCTTCCTTCTGCTGGGGCCCTTCCTTCTGCTGGGGCCCTTCCTTCTGCTGGGGCCCTTCCTTCTGCTGGGGCCCTTCTCTATTAGGAAAAGGTTCTTCACTGAGAGGGTGGTTGGTCGCTGGAACAGGTTTCCCAGGGAAGTGTTCACAGTGTGAAGCCTGTCAGAATTCAAGGAGCATCGGGATGATGCTCTTACATGGTTTAGTTTTAGGTTGCTCTGCAGGGAGCTGGACTCTATCTATGGTCCTTACGGGTCCCTACCACCTTGAGAGACAGTGATTCTGTGTGCTCAGGTGGAATGTGTGCTTCTCTGCCTTTTTCAACTTTTTTCTTTTTAGTTGGTGTGGTTTTGTTTCTGTGTGGGTTTTTTTTTTTTTTTTTGTTGCTGTTGTGGTTGGTTTTGTTCTGGGTGCCTTATGAGCTCTGTCACTGAATTGCCTCTGTGAGCAACTCTCCCTTGAGAATGAGCAACCATAGGATTTTCTCCCTCTTTCCCCTGGGAACAAATTCCTGTTAATTGGCCAGAATTGGCTAAATTCTTGTTAATTCCTAATGTCTCATCCACCCCCATATCTGGCACAGAGGGGTAACTAGTTTCTGTAATTACTTCTGTCTAACATTAAGCAATAAGACACAACTTTGGAGACCTCTGTATGCATAAGAATACGAGGTGGCAGAAGACTTTCAGTCAAGTAACATAAGCCCGAAGATTTGCTTTCTGGATGTTCCTGTAAGTGGCAGTGCCAGGCAGGGTGGGATGTGCCCCAGTCCTGCCAGCCTGGATGAGAGGCCGTGGGAGCTGTGGCACGCGGGGATCACAAGGGATGCAAGGGAGGATCTTGGATGGGAGCAAGGCAGAGGGTGGTGGTGTGAGATTTCCATGGCAACAAGGTGTCTGACTATGGGTCATCTGTGACTCCAGTGCAGAAATTATTCCTCAAGCCTGCTGTAAATAAATATGTGCCTGGAGCTTGATCCTTCACTGCTATAAGTTCAGACTTGTGTGGTTGCTTTTGATAGATGACTCATGCTGTGAACGTATAGCTTGTGGAAAAGGAAAAAATAATTTACAGTTCCCTGATGCTTGCTTCTGTTTTCAGGAAATCTGTCTCTCTCTAAATGAGGAAATATTTTTCTTTAATACAAGCATAGGTTTCTGAAAATATAATAATTTCTAAGATGTAGGTTTGGTTTATGAGGTCTGCCACATCTGTTATGGAAATCTTCCATAGCTTACAGTTCATGAGAGCAAAGGTGGAAGAATCTTAAATCTTTATCGGTGACTTAAAAAGTCTAACTTCTGGAAAGCATTCCCAAGGTAAAATCCTATTTTGCATCATGTGTGATTCTTTTAAAAAGGCCTAGACTCCACTGCTTAGAATTAGAATGACTCTTTGAGTTAACTTCTCTGTTTGGAAATAAAGCTAGAAAAATGACTACAAAGTGATACTGACAGTCAAACCAGTTGGAGTGCATAAAGCTGTAAGTGTCTGACAAAAAAAAAAAAATCAGAGGGAAGAAAAAATCCCATCTAGTTCTCTTTTCTGTGCTAAGAGTCAAGGTAGCTTTTAACTAACTTGTGACACGATGCTTTTCATGTCAAACAATATTATTTTCTAAGATTTTCACTGTCATAAATAGTATCCATTAGCATCATCCCTTTTGGTTTCCTTGGCAACAGAGGCAATCAATTCAATGACAGTTTCAACAGCATGGAAAAGCACCAGCTTCCAGAGTTATGGACAGAAGTACAAAAAGCAGGTAGGCTGGAATCTATTTGTCTGCAGACCAGCTTTATTTCCTTCTCTAGTCCTTTCTATTTTATGAGTTCCAAGGTGTGTGATTAAGCACAAATCTCTTCAAACTGTGCTGTGCTTGTGCATCAGTGATGCTCGAAGCTGACCGTAAAGGATCCTCAGATCCACTCAGCCCAGCTGTGAGGAGATTGATATTTAAGCTTTATAGCCTGGAAACCTTCTTTGTTTTCATCTTTTGCATTGGATGTGTATATAGAACTTTCTTTATCAAAGTATTAATTAGAAACTTGCAATGTCAAGGTCATGCCTTGACTTGTTCCAGTGGGCAGAGGAAAGGGGCCAGTTGCTGCTGCTTCCTGCGTTCCTTCCCAGTGCAAAGGGACAACGTGTGCTTCGGGGTTTCTGTTGCTCACACCTGCCTGAAGCAGACATTCAGCAAGTGGCAAATGCCCGTAACTTGTCCCGCAGCCTCCACTTGTGAAGGAGATGTGAGATGTATTCCTTTCGAATGTCTATTAGACATATACTTTTATACAATTTTATTTTTATTATTTTCTAGAGGACTTCTTTAGAGTCCTGATGAAGCTTCAGTCCAACTCTGTAACTATATCTCTGTCTGCAGAAAGGCTTACTTCTCTTAGTTTGCACTGCCTTGTCAGTGCCAAAATACCAATAAGGAGGGCAGTAGTGATACTGTGGTGAGTTACTGGAAAAACTCTATACTGTTTACAGGAAAAGGTTGGTTTTCTTCATTTCTTCAAAGTCTGATGAGTCAATGTACTCTGAAGAAATACAGCATGTAAGATGAAAACGTGACTGTGTCAACTGCTACTCCCGAAGCACAGACAGAACCATTGTTTTGATGCTTATGTTCATTTAGATCATTAAAAAATAATAATTAAGGACCTTACAACAAGCATCTTGAAGTGGGTGCAGAAGGTCTCTTAGGTTCCTGTGGGCTTTGACCCAGGCTAACCAGAGAAAGAACACGAAAATTCATTAAACAATAAATGCATTGCATGCCTCACTTGGTTCTGATGACCACTGCAGCTGAACTTCAACAGTTTCTCTATCATTTCTACCAATCTCTAAGCCTACGTGCATTGCAACCATGAGTAAGTTTTCTTGCAGGTTTCTAAGTTCAGAGTTGGAAAAAATAGGGTTGACGAGTCAGGCTTGCTCACTGTCATGAGTGCTGGTGGTGGTACTCACCCCCCGAGGCAACAGGACGCTGTAGAGTGAATCACAGGCTTTTTTGGGACTCTGCTTTCCCCAGATGCTTCATGATTCAGTTCCTATAGTTGCCGTGGAGTAGCTGTGACAGAAGTTCAGGCTGATGGTCACAGAGAACTTTAATATTCCAACATAGCTGAGGCGATGAACTTTGTTTAAAATATAAGTGCGTCTTCATTGTTTGGCTAATGGAAGTGTTGGAAGCTGTTCAGCTTCCTTCCAGCACAGCCACCTTGGTTCCAGTGGGACTGCAATACGGCACTTGCCTGCCAGGATTTGCGTAAGCACGTAACCTCATTTGGTCTGAGGTGGAGGAGGAAAAAGGTATGGTCTTTTAGGCCTTTTAGAGTAGTTTCTCCATACCTCTGTCACTTTTCAACAGTCTGGTTTGATGCTGGCATAAGGTAGAAGTATTTGGTGTGTATGTACATTTTCTTTTTCCTCTCTGAGTGTAACAGACCAACTAACTGCCATCTGTTTGGGTACATATAGATCACCTGTCATGACCACGTCTCCCTCTTATGACTGTAAGCATTATTTTTTTTTTTTGCTCTAAACTATTTTTCCCCCTCCTCCTCCTCCTCCACATTTTTTATCCACTTTGTTTTTGGCAGAACTCAGCACAGCAGATCCCAGTGTACCCTCTTTGGTTTTCACACCTCTCTACTGGTCAGCACCGAGATGCACAGCAGTTACAGGGCATTGCATGCTATGTATTCAATGTTTTTATGCTCAATGAGCATGTTGTTAAATGCCATTGCAAACAGACTACAGAGAGCATGAATACCTGGCTGACAGATACAGGTGTCCCTCTACCACTTGCCATGCCTGGAATCGCATTTTTGCAGGTGCAAAATCTCAGGAGGCATTTGCAAATTTGGCACTTAAAAATGTTGTTCTCTACTCAACGCCTGTACTGTTCACAAGGGGGCAGGGGGGAAATGCAATCTCGATGCTAAACTAATTGGGCTATGAACACAGCTGGCTTAGGTATGTGGGAGCATTTGGGAATTTTTTTTCAGACAAACCTCCATATACTTGGGCACAAATGATGTTTGGCTGAGACAATTTGTGAAAGTTATTTCAAAATTCAGGGAAACTCCCAAACCCTAATAATTACTTTGAGATGAGGTGTTTTTATCTCCATGTGCTTGGGACAAAGCACAGGAGCCACCATTGACGCTTCAGGTTCCTGCACTGTCCCTCTTCCATGATGACAGGGAAGGACAGTTTGTGGGCAATTGGTGCAACAATGTAAGATTGACAAAAGCAGTCTTCATGTGCGTTTTCACTTGACATACAGATACCGTAGTAATGTTACAATTCAGTGGTTGCTCCTAAGAAATAGCTAAGTATGAGTTAAAATGAGTTTTGACCTTCTGTGTGATCCATATGCTCAATTAATACTTCTTAATTGCTAATGTCAGTAGAAGGTGAAGGTGTGAGCAGCATAACAGCAAGTGATTCATTCTCTATTGACCAAGTGACATGGGATTGTGTGTGCCTTATCTTTGTTAAAATAAAGGCTACAGAAAGACCTTACCGTCAAATTAATTGAGCTAATATTTTTCATGCTGTTAAAGATGCAGTTCATGATTCAACCATCGCAATACTCACAGCTTCTGATAATTAGGATGAACCACACATTATGGGTGTTCTGTTGTGTTTAGATACCTGGTGATCTTTAAAAAAAATGCAAAGGATACAAGCAGTAATGAAGTTTGAAGGACCTTGATGGCAGGGGAGAGGAGATTTTCAGAAATGGTTGTGGAAGCAGCCAGGCCACGCTCAGAGGTGAGAGCCCCAGGTCAAAAGCACTTTCAGAAAAGAGGAGGGAAAAGTTCTGTGTTTGAGAATTGTTCAAATTCTCTTCCATGTTCATCATAATTCTTAAACATGTCTTCACTGTAGTATCTTTGTATAATTAATTTCCTTACAATATAAATATTTGTTATATAAACAATTACATACTGCATAAAATCAGGGCATGTGTATTGAACTGGTGATATAAAGTGGTTTCCCCCTCCATTTTGGGTGGTTCCCCTGCAAAGAAATAAAGTGGAATGATCTTATATCACATAAATATCACTGGGAATATATTAGGTGTGCAAGGACCAGAAGAAACAGAAGAACACTAGCTAATCTCATATGTGCAATATTTAACCATCAAATTAGTCTGCAGGCATAGTTATTCTGCTGTAAATAAATGCTTTGTGAAAGCATTGTATTTGAGAAATACCCACAGAATCAAGAGGTGTAATTGGACTTTCAGAAGCAGAGGAATGTTGATATAAGGTTTCATGTCTTGTTCCACTCCATTAACCTTTGTAAGCTATTTTTTTTTTCCTTAGGAACTATGTTAAATCTCAGGCATTGTAGAGTGCTACTTGTGTCAACCACCTCAATATAGATTTGGTGTTAAAACAACATCATCCTAAGTGCTTTGAGCGGTCATCCTTATCATGAGAGGCTCTGTTAACTGTCCTGTGAAATGAGCTTGTTGGAAGCAAGCAGCCTGGAATAGGGAATGAGTAGTGGCCTGCCATCAGCCCTCCTTTGACAGCGTACTGGGATTGAATTCTAGTCTGGAAAAGCCTGGCAGAAATATAAAGCTTGCTTGTCCCAATGTGCTCGCAGGCACTGTTTTTAGCAAATGGCTCTGCTGGGGAAGAGGTACCGTGCATTAACCGTGTTGTGCTGTGGCGAGCGAGCCATGCCCCGGTACCAGCAGGCGCCCCTTGCTGTCCCTGTGCTCTCTGGGGGGGGTGTCTCTTGCAGTCCCAGAGTCGTTTGCTGGGGTGTTTCTGCCTTGGCTTTCATGGATTCCTTCCTGTTCACCCTGTGCCTGGGTGCAGGTTGCCGTATACCACCCTGATGTGCCTGGGGAAGGAGCATCTTGGCCCTGCTGCCTCCCTCCTCCCGGTGCCTGGCATTTTGACAGAGTACAGAGAAAACAGAACCAGGACAGTTCCTTGTTTCAAACTGTATTGCTTGTCAGGCTGTCAAAGGGGGTGTCAAAATATCCTGTCAATTAATCTCATTGAAACCACTGGTGAAGGTTCAACTAACTGTGTCATCACAGCCCTGTTAATTAATTTCTGATTTGGAGATGGGTTAGTAGAAGTGGCAGCGCCAAATTGCCCTCCTGTCACTGCAACAGAAAAGATACAATTGGTTGATGGCTCATATACCGCAAGCTAGGTAGTCTTCTGCTAAAGAAAAACCATACTTGAAATTAATATTTTGACCCTTAAAACCTGTGTGTCATATTCATGGGGTGATTTCACTGCTATCCATCCACAACTTGCTTGGTATGGAGTTGATTATTCAGCACGTAATTGACAGGCAGGAACTGAGCAGAGAGACTTTCCTTGTATAATATTTGTAAAAAAGGTGAAATTGATGGGGAATTCAGGCTGCTAATTCAATACTTAGTCACTGCAAGGTTCATCAGCTTTGGTTTCAGAGACTCTCGTTTCCTACAGGTAGTACAAAATTTAGCATTCGGCTTAATGCCTTTTCCATCCACCTTCAGCCCCCGGTGAAATATCATTGTCCTCCTACAGGTTCGTTTGACAGCATAAACCAGCAAAATGATCCATTTCAGAGTAAGTATTTTAATTTTGAATTGCTAATAACTGTAGCACATCCATGACATGGTGATGCGAAAGTGTCCGTGGTCTTGGGAAGCTGCAGAAACCAGCGTCTTTGGAGATCACCAGAGTGCTAACCTGTAGTTTCCACAGGAATTGCCTGCTCCCTTTCTAAAACAGGATTTCAGAGGACAGGTACTTATTTTTAGAAACAAGCTTGGCAGTGATTGAAGGGACTTTTTTGGGGGAGGGTGGGCAGGGGAGGCTGCCTTGCACAGGGTCCCAGGCTGCGGAGGGATGCTGCTGGTGTGGTGTCGGTACTTTACAGCCAGCCCGGGAGCACAGTGCTCTTGCTCGGGCTATGTCAGGATTCATTCGTGCTTGGGAACATCAGGGACATGGTTTGCAGTGTTACTTGAATGAAACGAGGCATTTTCCAGCAGAGGTTCCTAACAGCCCTTTCTGAAATAGAATGGCTGATGGCTCTCAGGGCTGCCATCCGTGAGGCGCAGTGCATTTTGGATAATGTAATGGTGGTTTTTATCTTTGTCTTCTACCACAAAATGTTATCAGCATTGACATATTTTGTCAAGAAATACTTGACAAGTATCACTGACACTCTTTTATCTCCCCACCCTCCCAAAGAAGCCTGTATTTATTGTGGCTGTAAAGACTGGCAACTGAACTGGGTGATGTGCATAAATATTTTTGGGTTAGCAGGAGAAGCTTGCTTATTGACCATTCACCAGTAGCTGTCTCCCCACAGAAGCCAAGATGTGTGCCTACTTGGAAAACTTTGCGAGGCTCATACACACTTCTACAAGCAAGAACCTCTCAGCTATTGCCTTTTATAGCATTTAATTCATTCTCTAACCTCAAGCATTCATTCTCAAAAGCATTCAACCTGGTTGCACATAATTGCATAAAGGCACCCTTTGACTGAGACATCTGTTGCCGTTTGTTTATACCTGCCTGTGCACCTGTAGCAATGGGGAGGACAAGGTGTCTCCTGAGGGCTGTCTGACGGACTGTCACGGGCAGGTCCTCACACGATGCGCTGGCTGCACATTTCCTCTTGGCATTGCTCCAACCCAACGCCAAAGTATGAAGAATGAAGGTATTTCTGCCAGGACAAAACCAGATTTTATTTTTTATTTTTTAATCAGATGTGGGAGATCATACAGACTTTTCTGTTAGCTTCTACTGCTGTCTTGATAACTTTACTAGGTTTTACAGAAGTGGTATAAACTTGGTCAAAAAAGCTGTAATTCCAGTGTGCTGCAAGTTTGAGTTGCAGCTGAATTCCACATGGTTCTGGTACATAGTATCTCTATTTGGGCATTTTATATAAAGTTTATAGCCAGGAAAGCAAAACAAGAAAGAATATGTGATAGGTGGTGTAGGGACTGGCAGTCCCTTAGTGCAGGGAGGGGCCAAACCATCTCATGTGGGACAAAATAGTGTATTTCAATGAGAATCTCCACATGGAAGCTGAGGTTATCAGGACCGATGTCTTATGTGAAGTACTTTAATAATAAAAGAAATAATGCATAAGTGGCTATAAAACTTTGAAGTGAAATTATGCCTCAAAATGTGTTTAATTTGCTTTACTTTTCTGAGTATGTAAGTTCTGCTGAGGGATAAGCATCTTTAAAGGAATAGATAGGATAAATCATTAATTATAAAATTAAATTTCAGTGTTCCAAATTTCTTTTTCCATTAGCTCAAGCACCTAGTAAACACACAAAATGTATTCTTTAACAAATGAGTTCTTGGAAATTTTCATGTTGCATCCAAGAGACTTGTACTTTCTTTCAGAAAGGAACAGCAAATTGCGTTTCCCCAGGCTAAAAAGAGAAAAACCTTTAATTGCTTTTTTCATGTTGTAAAAAATGTTCTTAAATCTTCTTAAAGAACATTTTTACTTTGTTTCTGAATAAACAGAATTTTGATCTGTCAGTATGTTTGGGGTTTTTTGTGGTTTGTTTTGTGTTTAGGGTGTGTGGCGGTTTGGTTTTTTTTGGGTTTTTTTGTTTGTTTTTTTTTTTTTTTTTTAAAGCATAGGAGGATTGAAGTAGGATAATTATGTCCCAATAGACAGAAACTGGAATTTTAAGTGCTATATAGTAACAAATGAGTGATATGAAAGGGGAGTCAACCTGTTTCCTTCAGAAGTACTGGCTGACCTAACCCCTTATTTCTTTAGAGACGGTAGAAATGAAGCCTGCTCTTAATGTTCATTGTGTGAATTGTATCTGTGGAACTGCGTGTGGCTGAATAGTGTTTTAGCAAGTACAGCTGCAGAGGAACGTAGTTAGACCATTGGGAGTAAAGAATCTTGTCTGCTAGAGCCGTTAGAGGGACAAAACCCAGATGGAACATTTTTATAATAAGCCCTTCATCAAGGCTTTTATAAAGCTATAGCAAAGCAGCTGTGTGACAGCCAACATCACAGCCCGTTCGGATTGCTCCTGTAGCAGCTCTGAACAAATGCAAACCCGAAATGCCCATGGATGCTTGAGAAACTAACAAATCCACCTGAAAGTGTGGCTTCTATGTAACGTCTAAACCTGTTAGACTTTAATTATGTTGCAAATAAAGACACGCAAACAGGTTTTCTAGTTGCTGAGATAGGACGTATGGAAGACCAGAACCTGGGGGGAGTGATGCTGCTGTTAGGAAAGGCAGCAAATGGAAATCTACTGTGGATACATATTTCAGGGCTAATTAAAGGTTAATTTGTGTTAAGGTAGATGAATGACTTGGTTTACTTTTGTGTGTTAAAGCTGCACAAACGCTGACTTAAGCCTTATTGCAACATGTTTTTTGGGAGGGGCGTGTTGATGATACTAAGAATAAGCCCTAATCCATTTGCCTAGAAGGATTTGATCTACAGGTTAGAATTGGAAGGTAGGTAAATTCCAACCACATTAATGACATTTGTTTAGCTTAGTGCAGTTGTGCTGCACACCAGAAGGCTCTGTGTCACTATGTTATCTTAATATACAGTGGCTAAAACCCCTACCTCTGATAAATCAGATCCAGAATATTCCCTCAGCTGATCACAGTCTGAACTGAACTTTAATCACCCAATGCCTGATAAAGCTTCACAGTATGGTGGAAAGATTTTCTTTGCGTTTTCATGTTATTACTTAGGAAATTGTTCAATTCTCTTTGCTGCTAAGCACTGGTAATAGTACAAGACTTTAAGCTAAGAAACTAGTTCAATTATTTTGGGGAGAATTCTGGGTCCATTATAAAGAGAAGATATAAGATTGTTAGATTCATTATAGCATAATATCTCTTCCCATCAGAAGCACTGGAAAACAGGATAGTTCTGGCAGTGCACATTTTGCAGTGAGGAACTGTCAGGACAGAGGAAAAGATTGTTTGGAAGATGGCACCTAATTTTAAAAAATGTAATATTTTTCCCCTAGGTACTGGTAATAGTATCTTCATGATCCAGAATTTTTTTCATTAACCATTTCAATTCCACTTTCTTTACTTTGATGTTTTCTGAATGTGCTGTTTTAGACTGAGTTCTCAGTCACAAACAAGTTGCTGCTGTTAAAGTATTTTTACTGTTCAGGTTTCCAAAAGTGTTTCATTTTTTGTCAAGACCCCAACTCTTCTCCCTGTCTTAAAAGGCTTGCATGTTGATTTTTTTTGTTGTTGTTGTTTTGGTTTTTTTTTTGGTGGGGGTGGGGTGGAATTGCATTAAGCATTTTGTTCAGATGAGTCAGGGAAAGAGAGATTCTTACAATGTTGTTCAATAAAATCGGATCTGGATGTTCTATCTCATTTTCAATCATTAATTAACAGTAATTTGATGAAGACTAGTTGCCATAAACAGACCAGGTTTTTTTCTTATTTATCTTTTTGGGTGATACTTTTTTAAACATAGTAGCCAGCACTGACTCCTATTAGATGTACCCAATCATCCGAATGGTACCCAAATGGTCCCAGCCTAATCTACAAGCATCAGTACATTAATGAAAGCATAATCAGTTTTGATCACTAGCTCTATAGAATAGCTGATCAGATATTTCCATCCTTGTTCTGAAAATGGCAGCATAAGGGTAGTGGTTTAGATAACTGTTGTGTGGGAGACCTTGAAATGGTAGATGATACTGCTGAGGATGTACATCTTGGCTTAAACCAGGTCTCTACATGCTTAGTTCAGGATGTCAGGACTCTTGTGTTGTCTGGATTTTTGATGTCTTATTGAAGTTCTTTAGGTGGAAGTGGTTAATGCTTTCCATCCAATTGTAAGATGTCTGTGGTTCTTTTTTCTGTTGCTGTTTTTTTTTAAGACAGTTTTTGCCTTGTGAGGGAATTTTCAAGTGTTGCCATTCCCAGTTAGGATGGTGAAAACCTCATGGCCTGTGGGTGTTACTCTTTTATCAGTATTTTGAAGTTTTTGTCATGAAAATTGTTATTTCTTCAGACACAAAATTTCATTGAAGAAATTCAGATATAATATTTTGTTTCTTGACTTAAATTTATCTATCTCTAATTTTTCAGATGTTTAAGTAGGAAAGAAGGAATATGGGAAACCAGAGTTTGAGACTAAACCATGATAGTGCAGGATCGTCTTTAGTATTTATTTCTTATTCCGTTGGGAATAATCCATCCAGTTGTCAGCATCAGGCTGTGTGTGACCAGCCGTGAATATAAAACTGGTACCACTGCTCGGGCACCCCTGTGCCTCGGAGTAGAGGCTAGCGCAGCCGTGTGCCGGGCGGCTGCGGTCTGCTTTTGCAACCTGAGTGAGAAATCCTACTCCTTGTTGTGTTGTGTCACACAGGCATGCCAAGCTGTGTCACACAGACATG
The DNA here is from genome assembly GCF_023634155.1 of Falco peregrinus. Lineage (NCBI taxonomy): Eukaryota > Metazoa > Chordata > Aves > Falconiformes > Falconidae > Falco > Falco peregrinus. Next base: position 101,944,147 of record NC_073723.1, on the reverse strand, counting down.
CCAAGCTGCTCCCAGGGTGCCCATGAAGGTGGGTTTTGTGGTGCTGCAAAGCCAATCCAGCATCTCACTGTGATGAACAAGGGTGGTTCCTCTAGTTTGTTTACACTGACCTGGCTGCAGTGAGCCTGCTAAACCAGCAAAAACTTAAAGTGTATGTGGGAGGAGTATTTGCCATTTAGCTTCCAGCCTGTTGAAAGGAGACCATGAGAACCCATGGCCAGGGATGGAGGATGGGACAGCAGGGTCCCTTTTGGTGGCACCTTGCTACAGTTGTCCTAGGCAGAGGTGGAACTGCTCTTGGAAGGCTTAGCTCAGAGCGCTTCAGCAAGGTGTGAGAGATGCATTTAACAACTTGACATCTTGTTAGCTTGGTGTTTCCTCCATCCGCTACCCCATAGAGCTCTTAAACATCATGCTCAGAGAAAATGGCAAACTGAAGGACTGGCCTTGGAGCTGAAAGGCAGGCTATTTATTATATTTTTTTAAAACTATATTGGTTCTATCCTCATATAATTCCTGCAGTGAGGGCTTGTTATGGGTGTGCGTATCCAGAAGAGTGCGATAAACTGCAGGCTACGGGACAACTAGATCACTGTTCTCCTGGTAGCAACCCTTGTCAGGGCAAGTTACGATAAATGTGTATCTAATATTATTCTTCTATAAATAATCAGCCCCACAACCTTGACTGATCTAGCAGATTGTCTAAAATTGTCAGATCTAGTGTCACTTAAGACCAGGTCTATGCTAGGGAAGGTTTGATGGTAGGTTTCTGAT